>NC_069393.1:5002857-5318928 GCF_027475565.1 Acinonyx jubatus
TGACTGAGCCACCCAGGTGCCCCATCATAACTCTTTAAGATAGGTATTATTATCCCCATTTTATAAATGACAAAATTGGGGCTTAGGGAAGGAAATTAACTTTCCCAAAATCACACAGGTAGAAAGTAATAAGGGCAGAATTCATACCTAGGTGTGTCTGATGTCTAAGTTTATGCACAAAAACAACTATTTGCCGTACGGCCCACATTCACTCCTGCTCATGTTCCACGTAAATGTTTACCTTGGACTCTTCACCTCCTTGTGTGAGTTGGTACTGGAAATGTTAGTGTGGTTTCAAATAGAATTCATACAACAAATGTTCTTTGAGTTCCTTCCTTCTGCATGCCTGGCTCTGTTCTCGTGGCTTGGGGAAAGTAGAAGAGAAGGCACAAAGTCTTCAATTGTGATTCTGTCTCTTATGTTAAAAAATTCAAACAATTTCAAAACAATTCAAAAAAAGGATCAAAGGCCACTGAAAGCGCAGAATGAGGAGGTGAGAGAGTGCCTAGCTGCCCTAAATGCAGGTGCCCAGGTCACTTGAACCAAAGGATGGCATTACAAGGTATCAGTGAGATAGCAAGTGAGGTCATGACTCACAGTTAGTGGTCTTAGCAGAGCTCTGGGGAAAGGGCAGGGGGCAGAAGAATAGATTCAGGAAAGGGAAGAAGAAAGACAGACTCCACAAGTTCCAACTTTTATGCAAGGTGATCCCAGACCAAATGCAAGACGGGATTAGTAAAGGGATACTTTGTGAGGCTTTAAAGGACCACAGGTGGTGACTGCGAGGAAGCAGCTCACACTTTCCAAGCGTCTGTCTTGTCAACTGGGCACCATTTTTTTTTAGGTGAGAATTCCTGAGTGGTAGCTCAAGAGCACACACTCTAGTAGATCCTGTATAGCTGAACTTCAGCAAAGCCTCTGACCTCACCTTATAAGAAACTCGATGAAAAATAGAGAAACAGTTTTGAAAGCAAGACATGCAAGGGTGAAAATAACTGCCTGCAAAGATGTATGTTCATCAACTATGTCAACTCCAAGGACAATTTCTCAGGGCCTCTAACCAGGCTGAATCCATTGTATAGGTTTGTTCAACATTTTTAGCAATGACGTTGGTAAAAACATAAAAGTTGACATTTGTGAAATTTGTGAATGACACAAAACCTAGGAGGGATAGTGATTTTTTTTATGACAGAACTGGGATTCAGAAAGATCTGGTGGGCTGGAAGGCAGGGCCAAATATAACAAGAAATTTAATAGGAATAAATGTAAAGTGTCCATGTGTCCATGAGGAGCAGAGCTGGTGTGGGGGATGGGGCAGCCTGACAGTTACACGTGGGAAAAGGACTTCAGGTGATTATCACTGTTAACATGAGTTATTTGTATGAGGAAGTCATCAAAATTTTTTATTGAATCCAGGGTACATAACGAAGTATAGTAACTCGAACTAAGGAACTGACAGTTTTGTCCACTTTTTCAGTGACCACATTATACTAGTAATGTCATTTGGGGCCACATTTTAAGAGAGACACAGATGAGTGGTGGTGAGAGTATCAAGAAGATCCCCAGATCAAGTCCCACGAGATGTGACAGGAAGTGGGGATAATCGGTCCAAAGAAGAGAAACTTCCAAATATGTGATTTTCTATCTAAACGGAAAAGGTATGAGATTGGTTTTAAAAGGTAGAATTCAGACCCGTAGGTAGTAGACCTATGAAGGTAGATCATAAGTCAAGATAAAAAGAGAACATTTCCTCAAAGCTCTCAGAAGTGATGAGTTTTGCATTAATAGGAAAAGTAGTATTTATAGGGCACCAGTCAGACACTTCACTTTACCACATAATTTCTTTTTTTTTTTTAAGTTTATTTATTTTGAGAGAGAGAGAGAGCACATGCACTAGTGGGGCAGGGGCAGGGAGAGGAGAGGAGAGGAGAGGGGAGAGAGAGAGAGAGAGAACATGAAGCAGGCTCCATACTGTCAGTGAGGAGCCTGACATGGGGCTCAATCTCATGAACTGTGAGATCATAACCTGAGCCAAAATCAAGAGTCAGATGCTTAATTGTCTGAGCCACCCGGGCACCCCTCCCACATACCTTCTTCTTTTACCTTCACAATAATCCTGCAAGTCGTGCCCTATGCTTGCATTGGACATGAGAACATAGATTCATAGAAGTTAAATACCTCAGAGGAGTCATAGCTAATGAACAGAAGAGTTCACATCTGCCCAACACCCAAATCTGTGTTCTACTAGGACACAGGTTGCCTAGTGAACCTTCTATATGCCTAAAACCACTAATCATAATCATAATGGCTAATGTTTATTGACTGCTTACTATGTACCAGGCACTAATCTAAGTACTTTAATACAGGCAGTTCATTTAACAGCCCTATGAGGTGGATACTATTATTCCCATTTTCCAGATGATGAAGCTGAGACACAGAGAAGTTCTATAACTGACCTAAGTCACTATCCTACCCAGGATTTGGACCAGGCAGTGTGGCTCCAGAGCCTATGCCTTTAACCACATGTCTGCTGCCTGTCAAGGGCTGCTGCAGTGTAGTGAAAACTTTTGCCTAAGGATATGAGACATCAGTGTCTGAATAGGATCATTCACTTTGACTCTAAGCTTAAAATTCCAATTCCTTCATTTACATTGACTTTGCATTGAAAGGCAGTTGCCTCCATGTTGAGATTGGTGTGGAGCAAATCTTTATGTTTCCCAAACATTCACGTGCTGGGTCTGTACCACAGTATAGATGCCCCTTCCCCCAGCCAGAGCATTGCATCTGTAAAAAGAAAGAAGGCAATAAAACTCAGAGCATTAGGAAATTGAGCTGAAAACTGTAGAATTTGGTAGAACTTTAATTAAGTGCTCAAGATATAAATCATTATACATTTAGTACTTAAAAAAAAACCTTATGACTTCTGTGGTTTAACGACTGTTAATAAAACTCTCTTAAATGCAGTCAGACTAATCGCTGTGTCTACTGTGATTTGGTACAAAATGTGAAAGACATTTTTAGTCTGTGACTCTTGGCAGCCTGGGAAATTAGACTCCAGCCTCAAAGTCGTTTCCTTAAATTGAAGTCTGTCCTCTTTGAAGGGAGGGATGTGGGGGAGGATGATATATAAGGAGTTTCTACCCTATCAGCCACTTTGGTAATTGCTTAACTCATAATTTCATTTAACCACCACCACAGTCTTCTAAGGTTACTATTAAAATGCCCATTTTTCTGATGAGAACATTAGGAGTCCTAAAGTTCCCACAAGATGCTTATAATGGCCTCGCTGGTGACAAGTAGTGAAGCAGGGTTTAATCTTCATTTCTCTGGCTTCAAATATTACTATATTTTATACACTAACTCACTCTCCATCCATGAGAGGAGACTTGAAACATTCTGTCTACAAAACTGGGGGCGGGGGTGTGCAGGGAGCATGGGAGCACAGAAACAGGTTGCCCACCCTTGGCACAGGAGAAGAAAAAGTCACCTGTGAGAAACTAGAACCCCAAGCCCATGCTACGTGCACATATGGAGCCCAAGTTCACATAAACCAAACAGAACCAAACCATAAGCTAAAAAATTAGCAAAAAACAAATACCCACCATCACTGCAAAAGTTAGCAAACCACAAGACACGGTAGAAAACACACCCAAGAAACTACTGAACAACCCAAAAGAAGTTCAGTAAAGATCTTTTTAAAATATTCAAAGAAGGAAGAGGAGAAGTCATTGTAGGTGGGGGATGAAAATGAAAGCTAATTATGTAAACATTCTAGAAATGGATGAGTTAAACAGTAAACCAGATACAGCTGAAAGGAGAATTAGTGAATTGGAAGATTGTCTGAGGAAAGCACCCAGAATAAAACACAGACATAAAGAGATGAAAAATACCAAAAGGGAAAAAAAAAGAATGAGAAAGAGCAATAGAATGTTAATAAGAAAATTAAAAGCTACAGTGTTCATCTAATAGGAGCTTCAGAAACATAAAAGAGGGAGAAGCAATTTTTAGAAGAATAATGGTAAGAAAAGATTTCTAGAAATGATGCAAGACAGTGATCATCAGATTACAAAGTACAGGAAACCCCCAGATGAGCATAATAAAATATCACCAGACTGAGACATTGTAATTATACTCCAACAAACCTGGTCCCACAAGCACAGGACAGACTCCATGGTGTAGGAGAGCCTGAATGGGAGTGATGCCTTCACTGATTTATGTCCTGGAAGCAAGGGTGAGGACACTCATCAGCACAGGAGATGCTGAGGACCATGCTCAGCTTCCCTTCTTCATCCTGATGCACCACAGAGGCCCCGGCCTCTGACTTTGAGGATGGATGCTTGTCAGGTCACTTTCAACCTTAAGGTTAGAAATGAATAAAACCAAATTATCTTAAGGAAGAAAAAAAGAAAACTGGGATTTACTGGATGGACATTGCAGAGGCTCAGAGATGATGGAGGAGCTAGGTACCTGGCCTTAGGCTGGAATGAACTAGAAAATTCAAGAACCTGAATTAGTGGAACCAGGAACTTGAAAGCTAGAGCCAAGCTTGGGTTGCGTGCCTGTTCCTCTCACACGTACGCACTAATCACTGTGGCCAGAAAGGCAGTACTCGCCATTCAACCCAGATGGCTAACATGCACTCAGATCACCAGGGGAACTTGTTAAAATGCAGATTCTGATCTCGAGGAGGAGGACTGAGGTGGAGCCTAAGCTTCTGCATTCCTCACAAGCTGTCAGGCAATGCTCATGCTCCTGGTCCCAGGACCACACATCTGGACCTTGGCATGGTGTGGTGGGGAGTGGATTGCATCAGGAGGGTATCACAGAGCTGGCCACAAGAGACATTTTTGTGATTGGAGAAGCTGCCATGCTTTGTGTTCACAACACTCAGGATCTTCTTGCATCCAGGAAGCAGAAAGGACTACTGTTGGACTCGGTACTTTCCGACTCAGTACTTTTGCCAACTTTAAGGCAAAAGCCAAAAAGTATGAGGAACCAGTGGAGGTCTGTATGTGTAGAGGACAAAAAGGAGCACCAGGCTTCAAGGCAGGATGAGAGCAACAGAGGAACATGAGGTGGAGAATGGCAGAGGGTGATGCCAGCTGTCTTGGCTCCAGGGAAGCCGTAGCTCACAATCTCAGCCTTCACATGCCTGGGCTTGGCTGCAGGTCTGGGGGGTTGAGCTTATGTGTCTTGGGAGGAGGTGGGGAGGGATTTATGAGCTCTCAATTCATCCATCCCTGTCGACGTGCTCCCAGCACCTATCTGCTGCCTTTTGTGATGAGTTTTGACCACTCGGCACATTTAGAACCCTGGCAAGCATACAAGTGGTTGAGGCTGGTCCCTGCCAAGTGGCTGAGGACAACAAGGAAGCCATCTGCTCCTGAGCTGTGGTCCTCTGCAGACCAGTGGGGTCTTGATTCCGGGCCTGCAGAGAGAAAGTGGGCAGGGAAGATTTTGGCTCACTAAATCATCTGTTTCCTGAACTTTGACCCAAAACTGATGGAAATGGTTGTGAGGCTTACAGGTCATCCTGGGAGGCTGGAAGGGATGTTAGAATCTGACATGAGTACGTGGGCATCCCAAAGGCCCTGCATGAGAGGGGAAGGGCCCTTCCAGTTTGCAGCATGGGGCCTAGGGTCCAACTGGGCTGGAGTGAATATTCCTAGGGAAAGGCACATTGCTGGTTGGGGCAGCCCCTGCGATCAGAGAGAAAGGAGCTGTGCAGGTCTGAAGGGTCGGTCCTCCTGATGCCTCACAGACCAGAGCCCACCTGTAGCAGGTGCCTGGGCCTCTGCTCCAGGGAGGTACTTCCAGGTATAGATTTTCTATCTACTAGGATGTGAGTCTCATATTTAGAGATGAAAAAACAGACCTAGAGTCATACAGCTTATTAATTTTTGGATTTAATATTCCTAAGGTTTAAGGTGAAGGTAGGTAGATTTCCTTATAAATCATAATACGCTTACGGAAATTTCTTATTTTGTTAGTTCTAGGACTATATTTTTTCACGATGGATTTATGATTATCTGTACTGATTCTTTCCTGACTGGGACACCTGGATGGCTCAGTTGGTTCAGCGTCCAACTCTTGGTTTGGGCTCAGGTCATGATCTCATGGTTCGTGAATTTGAGCCCCACGTCAGGCTCTCCTTGACAGCCCCTCCCCTGCTCACGCTCTTTCTCTCTCTCTCTCAAAATAAATAAATAAACTTTAAAACATATATATAAAGTTTTGGGGCATCTGGGTGGCTCAGTCAGTTAAGAGTCCCCACTTTGGCTCAGGTCATGATCTCACAGTTCGTGAGTTTGAGCCCTACATCGGGCTCTGTGCTGGCAGCCGAGAGCCTGGAGCCTGCTTCAGATTCTGTCTCCCTCTCTCTCTGCCCCTCTCCCACTCATGCTCTCTCTCTCTCTCTCTCTCTCTCAAAAATAAATAAACATTATCAAAATTTAAAAAAAAAGATAAAGTTTTCTTCCCTGGTATAATGTAGGTTAGGATTTTTTTACTTCCTCTTGAAAAGTGTCATAAATTATGCTGACAGGTTGTTAATCTCCAAAATCTCATGTGATTATTTTTCATTCTCACTTTACTTTGTCTTTTGTCACACAATCATTTAAAAAGGGTTTAATTAGGTTCACATACTGAAAAGCTGATTAGATGGTTAATATTGTCCTTCACGGAGATGTTCCCATGTAAACACAATACCTTACTTTTAAAAGATGGGTAAAGTAACATTTTTTTTAACTTTTTTTTTTAACACTTATTTATTTTTGAGACAGAGAGAAACAGAGCATGAGCAGGGGAGGGTCAGAGAGAGAGGGAGACACAGAATCCAAAACAGGCTCCAGGCTCTAGCTGTCAACCTAGAGCCCGATGCGGGGCTCGAACTCACGGACCACAAGATCATGACCTGAGCCGAAGTCGGACACCCAACCGACTGAGTCACCCAGGCGCCCCAAAGTAACATTTTTTTTTACAGACTTCCCACAATAGATTGAAATCAATGTGTGCTCCACAACCAAAAAAAAAACAGCAACAAAAAGAAGAGTTTCAAGTTTTATTATCAGGTTTCCAAAAAGGCTACACAAGAAAGAGCCTGCCTTGAGACACCTCTGCCACAGGAGATTAGATGGGTCATTTTACTTTGAAAACCTGCACTTTCCTAGAAGATGTAGGCTGCCTCTTACACAACTGGAGCTGACTGTCACTGGTGCTTGTAGACCCCAGGTGAACAGAAAGGAACCGAAAATTGGAATTGTAGCAAGACAGTAAACAGGAAGACCCATTAAGAAGCCTCTGGAGTAAGCAGGACCCCTGAGAACAACAGCTCCTTGGATGCAGGTCTGAGTCTACTATGGGAGGAAGCCAGAGCAGGAGCTCAGTTGTGCCCCCAGAGTTTTCTCTACACTAGAGAAATTCCCAAAAGCAAGGAGAGCTTTCTCTCAGCCATTTTTTTTTATCCTTGAATCTCAGGGAATCACAGTGACTTCTTCAAGGCTAAACAATGTGTGTCTTGAGTCAGTAGCACAGGGCCAACCAATATGTATTTAGACAGTTCCTAATAAATTAGACAATCTAATTTATCTTTAAAAGGAGCTGTTGGTGTGTGCCATGGAAATCCATCCAATTCTGAAGAAATCTATGCTGCCCATTTAGGTCGAGCAATTCTGACTGTGTGTGTGTAAGGGAGACACACACACACACACACACACACACACAAAGAGGAAAACAACCTTCAAAATCAGTGGACACACGTCCACACACCAGTCTTCTGGTGCCAGCTTCAAAAAGCTTCACGGTTAATATCAATCAGTTCTTTCCAAAATGGCACATTATGGAATTGGCCTTAGCTGTAAGCATTTCTGTCCTTGAGAGACAACAAAATTTCATTTCAGCTTTCGTGAAATTGCTCTCCTTAGTAACAACACTGAGTTTTTAGCCCCTATTGAATTTGTGGCATCTTTGTTTGATTCTAGGTTCAAGATAAAGAAAATACAGCCTGTTCCCCTGACACTGAATTACACAAATATTCACATCTCTTCAGTTTGATGGAAGCTGTTTTTTAAAAGCAGAAATCTGTTGATAAAGCCAAAAGGGTAGCCTCTAGGCCAGTTTCCCTGAATTTGTCTTTATAGAGATAAATTTACGCCCATGGTTTTAAATAGCTTTGACACATCTCCTGAAAATAGCAAGGAGCATTGCCCACACATCTGCATAATTAGTTGCAGGGAATATACCCTAAATCCACATGCCCATTCCTGTAAAATCCAAAGAGGCAGGTTCTTTGCACTCAGCACCACACACACACACACACACACACACACACACACACACACACACACACCTTTCATGGTCACTGAGCCTGAAGTGGCAAGGGAGCCATTGCAAAGGGCTCTGCTTTGTTTTCTCATTCTGTCCTGGCCAGCAAAGTGGGTGGGTGGCTACTCTTTCCATGGTGAAAATAGTCTGCTTTACCTGGCACATTAGCCACCATTAAGGTTTCATTAAAATAAATGCAGAGAATGGGGAAGTGAATCACAATCTCTTGGTTCTAGACTCAGCCTTGCTACTAACCAGCTCCATAGTCCTGGGCAGAACTCATTTCCTCCATGCCTGAGCTTGCCTACATCTAAAATAAGCAAGTTTGGGGCACCTGGGTGGCTCAGTCGGTTAAGCATCCAACTTCAGTTCAGGTCATGATCTCGTGGCTCATGGGTTCCAGCCCCACATCAGGCTCTGTGCTGACAGCTCAGAGCCTGGAGCCTGCTTTAGATTCTGTGTCTCCCTCTCTCTCTGTACCTTCCCTGCTTGCACTCTCTCTCTCTCAAAAAATAAATTAAAAAAAAATTTTAATTTAAATAAAATAAGCAAGTTGGGTCTCTCACATCATTGCCAGCACTGACAGTCTGAAGTTGTACAATAGTCACCTGCTGAATTTTCTAGCAGTACTGACATTGGCAAATTATGCCAAAATATCAAGAGCTAAGTTTGTGACTTATTCACCAATATATTTATTCAGTACACTTTTGAATCAGGCGCTGTCCTAGGTCCTGGTGGGTACAAAGGTGACTAAGACACAGGGGTCCCTCCTCTGGGTAGAAACCAGTGGTTTATTGGAAGAAACACTGAGGTAAAGAGTTTTATAAAAGTCTGTGGAGATATGACAGAGCTAGGCCCAGAGTATTAGGGGATGTATTTGCAGGGTGCTTCCAGGGAGCTGGAGGTTGAAGAGGAAGCCCTGGAGGAGGAGATACCTGGTAGCTCCATGAAGGAGATGGCAATGGAGGGGTGACTGAATTTCTGAAGCCCATGGGAGTGTGGTCCTCAGAAGAACTGAGTTCAGCCCAGTAGAGAGAAATGCCTTGATTCCTAACAAGGCGGGCATCCGTCTCTGTACTCTGCTCTCCAAACCAGACAGGAGCTCTGCCTTCCTTCCTACGGCCAGCTTTAGCAGACAGATTGTACAACAAGATATTGTTCATACTCCTCTGAGAAAGTCCAAGGACAGCAGATAATATTAACGTGCATGATAAAGGGACTAAAGTCAGACTAAAGGCCTTTTGGAATCCCTGTGGCATAATTTAATGATCCCATTATACTGTTCTTAAGTGTCTGTGAAGCAGATCTATGAGACAGCTATATGAAATCTCATTGTACAATGCATTACTCCCTTGTAAAACTTGGGCTCTGAAGATTCCCATTCTGGCTACTGACCTTTGCCAAAATCCTGTTGCCTCTCACTGTGACAAATGCAGAGAACACTCTGGTCATTGACCCAGGCTTCAGTCTCAAGCCTGGGACTTTCCATTGCAAGGATGAGAGACAGGCAGAGACAGAGAGGGCTGCTCACCTAAGGTCTTCAGGAAATTTGATCATAGTTTTGGAATTCCTGCTGGTCATTTCTCCAAACTGATAGAATCCCAGATACCTGAAACGTGGTATAGGAGAAGTAGGCATAGCGTGTGGAGCCCTCAGTTCTTCTCTGGTTGAACAGTTACTAGAAGCTTCTTCCTTACCATGAACTAAATATGCTTCTTTCTACCACTCCAAAGCCCCAGGCAAATAACCACCCACTGGGAAGAAAGTGAGGCTGGCCAGAGGGTGAATGCAGACATCTGCTATGGCTGTGGGGTTCAACTCTGTGACTCTGATGGCACCATTGAATCCCATATCACCCCACCATCACAAAGTCTGAGCTCCAACTTCTTTCAGAGAGCCAGGGAAAGGTCCACCAGATCCGCCGTGCCTTCACTCTGTGATAAAAATGCTGTTGGATCATGTGTTGTAAACATGTATTCCTGGTTCAACTCTTGACAGCTTAGCAAAACTCAAAACAGGTCAGCAGCTGTTATTTTCTGGGGCCTGTTGGACCAGTGCTTGATGCTGTGTCCTTCTGCTTCTCTTGGGCATGTGCTTCATTAAAGCAGAAGGTTGACTATTTCCTGAGCCACGGGTTCTATTTCAGCACTAAATTAACAATTCTCATAAGTGCCCATCTCCAGCCCGTTGGTCTCCTACCTGCACAGGAGAGAAATCCTTTCTTGCCACAGATGGTCCTATGTGTCTTTCTGCTAAAGGAAACCTTGTCCAATCTCCTGGGTTAGTTGGACTGTCACAAACAAGGGTTCTCGGAGGACATTTATTTCATGAGGCAGTATTTGAATGAACTCCCTAGAGCATGCAGAATCATTTCTAGTATTGAGAGCCTGTTTCAGGTTGGGAGGAAATGCACAGAAATTCTGAGAGCCCATCTTTCCTAAATGGCCAAACTACTTCAGTTGGCACTTTAGTCTACACACACAGATAGAAGCTGTTGGTTATCCCTGTCTTTGATGTTTTGATCTTCACCTCTGGCATGGAATGCATAATTGCTTCATTCTGACTTGAAGGTTAGCCAGGAGCCCTGTGGACCAAGATAGTGCTCAGGGATTAGGCACTCTCTGTACTTTTCAGATATTTCTGCTGTTTGTGCACACAAAATAACCAGCTGAGTCCCCAACAAAGAACAGATTCCTATGGAGGAGGAAACCCCTAGTTAGTGGGACATGTATGTAATTTGTGCTTTTGGGATATTCCCTCTCCAAGACATGGTCAAGGCTGGACCATTCCTATGAGAGAATCTCAGGGACCAAAATTCTTCATATTCTGTTAATGCCCTCTGTTTATCTTGGATCCCTTTCCAAAAAGAACATTGCCACTAATATCATGGAAGACCTGTCTTTTTCTGCCTCTAAATGTCTCAAGCATGTATTTTTAGAACTGACCAATAACAGGATGGATGGATGGATGGATGGATGGATGGATGGATGGATGGATGGATAGACAGATAGATACATAGATACATGAAAGAAAGGAAAGAAGGGAAAGAAAGAAGGGAAGAAAGAGAAAGAAAGAAAGAAAGAAAGAAAGAAAGAAAGAAAGAAAGAAAGAAAGAAAGAAAGAAAGAAAGAAAGAAAAAAGAAAGAAAGGAAAAAGAAAGAGAAAGATAGGCTGATTGATGGATAGATAGATGGACAGATAGGATGGATGGATGGATGGATGGATGGATGGATGGATGGATAGATAGATAGATAGATAGATAGATAGATGCATACAAACTTCTGGACTCACTGGTAACAAAACATTCTACTAGTTGCTTAGAAAACCTACAATTGTAGGAAGTCAAGCTGATAAAATTACTCAGTATTTTGTTTCTAGTTGTGTTATGAAAGTTAATCATTTTGACTGCTTAGACAAGTCTTTACAACCTGATTCTAATATACAAGGATACTTTGGCTTGGCTAAGCCTGGATCTGCTACAGAATGGAAGATATGTAACACTGAAACATACTCATGGGAAATGCAAACACATTTTCACTTACTTATGATCAGCAGTGACTTACATGGGAAAACCATTCCACTTAAACTTCCCCAAAAGATGTCTTAAAATTTCAAAATAAACAAAAGCCTAATTCATGACTTTGGTAACTGGTCTCTGCTGCTTCTGTTAGTTTAAAGTTCTAAACAAATTCAGGGGGAAAAAAGAGGAAATAAACATTTACCCAACAGTTCACTACTTCTAGCTGGATGCCACTCTGACATTTGCATGTTTGAAAGGTTTTATTTTCTAATCTCAGAATCTCAAAGTTGAAAACATTCAATTTCATAGAGTCCAACCTTCCTGCTAATGTTGGAGTGACTATTTCTTTTTTTAAGTTTATTTATTTATTTTGAGAGAGAGTGCACGCAGGGGAGGGGCAGAGAGAGAATCCAAGCAGGCTCCATCCACAAGTCAGCACAGAGCCCGATGTGGGGCTCGAACTCACAAATCATGAGGTCATGACCTGAGCTGAAACCAAGAGTCAGACACTTAACCAACTGAGCCACCCAGGTGTCCCTGGAATGAATATCTTGAACTTACCACCTTACAATCTGCTTATTGATACTCTAGATGAAGATATCACATGCCCAGGCCATATAAATATGCTATGCTGTTGGCCATTCTGCCATCTATTTTCAGTAAAATCCTGAAGTAGGTGCTGAAGTCTTGGGAACTACTCCTTGAATGAAAAATGAACAGCCAAGTATACCCTAGGGGTCTGGAACCTAACTCTCACCATGACACCTGTTTTCTTTATAATACAGTTAATTATACAGATGTGCCCTAATCATGTGAGTTGGTGGTGAATTTCATAACAACACTTGAGTCATCTATAACCTCCCCCAACATTCTATTATAAATACAGTTATTCTTCAGGAAAAGTTTGAAAATTTGTAGAAAACTTTAAGCATGAAGATATTTGTCATCTTTTTTGTTATAATAAATTGGAGTAATAGTAGAGGAATTCACTACCCCATCTCTAGGCAGAATATTGCCAGAATGTCCATGCAGGTATCAATCAGAAGGGCACCAGCCCCAGTTCTACACAAAAACAAATCCAGTAAGTAGAAAACCATGTGACCTCAAGGGAGCATTCTTATGAGATGTTGTCAGTTAAAAAAGCAAGATATGGCCTTGAGTGTGCATAATGATTACATGTGGGTAGAACATCTGTGTGGGGAGAAACCTGAAGGAAATATGTCAAAATCACAATTGGGTTGAAATTATTTCATCATGAGTGAGACTTCTTTTCTCCTTTCAGATTTTTCTTTTACATTGTTTTATGTTTTTAAAAATTGCTTTAAGAGAGCAAATAAAATGTTCTACAAAGTTAATATTTTTAAAAGCCCATTGTAGAGATAAAGAATCCAATTGGATTGTTTCTTGAAATTAAAGGGCAGCCTCCTATTGGCCCTGAACTTAGGTTTTCTTTTAATTGAATATTTGCCTTGATCTCTCCTTCCTCTTTACCAGATAGAGTAGGCACACACCATAGGGCACAAGCCATCCCCCAATGCCTGTATCCGTTCATAATGATTCTTTAATTAGGGCCCATCAAAGATGAATAATTATTTTACATCTTTAATCACACTGCAGATAAGCTTATCAGTTTACTATATAATTAAATTATATATAAATATCTGTATGGCAAAAAAAAAAAAAAAAAGTATCCACTTATGTTTGACTCTGAATAGGCTCTTTCCAGAAGGCACAAACCTGTTATGGTGGTTGACTTTGAGGAGAACTGGGGATTGGGAGTTAGGAGTGAGAGATAGTTAATTTTTAGGATCCTTCTATAATCCAAGTTGGTTTTTTTACCATATGGAAGAAGTTTAAGAATGGTAACTGAAGCAAAACAATTATTAGGATTAGACTGTTGATCTACCTTAAGTCTGACCTCAACCCCCATGATTAGGTTGCTTTTGGTTTTTCCAGTTCCGGGGGTGAGGTCAGTGTTTCAAAACTGTTTTCCTGTTCTGTGATTGTATCTTCTCTCCTTTTCTGGATTTCTGAGGAGGTTCCAGACTTCGTCAGAGACTCTTCTGTTTTGAGGGCTTGGCTCCCCTTGCTGCAAACCTAATTAGCTCTTTTTTTCTTCTTCTCAAATGCTTTTCTTTTTTATAATGATGAAGGAGCTTTTTGCTCTCACGAACCTCATTATGGCTAAAAGAAGTAACTTCTAGGCAAAAAGTCCTACCTTAGGGAACAAGATACATCTTTGATTTAGAACACTCCTAACCTCCCTTGAGGGTGCTCTACTCCCACAAAATGGCAACACACCCAAGCTCTGGAAGATGAACAGGAGCTTCCTCAGGGCTTCACTCTCGTTGCTTTCCTGTCTCCTGTGTGATAGTTGCAAAACTGTGGCAGACATCACCTTTAAATGCGTTCATAGGGTGGATACCTACGCACCTGTTTGGGATTAATCTTTTTGTTGAAAGTGAATGTTGGCAATGGACTAGAAAGTGAGATCCTGTCCATGTTTTCTTAGGGATACACTGACCTGATGGTTTGTATTTTTGAATGAATGACCATGGCTTAGCTCAAGAACTGCCCTTAAAGTACTTTCATGGTGAGGCAGCTTTAAGGAATTCCAGATGAAATCTTTTTTCTTTTTTTTCTAAAATTTTGATCAACCTAATTTGTAAAGAGGCCATGAGCAGTAAGCATATATTGCCTTTCGGTCACAGAGTGAGTAGGTGTCAGATTTCTTCTCTGTTCTTAGAAGCTTCCCCAACCCACTCGGCTTTTTCTGTGATGCCTCTGTTCTCGAAAGTAGGTGGTCTTTCGTTCATCTGCTGATGAAGGACCATAGAGGACCTATGAAGCAGGTCCTCTTCCAGTGTAACAGGAAAGCCGGCCTCTGTCCATAGGGCTGTGTGTCCGTCCCATGTACCACATGCCAAGGGATTCTGGCATTTCCCAAAGTCTCCTTGGGAGGCTATGGTAGAAATGCAGTTCTGTTTCAAGACAAACTTCCTTCCCTTGTGGTTCTCAGAGATCATCTGAACCTGTTGCTGAGTAATACTTTGGGAATTTCTCCTGCATCTCTATGTCCCCACCTACCCCCTGCCCACCCCCAACTACTGCTCTGTTGATTCACTATTTTGATTTTTCAGAACCTATTTTAATTTCTTCCTTATCACGGTTTCCTAGATTTTTTTAATTCTTTGATTAGTTACCAACTTCTAATTCTTCCATTTACTTATTCGTTTTCATGTCTTCTGAGCCAGAACTCACACAGTGAGCTGTCTTTTGCATATCAGATATATTTAAGGGGTGCCTGGTGGCTCAGTCAGTTAAGTGCCCAACTCTTGATTTTGGCTCAGGCCACAATCTCATGCTTTGTGAGTTTGAGTCCCGCATCAGGCTCTGTGCTGACAGTGTGGAGCCTGCTTGGGATTCTTTCTCTCCCTCTCTCCCTGTCCCTCCCCTATTCATGCACGCATTTTCTCTGTCTCTCTCAAAATAAATAAATAAACTTAAAAAAATTTATTTAAATGACATTTTATCTCGACTGACCATATGCTTTAAGACCTACGAAAGGAAGGAGATAAAAGGTATAACTGGGATTATGGTTCTAATTTTGCTATGGTAATATCTCCAATCATTATTTTTATTTTCAACAAATTTGGTTAGTATTTGTGACTCAAGGGAAGCCCCAATTAGTCATATAGTTTAATTGTGTGTGTGTGTATATATATATATATATATATATATATATATATATATATATATACACACACACATATATATACACATATATACACGTGTGTGTGTGTGTGTGTGTGTATATATATATATATATATATATATATATATATATATATTAAGTTTATTTATTTATTTTGAGAGAGAGAGAGAATAGGAGAGAGGGAAACCCCCAAGCAGGCTCCACACTGTCAGTGCAGAGCCCAACATGGTGTTTGAACTCACAAACCATGAGATCATGACCTGAGTTGAAATCAAGAGTTGGATGCTTAAATGACTGAGCCACCCAGGTGCCCCCACTATATTTTTTATTTTATACATTATTCAGTCTCTTTTTCTATCTTTGTACATAAATCTATTATATTTTTGATCACCTACCATATATGTGTGTGTCCCTGAATTTGAATAATATATTGTATCACCACCAGTATATACTAAATGCATATTTTATTACAAGCTATGGACAGAGATGGTGGGGGTCAAAAACATTGGCTGATGGAATTATTCTTAATGAGCCTGACAGGAAGAACTTAGTACAGAGATTTGGGCTGTAGGTACTAAAGCAGGCCAGAGCTGCTCAACACAGAGAGAGATCCAGAAGAAAATCAATAGTGTTTCTATCTAATGCTCAAGACTGAGTTTGTTCCCTAGGGTTCTAATCTATCTCCTGAGCTTCCTGCCCTGGCACTGAATCACATTTCCCTGGCACTGTGCTATGGTTTTAACAGTGGACCCTTTAGAAACCAGCATTAATTGGTTTCTGACCTGGAGGTCCTTACAAAATGTATGAGTCTGTGTGCCCCAGGGACTCTGTATATCTCCCAGAGCCATCTACACTGTTTGCACCAAACTTCTTGGGTTGTTCCAGCTCCTGCGAATATAAATGTAGCCAATGTGTTTGCTTCACATTTTTCTTCTAGAATGTGAGATATTTATCATGTTTTCTGTTAACAAGTACTATCCTAATGGCTTATATGTGAGGGTAGTTCTTGGACAGGAACAAAGTTTAGAGTCTGGTTTCTCACCTTGGAATTGAGTTGCTTGAAATGCCTTAGCATCTGCAGAAGTGATATTCCCTCTAATCTTACCCCCCGACACACACACCACCTACTTCCTTCAGAGGCTACAGTTGGACATAATCAATTAAAATGAATATTTCCCTTTCCACCCTTATGACTGGTAGTTGGAATCCTATTCTTCAGAAATAAATCACTCTAGAATTTTCTTTTCTTAAGCAACATGAAATGAAACTAAAGCACCAATTTTTACAGTATCTTTCAGTGGATTAAATAACCAGGTCCTGGAAGTGACAAGATATTAAATTATCTGGACTCCAATTTAAGGAGTCCTATCTTTGATAATCTATAGTCACCTGGCTTAAAGGTGGCATTAGCTATGTCACATTTAAGCCATTTAATCCATGGCTGTTTCTATAAAGTTTTCCTTCAGGAAATTGTCTTTTTTACCCCTGCCTTAATTTTAAATATTTTAATACAATGAGCAAGACAAACACACATACATCAAGAAAGTAACGCACACATAAATACACACACAGAGAGCTTAGAACCATTTTCACATTTCTTTACATTAATTCTCTGAGAATACCGATGTTCCTGGCATAGCCAGGAATAGGATGACACTTAAAACTAAGAATGGAGGAGATCTATAGGTGTTTTCCCCCTTTAAAACTAATTTTCTGGATATGACTTACATTAGAGAATTGGGAGTATACACACATTTGAGATAGCTGGTATTTTGGGCCTCATACCCCCAAATTCTAATTCAGCCATCTGGTGTGGAAACAAGGATTCTCTTTGTCAACAAATGTTTATAGAATGCTTATGATGCACCAGGCATTGATCTAGGCACTGGGAACTCAGCAGTAAATAAAACAAAGTTTCTGCCTTAATGGTGCTCATATTTTGGTGGAAGAACAAAGACAATAAAAAAATGGAAACATAGGTGCACCTGGGTGGCTCAGTCAGTTAAGCATCCGACTTCAGCTCAGGTCATCATCTCACAGTTTGTGAGTTTGAGCCCTCGTCAAGCTCTGTGTTCACAGCTCAGAGCCTGGAACCTGCTTCCGATTCTGGGGCTTCCTCTTTCTCTGCCCCTTCCCCCACCTCAAAAATAAATAAAATTAAAAGAGAAAGACAGATACCATATGTTTTCACTCTTATGTGGATCCTGAGAAACTTAACAGAAGACCATGGCGGAGGGGAAGAAAACAAAAAGTTAGAGAGGGAGAGAGCCAAAGCATAAAAGACTCTTAAAAACTGAGAATAAACTGAAGGTTGATGGGGAGTGGGAGGGAGAGGAGGGTGGGTGATGGGCATTGAGGAGGACACCTGTTGGGAGGAGCACTGGGTGTTGTATGGAAACCAATTTGACAATAAATTTCATAAAAAAATAAAAGAACTGCAAATCATTCTGTAAACACGAACAGTTACAAAAATAATTTTTAAAAATTTTAAAGTAGACATATAGCATGTCAGAGAGTGTGAACCCAAGTGATAAAGAAATGAGGGGAATTGAGATCGTGATTTCACTATGGGTCTGGGAAGACCTCTCTGACATTTGAGCAGAGACCTGAAGGGGTGAGGGAGAGAACCATGGCAAATCTTCCCAATTTACATATTTTACTCTGAATAAAATGGGAAGCCAGTGGAAGTTTCTGAGCAAAGGAATAGCATGATCTGACTTACATTTTAAAAGAGGGAAACAAAAATAGAAATGGCGATGATAATCTTTCTGAGATATGATGGTGGCTCAGACCAGGATGATAAGTGCACCAGGTGTTATAATGTTCCTCAGATACACTTTCAGAAACAGCAATCTAGAGAACTGCCTCCCAAATCTGGATGTACATCAGAATCTCCTAAGCATCTTTTAAAAATATAAATCCCTGTTCCCCATTCCAAACCTACTGGAACAAAATCTCTGGAGTGGGCCCAAGAATCATCAGTTTGACACCAGTGTGGCTAATTTATCATCACCTACCCAGGGCTATTTCAGAACATCCTCGAAGCCTCTAAATGTTAATAGTTTAACAAGGGAGATAGTTCTATAACAAAATATCAATCCTTCCTCCATAAAGAATTCTAAAACTTGGGGAAAATACCTTAAAAAATTGTTTGAAGGCATAGAGAACAACCTGTACAGCCAGGACTTGAAGCACGAAGATCTCAGAGTAAAAGGGAACACATGAAGGGAAGCTTACATTTTCTGGTTCTTTTCCCTTTTGAAAAATTCACAGAGTGGATTATAGAAGCCAAACAGAAATTAACAGCATAGAGCTTACAGCAGTCATTGGGATAGGAATATAAAATTAGGAATTCAAGGCTGCCAAGGTAGCCATGGGTTGGGATTGATTCAGGATCCCAGGAAAAAAGAAAAGAGGTCAGAAGTGAACCTGACTTTCATGTGCAATTATCCCCCCAAAGCATTATCTGATTCCTGAGATATGCATGTTTGTAGCTGGAACCAAGTAGAAAATCAGCCACTGGGTCAAAAACTTCAGTAGTTTCATGGTCCTGGAGTGAAAAGTTGGGGTTCAAGCCCACAAAGCAGGAGATACTTTCAACTGAGACCAATAAAAGAGCTGTGACCTAAGAGTAAGGGATGAAAATGGAAATTGGCTAGCATCAATTAGCCAAGGTGATCTTCATACCAGAAGAAATTAAATCTACACTAGAAGAAGAAAGCATCGTCCACAGCCTTAAAATTTTCCATATGTAGTCTGTCATCAATCAAAAATAATACAGCTTGCCAAGAGACAGGTGACCAAAACCTAAGAAAAAAATAAAATAGGCGTTAGAAACAGATTCAGAGATGTTCTAGATTTTGGAGTACCAGGTACACGCACACCGTAAAATAACTGATTAATATGTTCAAGGGAATGCTGAACATATGAAAAATTTCACCAGAGAAATAAAAATCTATGAAAAATAATCAAATGAAAATTCTAGAACTGAAAAATACAACAGAAGGCAAGGATCTGTTCATGAGTTTAACAACAGATTAGACACAACAAAAGAGGAATCTGTAAAATGGAAAAATAGGTCAGTTACAAATAAGATTGAAAAAAGGGGGGATGGAAAATACAAAAAGAAGTACAAGATACATAAAGAGAACAGTGGATAGGTCTGGTGTGTGTATAATTAGAGTACCAGGAGTAGAGGGAAAAGTATGAGTATATTGGCCAAGAATTCTCCAAAATTGATGAAAGACATCAAGCCACAGAGTCAAGATTTATAAATCTGAAACAAAAAAAAAAAAAAAAAAAAAAACGTATAAAAGAAAACCACACCTATTACCGTCATAGCAAATCTGTTAAAAACCAAAGTAAATACAAAATCTTTAAAGAAACTAGGAAAAATGAGATTATTATCAAGAGATCAAAAGACGTATTAACAAACTGACAATTGATTTCTCAACAGAAAAACTGAAAGCTGGAAGACAATGGAATTATTTCTTCAAAGGGCAGAAATAATATGACTGTCAATCTAGAATCCTAAATCCAGTGAAAATGTCCTTAAATAGTGAAAGCAAAATAAAGATACTTTAATACAAACAGACCAATAGTAGAAAAAAATACTTAAAGGGACTCTTAAGGCAGAAGGAACAATCCAGATGGAAGTATAATTCAGAAAAGAATGATAAACTTTAAGAAGAGCAAATATGTGGTAAAATATAAATGGATACTCTCTAAATTCATAAAACCACTCAATGTCTATCAACTGAAGAATGAGTAAATTGTGGTAAATTCATAAAGTAGATACTATAAAGCAACTGAATTACAGCTACCTACAACTAAAATCTCTCAGACATCATACTGAGTAAGAGAAACCAGACACAAAAGAATAAATATAATGTGTGGTTCTATCTTTATAAAGGAAAAGTAAACTATTGTGACAGAACTCTCCATAATGATTATATTTAGAGGGCAGGAAATGACTAAGAGAGGCCACAGGGGAAGATTCTAGGGTGCTGGTATATTCTATATCTTGATAGAGATGGTGTTATGTGTATAATTTTTCTTTATAAAAATTAATCAGACTGTATACTTTAATCTTTGTGCACTTAAAGAAATACATGTTGTATTTCATTTTTTAAATTTTTTTCTGAAAAAGAAAGAGAATAAAACAGTTACATTTATAATACCATCAAAAAGGATAAATTACTTAGAAGCAAACAACCCAGGAAGTGAAAGGTGTCTATATGGAAAACTACAAAATGTTCCTAAAAGAAATTAAGACACAAAATGGGTGAAAAGACATCACCCATCATTTAGTGTTTGTTCATTGATTGAAAGACTTAATATTGATAGATATCAGTACTACCCAAAGCAATCTACAGGTTTAAAGTAATCCCTACCGAAATTCCAAGAGCATTTTTTTTCAGAAATAGAATAATCCATCCTAAAATTAATATAGAATCTCAAGGAATGCAAAATAGCCAGAATAATGTTGAAAGAAAAGAATAAAGTTTGAGGTTTCACATTTCTTGATTTCAAAACATTATAAAGCTATAGTAATCAAAACTGACAAGAAGTGTGATACTGGAATAAAGGCAGATTTATAGACCAATGAAATAGAATAGAGAACCCAGAAATAAACCCTGACATACATGGTTAATGATTTTTGACAAGAATACTAAGATCATTCAATGGGAAAGGACAGTCTTTTCAACAAATAGTGCTAGGAAAGCTGGGTATTCAAATGCAAAAGAATAAAGTTGGATGCTAATTTTACATGATACACAAAAATTAACTCAAAATGGATCAAATATCTAAATGTAAGAGCTAATACTATAAAACTCTTAAAACATAAGGACAAAAGTTTATAAATTGTGTTTGGCAACGATTTCTTGGATATGACACCAAAAGCATAGGCCACAAAAGTAAAAATAAATTGGATTATATTAAAATTAAAAACTTTTGCACAGTAAAGGACATAACAGAGTGAAATGGTATGGGAGAAAACATTTGCAAATCATATATCTGATAAGGGGTTAATATCCAGAATATATAAAGAACTCCTACAACTCAACAACAACAAAAACCAACAATTAAAAATAGACAAAGAACTTGAACAGACATTTCTCCAAAGATGATATACAAATAGCCAACAATCTCATGAAAAGATGCTCCAGATCATTAATTGTGAGGGAAATCATGAAGGAAATCAAAACCACGAGATACCACCTTACGTCCATACAATCGCTACAATAAACATTAAAATTAAAAAAAATATATGTGTTGATAAGGATGTGGAGAAATTGGAACCCTTGTGCACTTTTGGTGGAATACGTGTGGCCACTATGCAAAACACTATGGCCATTCCTCAAAAAATTGAAAGTAGAATTACCACGTGATCGAGAAGTTCTTCTTCAGGGTATATATACAAAAGAATTGAAATCAGGATCTCAAAGAGATATCTGTACACTCATGTTCATGACAGCATTATTCACAATAATTATAGTCAATAGTCTTAGATGATAGTCTTTTTTCTTTTTAATTTTTTTTTCAACGTTTATTTATTTTTGGGACAGAGAGAGACAGAGCATGAATGGGGGAGGGGCAGAGAGAGAGGGAGACACAGAATCAGAAACAGGCTCCAGGCTCTGAGCCATCAGCCCAGAGCCTGACGCGGGGCTCGAACTCACGGACCGCGAGATCGTGACCTGGCTGAAGTCCGACGCTTAACCGACTGCGCCACCCAGGCGCCCCTATTTTTTTTTTAATTTTTTTTTTATTATTTTTATTTATTTTTTTTTTTTATAGTCTTGACAATAGTCAAGAGGTGACACAACCCAAGCGTCCATCAATGAATAAATGGGTAAACACAATGTTGGTATATCCATACAATGGTATATTATTCAGCCTTAAAAAGGAAAGAAATTCTTCCACATGACACAACATAGATGAACCTTGAGGACATTATACTAAGTTAAATAAGCCAGTCACAAAAATACAAATACCATATTGTCACACTTATATGAGGTCCTAGAGTAGTCAGAATTTACAGGGGCAGAAAGTAGAATGCTGTTTGCCAGCAGTTATGGGGAGGGAAGAATGGGGAGTTGTTAATGAGTGCAGGGTTTCAGTTTTGCAAGATGAAAAGAGTGCCGGAGATTGATTATACAATATGAATGTACTTAACACTATTGAACTACACTAAACAATGCTTAAAATCGTAAATGTTATGTGGATTTTACCACAATTAAAAACATTTTTTAAAGCAAGAAAACAGAGAACTTCTGAATCCACACTTAGCTGCACATGAGAATCGTTTGGAAATTTTAAAAAATACAGAGCAGTCACATTTTAATGCAAATTTGCAATAACAAAATGTAAGTATGACTAATGATTCATTTATGCATAAAATTTCAAATAATGTGACTCTCTTGAGAGTTTAAATGTTAAATAAGAATCACAATATCAGCTCTGGGAGGCCAAGGGAACTATAAATGCCAGGTGGCAGTGTTAACATTCACTGGCAAACAGAAATACAGTATACTGTGGGAAAAACGAATCAAGATTTGTAAGTTTTGAACCATGGAATGTTGTCAAGAATGTACCCTTTCTGTAAACAGCACCATTCTCTATAGGATTCTAGGCTCCTTACTAGACAATTTGATCAAGTATATCTAGGGTTGAATCCAAGCAATCTTTTTTTTTATATTTATTTTTTATATTTATTTTTTCTGAGACAGAGACAGCATGAGCAGGGGAGGGGCAAAGAGAAAAGGAGCGAGAGAATCCCAAGTGGGCTCCATACCATTCAGCACAGAGCCCAACAATGACATGGGGCTTGATCTCACAAACCATGACCCAAGCTGAAATTCAGAGCTGGATGCTCAAGTGACTGAGCCACCCAGGAACCCCCAGGTAATCCGTATTTTTAAAGGATCCCTTGGATTTCTAAGACTAATGGTGTGTATGTAGATAGAGATAGAGAGAGATTATGTCTTAGGCTATGAGGATATAAGATGAAGCAAAAATATAATGACTACAAGGAGCTTATTTTTTAATGAAGAAGTCAGATGATGAAATAAATGGTTACAGTAAAGTACAGTTACAACGGAGGGTACTGTATGTGTGATAAGGAGTATATGGCATTTGGGGAGCACATATCAGGCACACTTCACTGAAGGGGTATGTGAACTGGTACCCAGTGGATGGGAAGAAATCAACCAAAGAAAGAGGGGGAAAGTAAGAGTGTTTCAGTAAAAGGAAATGGAGAATGGGTTGAGACCTAGAGCAGAGAAAGAAAAAACATGAATTCAGAGAACTGAAGTGAGTTCAAGGTGAGTGAAGTTCAGAGTATGGGTGGGGAAGTAGTGATGGGTAAGTTAATGGATGGAATAAGGCCAGGTCAGGAAGGACTTGACAAGCCTTGTAGGGAAGCTTGGCCATTATCCTAAGAGAAGGCGAGGTGAGAGGAGGACCTCTCTGGCTGTAGCATGGACAATGGAATGGATTGGAAAAGAAACAACAGTGGAGACAGAAGCTCAATTAGCTGTGGCAGCAGTGGTCCAAGTGAGAGGGGAAGACGCATGGGCCAGGGCAGTGGCCATGGGAATGAGATATTTAGGAGAAATAATCTATAGGTCTTGGTGAATGAGTTAGATGTGAAGAAGGGGGGACATTCTTAAAAATGATTCCCAAGTATATGTAGCCTGGGTAGAAATATGAATCATGGTACCATGCCGTGGTTGAAGGTTGAGGGGGAAGATATCACATCCATTTGAGAAGGCCAGATTTGAGGTGTCTGGGATGTCCACCATGCAGATGGTATCCAGTAGAAGTGTCTTAACTAGAGATCACCAGCTGGGCTTTGAAACTAGAACAGTAGATGAGGTTGCTCAGTGACTGCCGGACAAAAAGAGGAGATAGTAGAAGAGAAATCTAGGAAAATACTGAAGAAGTCTTTCAGAGGAAGCTTTGGCAGTGGGCGGAGAGGTTCAAGGACACCAAGAGGAGTGTGCGGAGTTGGAAGTCAAGAAAGGTGCTTCAAGGAGGAATAGTCAACAACGTCAGAGGCTTCCAAGAGAAAGAGGAACATCCGAAGGTACCTGTTGGATGTAGCAGTGCAGAGCTCATTAGTTATCGGGCCAAGGGTTTGGGTGAGTGGTGGGAGCTGATGGTGGGTTTGTAAACGGAAGAGTGAGAGAGGTGGGTGTGGGGGACTTGAGTGCAGACAACCATTCTGAAAAATCTTGGCTCTGAAAGAGGGGATGAGGGAGGACGGGGGGCTGATAGGATGCTTGCTTTTGCTTTGGGGGTTATATTTTAAGGTTGGTGAGGCTTAGGCCTATCTAAATGGTGACAGGATCCAAAAGAAAGGGGGACCATTGAGAGTGTTCACTGGGGAGTGAGCACAGGCTGCGGGTCTGGCTCCACCACTGACTGAACTTGAATACATCATTTAATCTGTCTGGGCCACAGCATTTTTATCTGTACCTTGCAGGGTTTCTCTGCAATTACGGTTTTCAAACTGCACTCCACAGAACTGTCTGAGAGCACTCACATTTCAACTTCAGCCACAGCGACCTTGACCTCTCTTGAGTGTTTTTAAATAATGTTTTTTATTTTTAGCAGTTTAATACATGTACATACTTTGAGAAAGCAAATGGTAGTAAAATAATTATTTTTAAAAAATTGCAGCCCCTGTCCATACCTCCTCACTCTCAGCCACTCCCAATTCTTGTGTTATTTATGCCAATTTATGTAAAATTTTTATCTCCGTGTTTCTCCCATGTAGACATCTATTGATTTCTGACCCCTCCTATACCCACTTGCCCTGATTCTGTTCCTGTCAACATAATGCTACCTCAACATTTGGTTAATAGTGTTTTCATTATTATAAGCATGCAAATAGTGCCCAGCGACTGTCTCCTTTTATGAACAACTTGTCATTTCTCCTGCCAGAAACATTTGCCTCTTTTGTCTCATTTACCCTGATTTCCAGTAATGATTGATATTTTTTCCTAAATCTCCTGCCATCTCAAAAACCTGCCAATATATTCCCTGTGCTGGTTTGATCAGAAGACTTCCCTGGAGATTCCATTTCCAGAGCCCCACGTGATCTGCCGTGGAGCCTCCTCCTGGGACTAGCTTTCACTCTTGCCTGTGTTGGAGCCATGCCTCCTGCTGCCATATCTTCTTTCTTGGTTTATACCCTTGTGTTGGTGCAGCCTGTCCTCTAATAGTAAGGGAGACTATGTTTTTGAGTACTGTATAACTGAAAATGTCTTTATCCTACTGTGCCATTTAATTGATGGTTGGCTGGTAACAGAATTTTGGCTCCCAAAAAACATTGCCCTTGAAAAATGTTAAAGTCATTATTGTATAGCTTCCATTTTGGTTTTTGAGATATCAGGTGCTATTACAATTTGCTACCCCTTGGACCTATTTGGTTTTATTTCTCTTGAGAGTTTTTACATTTTCTCTTTATCCCTTCATGTCACAAATATGTGCTTTGTTTTGGTTCTTCCTTCAGCCAGTTTTCTTGGTACTTGGTAAGCCCTTTTGTTATGAAGATTCATATCCTACATTTCTAAAAACATTTCTTGCATTATTTCTTTTGTAATTTTCTCCACTTCATTTTTTCCATTTTCCCTTTAGTCTAGAGTTTCTTTTAGTTTAATATTGGACCTCCTGGCTTGACCTTCTAATGTTACCTTCCTCCTCCTCCTCCTTCTCCTCCTCCTCCTTCTCTCTCTTTCTCTTTCCTCTCTCATGAGAGATTATCTTGGCTTTATGTGCAATTCTTCTATTTAATCTTTTTAGTTTAGCTATCCTTTATTTAATTTCCGAGATTGTCTCCTTTTTGATAGCCATTTGTTCTTGTTTCATTGATATAATTTCTTCTCTTCTCTCTCCAGGGACATTCTCCCGCAACTCTAACTATAAATCCTACCTATCCTTGAATGTTCAGGTCAAAATCCATATCTTGTGTGAGGCCTTGTCCAATCAGTTCAAATCTCTTCCTTAAACATGAATTCTATGGCACTGTTATATTCCACACCATCTAATATGTGATTAAATTTGCATTTCTTGCTGTTGAGGAAATCAGTTTTCTCTCCCTGATCGCACTCTAATATTCTCAAGACCAAGGAAGCACTGTTTACTTGTTCTTTATCAGCCAGAGTGCCTTGTCTAGAATTGTGATTACAACAAGTGATAAATAAGTGCTTATTGGTTTAAAAAAAAATGGCCATCCTAATTCCACTGAGTCAGGCTGTCCTAGTTGGGTTACTCAAGAGCAATGTTTTAGTGATTTTTATTGACTTTCCCATGAAACTCTCTACTTAGATTTCATAGAGAAAACACAACTTTCTTTTTTCACTATATTTCGTTGGTTTAGGAAATATCTAATAAATTATGCAGTTGAAATAACCAAGAACAGTTGGCACAAGCAGGATTGGAAACAAACAACATCTAAATCTCTGCTAACACATGACTCAGTTGGTAGAAACCAAAGGGTTTGAGCTTGCTGGAGAATACCCTGCCAGCCTTGAGTACTTGGTCTGCCAAAGAAAGAAGGGCATTCAACTGTCATATCATTTAAGCAAAAACAAGTCAAGAGTCTCTACTATACTCTATTCTTTGTGTACCAAGAAGAGATATCTGGAAGAAAAGAATTTGTGCTCATCATCTCTCTTGAGTCCCCTTGCAATCAAGGGTATATATACCTGACATAGATTAGTGCACAGCCTTTAGTCTTAAAACAGCACAAGTTTCACTGGCTCAGGGCCAATCATCTTGGTCTCCTTAGAACCCAGATCTGCCCATCTTAGCTGTACTTCCCCAGCCATCAGTCCACAAAGGGCCAAAAGAACTCTACTGGGCTCAGAAATCTTGCCTTTTCCATCTCCAGCATGGATCCCCCTTCCCCACCGCTTCTACAACCATCACACTTTGGAAGACTCACACATAGATTCTTTCTCTTTCCTTCTCTCATGAGAGATTATCTTGGCTTTATGTGCAATTCTTCTATTTAATCTTTTTAGTTTAGCTATCCTTTATTTAATTTCCAAGATTGTCTCCTTTTTTATAGCCATTTGTTCTTGTTTCATTGATATAATTTCTTCTCTTCTCTCTCCAAGGACATTCTCCCCCAACTCTAACTATAAAACAGCACAAGTTTCACTGGCTCAGGGCCAATCATCTTGGTCTCCTTAGAACCTAGAGAGGACATAACGTGTCCAACTGACTTCGGATGGCCCCTGCCACAGCATGAATCATTTTTTATACTAGTGAGTCAGGGAAACTTAGAAATCCTACTTTCATTGTGCTCCCTTAAGAAGGGTAACTTCTAAGTAGAGTTAAAATTTGTACTTCCTGGGGCTCCTGGGTGGCTTAGTCGGTTAAGCATCCGACTTTGGCTTAGGTCATGATCTATGGTCTGTGGGCTTGAGCCCTGTGTTGGGCTCTGTGCTGACAGCTCAGAGCCTGGAGCCTGCTTCGGATTCTATGTCTCCCTCTCTCTCTGCCTCTCCCCCACTCACATTGTCTCTCCCTCTCTCTGTATCAAAAATAAATAAGCATTAAAAAAATTTTTTTAATTTGTATTTCCTATTGATCATGCTGAAAGGACTGACACCACTTTATGGCTACTGTCAAACGCAAACTTGAAGGAAGCCATCCCTGGTCATCACCCCTGAAGGAAAGAAGACTGTTCCATGCACAGGGACTCAAGAAAACCCCCTAGAAAAATTCCACTGAAATATTGTATGAAGATCATGCAGCAGCAGAAACATCAACCTATCAGATGAGAGCTTCGTCTGTATAAAGCCGCACTGGAATCAATTCAGTCGAATTGGTTTCATGGTAACTTTAGAAATTCGGACGCATTCCCCTGGTGGTGGTTTACAAGCAACAGAGGCCCCTGAGTTCAGTGAAAGAGCATGCGTTTCCCTGTCTCTTCTGTGGCGATCCCACAGTCAAGTCATGAGCGAAGGCGGATTGCATTTTGGATTAATGATAAGGACAAATTAAAATAAAAATCATGCCAAATCCCCTTTGATGCGTGCTCTTAATTTTTCTCCTCTCCTGCTGCATTTTAAATTTAAGTGGCATAGACTATAGCTATCCCCCTCTTCCCCCACGCTGGGGTATTCCGCTTATTCTAGTTATTTCTTTTCTCTCACTCCTGTCCTCACTCGCTCATGCATCAGCTGCACTGGGCACAGTCTGTGAGCCTGGGCGCTGACGGCCATGGGATCCAGGCTCCTTGCCCACCCATCCCCTTGCCTGGCTCTCAGGGCAGCAGAGCAATGACCTTGGCTCCCAGGCGGTCCTGGCAATAGCAGGCTGTCTGCAGACCAAGCCCCTCTCAGGGGGTAGATGTCCTCTCCATCTACCCCACGGCCTCCTCTGCTGTCTTCTTCTGCGTGTGGAAGGTTAGCTTTGTTTTTCTGACATGGTTTTCCATACACTCATGGTCCTTTCCCCTGGAATCCAGAAGAGCATTCAAAAACCTCCTTCTATAGGTGGTTCCTCACCTCCCTCTCTGTTCCGATGCTGAGCTCTTGAATCTGTGCTAGTTTCTTAGGTGGCATGGAGACATGAACTTCCACATGGCTGAAGGACAGACCCTAAAAAAGGCCTCATAGAGAAAATGCAGATAGTTAACACTAGTTGTGTCATAGCCAAAATGTATTAGAGGCACCCAAGAAAGGACTGCCTCTGGCTGACCAGAGACAATTCCAGCTGGAGGCAAACTTTTTTAAAAATATGTTTTAGTGAGTTCTCTTCGAGTATTCTTCCCGCCCCCCCACCCCCGCCCCCCCCGAAAAAGATCTAGTGACTTCCTTCTCTTAACAAGCAGGTAAAAGAATTCCTCAGTCAGTCGCCATGGAACTGGGCCTTCTTCCGATCAGATAAGCCCAACACTCCACTACCTTCTGTCTAGAACCATCAGTTCCAAACTTAGCATAAGCAGAAGGAATAATCATCTATGATGTCAGACCGTCGTGGGACATTTTCTTCAATGGACTAAAGCAATAGGTTGAAGAGCTATTTAATAGATGTTCCAAAAAACATAATAATAAGCAACCCCACCCCTTCCTCATCTGCTTTAAAAATGGGTATAGGGGAAAAAATGATCTGTCTCAACCCAAGAATATAATAACACTGCCTCTCTTTCCTTGTTTTAGGGAATGCTGTCGATTTTTTGGAGACAATGGCTTGACTTTGAAGGTGTTTTTTACCAAGGCAGCACCCTTTGGTGTTCTTTGGACACTCACAAACTACCTGTACTTACATGCAATAAAGAAAATAAACACTACGGATGTCTCCGTCTTATTCTGCTGCAACAAAGCTTTTGTGTTCTTGCTCTCATGGATCGTTCTCAGGGACAGGTTCATGGGAGTGAGGGTAAGTTCCTTATTCTCTGTCTTCCTCCCTCACTTGGTCATGTCAACCAAAACCTGCCCATTGGCTTGCTTACCTCCATGTGCTGCGTCATAAGCATAAACTGCTGACCACTTCCCTTCTGATTTGCAGCAGAAAAGGAGCCCCGGCAGAGGGCCTGGTTCTTGGTGCGCCTTGCAAACTCTCTTGCTTGCAAACCATACTAGACCAGCATTCATTAAAGCACCGTTCATTTCAAGCATTTCAGCAAGCATTCCCCAAAGTGTGTGCCAGTCGGGGACCCAACCTGGGGATGGTGATGCATTTCCTCTCTGCGTGCTTTCTCTCTCTCTCCTGGGCAGCAGTGCCCTGCAGCCTGGAGCTCTCTGCTAACCCTATCGCTCTTTGCTTAGGACGCATCTGAAAGCCTGAGGATCCTTCCGCATCCACATATGCGCGCAGTCTTGGTAGACCCTTTGTCTGGACCGTGTGTACAAGCCAAAGTGGGCCGGATGCACTTAGGCTAAATCCAGACTGTGGAGGGCCGGTTTCATTTCCTTCACACCCCAGGCGAAGGGAGAGGGAAATTATATCCTGTGAATTACTTCTTGTTGTGAGATCCGAGACTTAGTAAATTCTGTCAAAATCTAGTCAACCTCAGCCAGTCAAATTTCCTAACAGTTGTGTGAAATATGATAGGTGCATTGTCAACTGTCAGCTGTAATAGCAAGGGACTCACCCTGAATGAAAGCACAAGGTGACAGTTCAGTTGACAGAGTCCTGGTGGCTTCTGCTCGCCTCCCTTTGGTGGCCAGGAGCTGATACTGCCCCATCACCTCCTTGCCACAAACAAGGACAAAAGGGGATTTGGCCACACAGCCCGTCCTCTTGTAGACGGGGCACATCGCTTACTCCTTCCTGCCCGTCGGGCCACGTGGGCCGGCCATGCAGCTGAGAGCCCTGTTGATGGGCAGCTCTGTGACCGTGAACCACACAGGCATCCAGCAAGGGGCAGGCTCCACTCCAGGCCCTCCACTTGTATCCTGTGCTCATTGTCCTGAGGATAATGACATCACCCTGATGGAGGATTCACACCCACCTAGTTACTCAAACAGCAGTGGGGACATGAGTCAACTGCTGGGTAGTATTTTTAGCTTGCAGTAGGGGGAAATTTTGTTTTGAGTCTCAGTGTTAATTTTGGAATCAAAACTCGCTCACTGTGCTACCACCCAGAAAAGCTTTCAGCAAATACATGATCTAATACTTCGCCACAAAAAACACAGGTGCTTCCAGCGGTAATCTGTCCAACAGCCCGCCTGCCTGGACTCTGCAGACTCCGATGGCCTGAAGCCCATTGTGACTTCATTTGGCTGCCACATGCCAAGGGAATTCAGGAAACTCTTCGGCATGATTCTCACGTCCAAAGCAAATTCCAAATGAGACTCTGTTAATCGGGAAGAGAAACTTCAAGATGAATTCTGCACCGAAGCTGGATTTTTTTTTTTTTGAGGTTAAGAGAAGTAGGCTGGGAAATACTTGAAACCCTCCTAGACCCGTAGAGAACGATGTGACATACCCAGATCTTTCCTTTGTTGCTATTCATGGATAGGAGGGTTTTCTCCCATGACATCCCTTGAACTATGATCCTGTCTACCCATCCTGGCCACTTGGTCAGTTTGGTCTGCGCTGACCACTATATACTGAACAAAATTTTGTGTTGAAGCCATCACTAGGCCAGCACTGAAAAGAAGGTCCCAGAAGCTGGTACTGGCGATGAAATTTTGTAACCTGTGAAGTGCTGTGTAGCTATGGGTCTCTCTAATAAGCATTAATCCTCTGAGAAGCATGTGACCCCCCCTCCCCCATCCAAGAGCTTCCCACTCCAAGTCATGGTGTATTCCCCTCTTCCCGTCTTTAAGAATTCAGAGAGCTAGCAAAATCTGTGAGACCCCAGCAGTGGCCAGAGTGATGGGAAATCTCCCCCTTGATAACAGATGGGAAACCTAGGTCCAAGATAATATCTAACTGGTGCAAGGGTTCTTTTGGATTTCCCTCAGACTGCTGGGTTATCCAAGCACAAAATTTCCAGACATTGGAGGAAACTGACAGTGTTCCCCATCCTGGGGGCTGAGCATATGAGCTGGAGAATCTCACAGACGTTAAGACAAAGGAGCACCAACCTTATGTTTGTGGGAACAGCCCGCCCAGAGGATCTGCGTTATTACGACAGTTACATCACAAGGGCTGTGGTTCCTGGAAAACATCAACTGGTCCAGGTCACATGGTCTGGCCAAGAAGAAGCAAACATATCTTCTCATGCTGCAGAGATTCCGGCCACTTAAGGCATCAGAGGGGACTGTTGAAAGCAGCCCACGTTGGCCATTGTGTCCCCTTTCACCCTGTGCTTAGATGGGCTTTCTGTACGTCCCCCCAGCTCTCCAGATTCAGGGTTTCTGATGCAATAGGGAGATGTTCCAGTCTAGAGTCAAACGACTAGGCTTTGGATTTTGATTCCACTCTTACAAGCTGTTGGGCCTTGAGCAAGTTACTTAACGTCTCTGAGCCTTTGTTACTTATTTTACAGGACAGTTGTGAGAGTAAAATACGATGATGTGTGCTCGGCACATAATATCCAGTAACTGTTACCTTTCTCAGTGTTGTTATTTTGATCATTCCTTCTCAGTTGGAGGGGTTTGTTGGATCAGCTCCATTCTTCTGGTGACAGTCCCGGAAGCCGACAGATGTCTAGGGAGGCAGTTTTGTGTAGCAAAAGCAGCGGCTGAACGAAAGCAGGTAGAACTTGGGGCATGAGGAAGGCCTCTGCTAAAGCCAAAGCCCTCCCAGCTGTGCTCAGCAGCTGGATAAAGAAGCCTTGTCTGGGTGAGACCCCCATCTCGGTAGAAACGGAAGATGATGGGATCTTCTGCTTCCTGGGCATCTGTTCATAACAGCCCCCAATAGCTAGGGCTTTCCAGCCAGGAGGGACTGGGGCAGAAGCAAGACAGCCACCTGAGAGATCATTCACGTGGGCCCCCAAAGCCTAGCAGCACATTCCCGGGGATCCGTGCTTTTTCCCAGACCAGTTCCCATGTCAGATTCCAGCTGATGTTTTCAATAATGACAGTGCTTTCTTGCTGTCGCCCGAGGGGCCATCCCTGAGTGGTAGCTCCACTTCCGATCTCGACTGCCTTCTGTTTGGGAGGCTGCCCCCTGCCACCTGAGCACAGCTGGGGGGAGCTGGGACACAGAGCACGGCGGGGGAGGTGGGGGGGGGGTCACTGGAGGGCTCACAGCCAGCCCCTTCCTGTTACACTCTTCTGAGTGGGGAAGAGCAGCCAGGAGCTGGGAGGGGAAGTGTTAGGGGAAGTATATTTAAAACGTGTCCTTTCCATTTCTCAAAATTGCCCCCAACTGTCGACATCCACAGTGCAGCACCCGGGGCTTGGTTAGGCAGAGGACGCGCGGCCCATCGCGCGTCTGGGCAGAGTAGAGGGCAGAGCCCGTCTGAGAGGGGGCCCGACTGTGGTGCTGCACCCACCTTTCCTCCTGGATGTTCGAGGGCTTCACCTCCTTCCGCTCAGCCTGACATTGGAGATGGGGTAGTGGGGCCAGGCAGGCTCTGGTGGGGTCACCACGCGAGGCGAGGCCACCACTAAAAGGGTAATTGGCACCACACTGGCCTCGGAGTCTCCTGTGTCTAACTCTCCTCCCCTCCAGCTGGAGAAGAGATGGTGATCTCACCCTTCTTGGTCTTAGGGCCTCTGTCAGCCACCAGTCTGAAGCCCCAAGTCCCCGTTTTGGGACAGGTCAGTGGGCTACCTGGAGGGGGTGGTGGAAGGTGGGAGAAAGGAGGGCTGGGGGAAATTCGGCTGTCTACTTTTCTTTATTTCCTCCTCAAACCCCGCATTCTCCCTCAGGGACACCCCGATCTAGACAAGGGACATGTGAAACCACAGGACAGGCGTGTCTGGCCTTGCTGGATAGTGATAAGAGCGCAAGCGGGGGGAGGGGCAGAGAAAGAGGGAGACACAGAATCTGAGCTGTCAGCACAGAGCCCGACGCGGGGCTCGAACCCACGAACCGAAAGATCATCACCTCAGCTGAAGTCGGATGCCTAACGGACTGAGCCACCCTGGCGCCCCTGCACGTATTTTTTTAAAGATAGAACTGGGATCTTGAAAGAAAACATCAGGCTTGAGGGAGGACTTCCAGGTTTCCCCCCCCCCCCAAATCCACAGGGTGTTTCAGCTCTGCCCTGCTGTTCGGGGGGCATTAAGAGTGAGCTTAGCTCCAGCACCGTGGGGGTGCCCCAGGCTCAGGGCTAGGGGTCCCATCAGGGCTGCTGGTGCCAGGAGAGTGGGGGCCTCACAGTGGAGCTCACAGGAGTCCCCTGTGACCTGTGGCAGGGACTCCGAAGAGGAGAACTGGAGGTCTGAGCCAGTGAGGTCGGGGGGGGGGACCACAGTCCCCCGGTGCCACCTGTCAGAATGAAATCTTGGGGCCCGGGCTCCCGACTGCTGACTGGAAGGTTCTCACTCTTACCCCTCCAACCCCTTCCCTCCACTCTTGCGCACAGCTCAGCGCAGGCGGAAGCTTTCAGCCCTTCGTTATTTACCCAGTAGGGAAGACCGAGCCAGAGGCTGGAGACCAGCCTCGTAAGTCTTCAGGAGAAAATAAGCCCCCGATCCCCTTCATTTCCTTGAAACTTCAGCCCCAAGGTTGAAAAGGCTCAAATGCCGTTGGGGCTGCACCAAATCGTCTGAGAGGCAGCTGTTTTCTCCCCTCCTTTTTTTCTACTTATTTTTCTCTTCTGCGGACCTCCGGTGCCCAGCCAGGTTAAACTGTTGCAAGCGGCATCTTTGCGCTGTGTGCGTCCCCTGGACCAGAAGCCGCCCTCTTTCCCTGCTGGCCTTATCACTTGCCCCTCTCTTCTTCTGGAGGGGGGGGAAGAAAACCCCCTTACTGTCTCACGGTCTCTGTTTCTCTCCCTACGTGAGCAGTCGCACACAGGATGGGTAGCATCTGAGTATGAAATAGATGCCGTGTGTGATGCGGGATGAAGCATCTGCCTAACAGCGAGTCACTAACCCAGAAAGGACAAGTAGGCAGGCACGGGCCTGGCACTTCTCTAGCAGATGACCATCACCTGCTCTCTCGACAGCCTCTGTGTTCCTCCGGGCAGATTTATCATGACCCGGAAGTACTGTGTGAGGAGCCTACCAGAAGTTTGTAACTCAGGCTGCGTGACGCTCAGCCGCAGCACCTTGCACTAACCTGAAATTTTATGTTTAAGCCGCGAAGGAAACCACAGTTCCAACTGCAGACAGGGTGGTTGGCGGTAGCATGCGACGTGAGCCAGCCTTTCCTGTTGAGATAAACAGTGACTTTGCAACCAGACAGACCTGAAATTTGGCGTCCCCGCTCAGCCACACACCAGCGCTGTGACTTTGGGCGAGTGACGTAGCCTCCCTGAGCCAAAGCTTTCATGTTTACAAAATGAAACGAATGATCGTATCTACCTGTTTTGAGGATAAAGCGGGAAAATACATAGAGAACACTTAGCCCGTGACCGCCGAGTTAGTAAGTGGCGACTGATATTGTTGTAGGCAGCTGAGGTCAACTTTGATCCGTTAAGAGAGAGAAAGCTCCCAGCGAACCCAGGAGCGGAAACTTGTACCACGCACATCTGTTCTGGCCTCCCCGTGTTTTGCCTACAGCACCCCCACTCGGCACCAGCAACATTTCGGTAGCTCCCTGACCGCCTCGGGTCCAAACTTGTCCTTGTTCGCCGCGCTGATGCATTTCTTCTTTGCGAAATGTCATCCCACGGAGTCGGTCTCCTGGGTAATCCGACAGTTTCATTGGGCACAGCGGCAGAAATGGGTACGTCTCCCTGGAAGGGCCATTCCACCCAGGAAGTCTATATCCGGATAATGACAGGATTCGGGGGGGGGTCAGCGGGGGGCGGGGGGGATGGCCCTGCAGCAGCTAAGAAAAGGAGCTGCCCTCCCAGGGTGGGGACACTGTTGCCCTTTGTCATATGACACTCACTCTATCAGAAGACCCTACTGCTGGCATGTTAAATGGGGTCATGATCTGCGCCCTCTCTCTGTTGAGATACAAAGTACGTAAAAGCAAGATCCCATGAGGTGCTTTCAGAAGGTTGGGAAGGAACCGAGGTGACTTCCAGGTGCTGTCTACCAACCCCTGTCACGGCCAAACCACCTGCTGTTGGCGTTACGGCCGCCTCCCCTGCGGTTCCCAAGGCTCCCAGTGACGGGCCACCACGGGATGAGCGTGTCTCCTTCCTAACAGCCATTCCGGGTTCTTCGGTCGCACCAAGCTTTACTGAGCAAGAACGGAAATTTCGCTCGTTCTCCAGAGACCTGGAAAGGAGACCCCATTCTTCCGTCCCATTACTGAACTTTCATGAGCTTTTCTACCGCATTCACCCTCCAGCGGCCCATCGGATTCCCCACCACTACCCTCACCGCTGTCTTCTTCCTTCTGTCCAGATTGTGGCCGCCATCCTCGCCATCGCTGGGATCGTGATGATGACCTATGCGGATGGCTTCCACAGCCACTCTGTCATCGGCATAGCGCTGGTGGTGGGCTCTGCGTCCATGTCTGCCCTCTACAAGGTAAGTACGCGCAGAGCAAGCTCCCTGAGCTTCCCCGGGAGAGAACAGCGGGCCTCTGCGTGGCTGGCCCAGTACGTTTGGGGCGCCTTGATGGCACCTGTGTTTTAAGGTGAGCAGCATACAGACTTGTAGTGATGAGGCGTGCACCTGCTCTTGGCTTTGGCTCTCTAGATCTTGCCATCGACGGCCGTATCTTTGCAGTACTGGGGATAACATAGATGGAGCAGTGGATCGGCAGCGTCAGATGTCGGTGACTTCATGGTTTGGCAAAGACTGGAGGAGGATCGGGGGCCCTAAAGGGCTGGTTCGGTGTTGGGGGAGATGATTTCCCACCAGGTCTGACGTGAAGATTTAAATACCCGGTGCAGCCTTGTCAATGAAATCTTTCATCCCATGGTTTGTGCAGCTACCCGTACTCAGCATGAATCCATAATGCATTTGGAGCACTTCCCAGAGATCTGAAGAACAACTACTATGATATGGGGATTATAACCTATTTTTGACAAAATGTTGGGAAGTGCTGGAAAGCATGTCCCAACTGCAGGTGTGAATGGGACCATTTAAAAAAAAAAAAATTTAACATTTACTTATTTTTTTTTAACGTTTATTTATTTTTGAGACAGAGAGAGAGACAGAGCATGAACGGGGGAGGGGCAGAGAGAGAGGGAGACACAGAATTGGAAGCAGGCTCCAGGCTCTGAGCCATCAGCCCAGAGCCCGACGCGGGGCGCGAACTTACGGACCGCGAGATCGCGACCTGAGCCGAAGTCGGACGCTTAACCGACGGAGCCACCCAGGCGCCCCAACATTTACTTAGTTTTGAGAGAGAGACAGGGTGCGAGTGGGGGAGGAGCAGAGAGAGAGGGAGACACAGAATCCGAAGCAGGGTCCAGGCTCTGAGCTGTCAGCACAGAGCCCGACGCGGGGCTCGAACTCACGGACCGCGAGATCATCACCTGAGCTGAAGTCAGATGCGTAACCTACTGAGCTGCCCAGGCGCCCCTGGATGGGACCAGTTTTGATCCCCACTCTCTGCTCCCCGACCCCATCATGGCTTCTGGCTGCTCTCCCTCCTCCTTCCCTTTCTTCCTCTCTCCTTCTTTTATGTCCATGGTGAAGAATGCAAATAGTCTCTGATCTCCAAGCTGGGAGCCTGACCTGGAGGTTTCGAGGAGGATCCAGGGAGGAGTGAGGATTTAGCCTTGAGACTTACTGGCCCTTTGGGGATCCAGACAGTAGGACAGAGAAAATGATGTATGGTAGAGAGGTATAAGAAAAGGCACTTTTTCCCAGCTCTGTGCGTAAGACATTTTGTGGTTTGGGAATGCGAAATAACGGCACCTTCCCATCCTTCGTCAGCTCACTGCCCACAGAGAGACGCACACAGGCCATCTTCCTTCTCCGGAACACAGCTCGCCAAGAGGATGTGATAGGCCCACGCCGCTCTGAGACTTCAAAGACACTATTCAAATGCAGAAAATAGGACAAGGCCACACTCGGCTGCACTCGATTAGCTGCGTGCTAATGGGAAGCAGAGGGCACACGGAAATGCAATCAATCCACAATGAGCACAAATAATGCTGATTTTGATTCCCATTTCCCATCTCCTCCCCTGCCCCCTCCTTACGCAGAGGGGCTAGCGGGTGGAAGCCTGAGCAATTTATTTCCCTCTTTGTGCTCCTTGCACGTATGCCCAGAAATACCTGAAAGACTTGAGAACTGGCTGAAAAAAGGAAGAAGCAGGCAGGGTAGGAGGAGACTCAAGCTCCACTCAGATCAGTTAGTTCCCTGGTTGTGGATCGTTCCCTGAAGGCTGCCTCTGTAATCCCAGCTTCCCAGCCTCCAGGCACATCTATCCCTCTCTCTCCGGCCCTCACACATTTGAAATACGTACAAACAAGAAAAGGCGTAAGAACTCAGAGTGGGGCAGGCGCGTTCCACTAAAACCCTTGCCGGTTCTGGAATGAGGTGGCGGGATGGAGCAGAGATGAGCTGAGTGTTACAGTCCCTCTACCTTCGATTTGCAGAACATGGCTTTGCAGCCAAAGCTCTTTTCACTGAGGGCAAGCTGTGTTGTACAAAGTCAGAGATCCATCAGACGAATGGTAGTCACTTGTAATTTCTGTGGCTTCCTCCTTTTCAGACTCTCTGAACCTGGGATGTCGTGTGATGAATACAACACAGACAGGGGCACCTGGGTGGCTCAGTTAGTTGAGGGTCCGACTTTGGCTCGGGTCGTGATCTCATGGCTCATGAGTTTGAGCCTCGCGTCGGGCTCTGTGCTGTCAGCTCGGAGCCTGGAGCCTGCTTCGGATTCTGTGTCTCCCTCTCTCTTTTTCGGCCCTTCCCTACTTGTGTGCTCTCGCACACACACGTGCTCTCGCTCTCTCTCTCTCAAAAATAAGTAAACATTCAATGAACACAACACAGACAAATGAAGCCTAGCGTGAAAACCCATGAGTCCTGAAGATGCCTTCTATGAGGCCAGAGATCCGTAACTCTTCATTATGGCGCTACTGAGATTTGGATCTGTGTACAGGTGCACATAGGTCAGACCCCACCACCTTTTCCATGAAGCCTGGTAAGGTAGGATTTACCCTTCACGTGGCTGCAGTCCTGTGGTCCAGCCCAGCCTCATCGGGTGCATTCTACTCCCCCTGTGACAAGGTGACGTCTGGGGCGAGTCTTCACCCGGCCTCCTCTGCTTCCTCCGGCAGGTTCTGTTCAAGCTCCTCCTGGGCAGTGCTAAGTTCGGAGAAGCCGCCTTATTTTTGTCCATTTTGGGTGTGTTTAACGTCCTCTTCATCACCTGTATTCCCATCATCCTCTACTTTACCAAAGTGGAATACTGGAGCTCCTTCGATGACATTCCATGGGGAAACCTTTGTGGATTTTCAGTCCTCTTATTGAGTAAGTGTCGATCACCCCGTCAGAATCCCCCCCCGTCAGAAGCAATGATGGGTGAACAGGACCGGGCAGCTCAAGGGGCATCTGCAAACCCATGCCCTGAAGAAGAAAAGCATTCTGTTGTTATGCTGAAATTCCCAGTGCTTTTCAAGATGGTTGAGTCTTTAAAGACTGTTAAGTCCTTGTAAAAATGGCACTGGATTCTAATTCAGAACCACAGTCGAGGCAGTAGTAGCCATGGTCACTGCCGCTCTGAATAGTGACCTACTGATAACTGATAATAGAACAGTCCCCACGGGACCGGTAGGGAGTTGGCAAATAATACGTGCAAGGTTCTTAGAACAGTGTCTAATACACATCGGTGTCCAATAAATATTATCAGTTATCATTACTGTTAATATCATCATCACCATTCCTTGATGGAAGGCGGGTCCTAGGCAGAAAAGTGGCCAAGAAGGTGCCTCGCCCAGTTTCCATCTAAAAATGCATAACCCGAAGCGCCTGCCATGGTCACTGCCGGCAGAAAGCACCGGGATGTAGGATGCGTAGGATGGCCCCAGCCCTCTTTTCCAGTGCCTTCCCGCTGACCACCTTTTCCGGATTTCTTTTCCCTTCTTCAGAACTCAGGGAAGGGAGGAAAGCTACATAGTCAGGGTGTTCGACCCTAACCCCCACCCAAGGTCACTGAGTCAGTGGTAACTCCCGTGACTCCAGCCTCATCAGAGAAGGTGGGGTGGGACAGACCAGGGAGGCTGTAAAGTCCAGGGCCAGCCACGAATAACACCCTCTCTCTTCTTTATTTCAGCATTCAATATTGTATTAAATTTTGGAATTGCTGTTACATATCCCACTCTGATGTCTGTTGGAATCGTCCTCAGTGTACCTGTGAATGCAGGTAAGCCAGTATGGCTTCCAATATCTGCTTGCACACACACACACACACACACACACACGTGTGCATGCTTACAAACACACATACTCACACACACTTTTGCTGTGCCTGCCATGGAAAGCAGGTTTAACCTTCTTATAAAAAGAAAGCACTTAGGGGTGCCTGGGTGGCTCAGTCGGTTGAGTGTCTGACTCTTGATTTTGGCTCAGGTCATGATCTCACGGTTCGTGGGATAGAGCCCCATGCCGGGCTTCATGTTGACAGCGTGGAGCCTGCTCGCTCTCTCTCAAAATAAACAAATAAAAAATGAAAGAAAGCAAGCACTTAGGTGCAAGTCGGTGTTTCTCATATATATGGCATTTGTCCAGAATGCATTGATTTTCACGTAGCACACCAAAATACAGCTCGTCTAAAGCCATCTCAGGGCTAACTGATGTGAGGACCGGAGAGGAGTATCATTCATATGAGTAAGAAGCATAGAAAAATATGTAGCGGGAAGAAACTTTTAACTTTTGCAAGTGACTTTCTGGGGCAGAAAATGTGCTCAGGGTGTGATGGGTATGATGTAGGGTGTACAGACTGAAGGAGCGTGCATGTGATTCTCCACCTCCCCGGAGAGCGAGAGCCCTTTCCCCTGGTGACTCGGGACCTTGCTTTGTTTTCTGCTGGGGACAGTCGGCAGCTCTTCCAAAACTTTGTGGTCGCCTGCCCCCCACCTTCCTCCTTTCTTGGCTCATCCTGGTGGCAATTTTGGATTTTCTTCCCGTAGCACCCCCCCCCCACACCTGACGCCCCCGTATAACCTGTCGTTAGCCGGAGAAGGGTTTGTAAATCTCTTCTCTCTGTAGCACTCGCCCCGTTGACAGCTCTCAATTTCCGAAGCCTTTTCCTGTGATCTGGTTCCTCACCCCTCCTGTCCCACTTGTTCTGTATGTGCCTCACCCTGGCCCCAGACCCTCCTAGGGGTACCTCAGGGCAGCGTGTGGAAAAAGGCCTGGCGGGGGTGGCAGCACGGGCTCTGCCCACCTGGAGGATGGTGGTCCCAACCCATTGCCTCGCTGGGTCTTTGCTTGTCCCACCCGAATGTGAAGGTAGTACCTCCCCTCGGTCAATATCTCAAAAGGCTGAATGCGTCAGAGAGAGCTGGTAAGAAGCGGTCCTCACTGTGAGCCTCCAGACACTGCTGCCTTTTGGAAAATAACTTCTCAGCTTACCCCCTACCCCTTACGGCGTCTTTGTAGTCACGGCGTTCTTCACTTGGAGAAGGCGTATCACAGGTGGTTCCTAGACGGATGCTTACTTTGACCGTATCATACAGCCAGGGGTTTGAGAGAGAAATCAGCATCATTTCTCATCACTCACCTCCAACCTGGGAGTTTAATTCTGCGGCCAAGGAAGGGATCACATCCAATTCCCCAGTGGAAGAGAGAAGCAAAGGTGGCCACCCTTACCTGATGTGTCAGAGCGGAGCCATTGGGTGGTTTCCCGACCCTCCCTGGCGCCTATCTGGGGCGCAGCCCGTGGGCCCTGCTAATTGTCCTTGTCCGTTGAATTCACAGAATGTTCCGCCATTATTAAAAATTAAAGCCTTGCTGAATTGCAGTGAGACAAAAGAGGCACTTTAGTTCCACAAAAGGGCTGCTAAAAAGTTTCTCTTCCTGTTTTAACTCTTATCCCTGTGTCTTTCTCTGCCTCCCCTAGTGGCAAGGTGAGAGGCAGGGAGGGGAGGCTTGGGGGAGTCAGGGAGAATGGAGACCCGTGAGGGGAGAAGGTCAGAGCCAGGCCATGTCCGGGGCCACATCCTGGGCCCACACGTGGAGAGCCGGTGACCGCCAGCCAGCAAGGTGGCTTTCAAAGGCCGCGTGCTCTAAGTCAGCAAACGCTCTGTCACGAAGTGATAGAAAAGTAAGCAGTTGGTGTCTCTTGTGTAGAAAGGGGGCCTCCAAATTTGCTTTTTCTGGCTTTTAATTAAGAACGCAGGGAAATAAAGCAAAAAAAAGGAAAAAAGAAAAACCTTAATATCCCCAGTGGTTTTGACCATTCAGCTATGAAGAGAGTGATGGTGTGGATTTTTATGACCGGACGTTAATCCTGCTTCTCACTGTGTTCCCTCACCCAATGTGGGTCGGGTATGAGCCATGTGCCCCGTGGACCTTTAATAAACTTGAATAGTCAGTGACGACTCAGGTGGCTTTGAAGTGTCGTGCTAATAACGGCCTGGGGTGGAACAAGAATTTATATTTATTATCTTCAAAACACCAGTGTGAGTTTGGCCTTTAAACCGTACCTATGCGGATATTGGGAAATAATGCTTTTAAATTATAAATACAAAACGTCATTGTAAAAAAAAAAAAAAAATGAAAAGTACCAAAAATATAAAGAAAGCAATAATGTTTTCATTATCCTGCCCGCCCCCCCTCCCCCAGACCCTCGGGAGGTGGGCCAAAAATAATCGTCCCGGGGGGGGGGGGGGAATCTCCAATTGCCCCCCCCCCCACCATTTATTTTGCCTGTCACATAAATCAGTGCCTGAACTGAGGTGCCAGGTCAGTTTGGGGAAGTGACATACAAGCGCCAGGCTTATAAAAGTGAGAGGCAGCCCCTGCCCGCAAGGAACGAAGCCACCCTGAGGAAGATCCTGTGGTCAAGGAAGACCGCTTCCTGCCGGCCCGCGAGGGGACGCCCCAGCCCCTGCGCCTGGCTCACCTCCGAGTAACCCGGCTTTTCTCGGTCTCGTGCAGTGGTCGATCACTACACCAGTAAGATCGTCTTCAACGGAGTCCGGGTCATCGCCATCATCATCATCGGCCTGGGCTTCCTCCTCCTGCTCTTGCCCGAGGAGTGGGATGTCTGGTTGATCAAGCTGCTGACCCGCCTCAAGGTGAGGAAGAAGGAGGAGACGGCGGAGGGCGCTGCAGACCAGGGCTCGGGACCTCAGAGCAAGAACAGAAGAGCCCGCCCTTCGTTCGCCCGCTGACCGTGGGCCCTCCAGAACTCTGCGGCGAACGCTCACGCTCGTTGTTAGTGACTTGGGGGGTCTCTTCCTGGTGGGGGCCCCTCGGTTTGGTAAGGTGTACATACCTGTACAGTTCCGGTAATCTGCGGTAAGTTATACGGTATTTATTGGCATGTCCAATTTGCTTGCTCTTTTTCCACATCAGACCTTTCTCCTAAGGTTACCAGTTCAAAATGAGAGCGACAAGAAGAGCCTCTCGGCCCTTTTTCAGGGAACGTAAAGCTGGTTACAGTTACCCTGGCATTGATTGTCCGGGGACGGCGAGAGGCAGGGCCAAGTGTTCTGAATCTTAGCAACTGAAAATTACATTGCACACTGTGATTACTTTCCAGCTATGGTAGGGTCATATTTTGTTTTATACCAGAGCTGTATTCTTAATTTTAAGGGATCTCAACGAACCAAAAGCTGACTGTTCGGTCAATCTGGGCGGATGGAGGGATGGATGAGGACGTTAAGAGGTGACGCGGCAAAGGGAAACAGACTGCAGGACCCATCGACTGCGGACTTAACCTCGGGGTGACGGTTGGAGGAGGACAGGCCCGCGCCGGGTGACAGAGAGGGAAAGAGAAGCCCCAGCCCCAGCTGGCTGCTCTCCTGTGTCTGTGTAAGATCATGCAAGAGAAATTACAGTGCCTTCTACAGAATTTTCGTCTTTACCTACGTGAAGCGAGGTGACATTGTAAGTCACTGGCGCCGTCTTCTCATTTAGGTGTAAAAATCTTTAGAAACCAATAAAACTATATATGTGCGTGTGTGTGTGTACAAAAAATGACAAGCTGGTGACCTGTGTAATGGCACATGGTTAGCGGTGTGCAATGCACATACAAGGTAGACTATGCCGGAGGTGAATTGCTTTCACTTCGTGACCAAGCTGGAAAAATTACTTCCTGAACCTGTAAACCTTTTTATGAAACTTTTAAAGCACCGGGCTGTTTACTTACACAATTTAGGTCTGCCAGAAAAATTCTATCTGTGATAGATCTTGTAAAGAGGGACAAGGGGGTTAGAGTTTACTATTTTTGAAGTTTACATTGTTACATACGAAATGGAGACCTTATTTTGAAATGTTGTCATAACCCAATGGTGCACTCTGTTAACCATGGAGTCTTTCGTTTCATAGGGGAAAGGGGCATTCGTGACCTGAACTTTTTAGCAAATTATTATTCTCAGTTTCCATTACCTGTTTGGCCAAACAGATGAATAAACTATTTAAAAAAGAAGCATTGCGTGCTGTGTTGGTGGCCCCGTTGTTGCGTTCCCACGGCGCCCACTCCCGCCCATTCCCGCTCCCAGCAGGTCCCACCCTCCCGCACCACCAAGGCATGAAAACCCACCCAGCCACCTCAAGGGGCGAAGATTCTCATTGTGACGACAGAGGTGACTGGCACAAAAGCAAAATGCAAAACAGCCATCTGGGCCTCATACAAAATGTCTTGAGGCATCGTCTCCCTCCCCTCCTCCTCTCCCTTCACCCCCCCCCCTCCTTTCCCTCCAGGCGCCTGCCCCCTACTCAGCTCTGGGTGTTGCTTGTGTCTCTCTTTTTTCTGCACAGACTGCTTCCTCAGCTCACGTTGCCCTCATAGCTACCTCCAAGGGGCGGCCTCGGTCGCCATGTTGGCACGGTCTTCCAGCTCCACTCCCACGCCTCACTTCTGCCTCAGTGTCCTAACCTCGTTCTAGCTCTGTAGAGAATTGGAGGTACCAGCCTCAATATTCTGTTCCAGGCAGCTGCAGCCAGGGACCGTGAGGTCCAATGCCTCTCATTCTGCAGCTGCAAACGGCCAGGTTCTCTAAGGGGGGGGGGAGAGCAGAGAAGAGACGAGACGGCAAGCTTCTTCAGGACACGTCACCCTGCCAGCCACACCTAGAGCGACCATACACCATGCATCACTTGCTCCTTGGGCTCAGAACTGGTGAGCTGATGCTCAACATCACTCATCATCATCAGGGAAATACAAATCCAAACCACAATGAGGTACCACCTCACACCTGTCAGAGTGGCTGACAGTGACAACTCAGGCAACAACGGATGTTGGCGAGGATGCGGACAGAGAGGATCTTTTTGCACTGCTGGTGGGAATGCAAACTGGTGCGGCCACTCTGGAAAACAGTACGGAGGTCCCTCAAAAAATTAAAAATAGAACGACCCTGTGCCCCAGCAATAGCACATTTATCCAAAGGATACAAGCGTGCTGTTTGGAAGGGGCACATGTACCCAATGTTTATAACAGCCAAAGTATGGAAAGAGCCCAAATGTCCATTGACAGATGAATGGATGAAGAAGATGTGGTTTATATATACAATGGAATATTACTGGTTGATCAAAAACAATGAAATCTTGCCACTCGCTCCAACGTGAATGGAGTGTATTATGCTAAGCGAAATTAGAGAAAGACAAATACCATATGACTTCACTCATATGAGGACTTTAAGAGACAAAACAGATGAACATAAGGGAAGGGAAACAAAAATAATAACAAAAACAGGAAGGCAAACAAAATATAAGAGACTCTTAAATGTAGAGAACAAACTGAGGGTTGCTGGAGGGTTTGTGGGTAGGGGGGTGGGCTATATGGACAAGGGGCATTAAGAAGGGTGCTTGTTGGGGTGAGCACTGGGCGTTATACGCAGAGGATGAATCACTGGGTTCTGCTCCTGAAGTCATTATTGCACTATATGCTAACTAACTTGGATGTAAATTAAAAACCAAAAATAAATTAGAATAATAAATAAGAACTGGTGAGTTGAGCTGTCCAAAGCAGAGAGCTCCCTCCCTGATGTGTCCAGTGTGTGCTGTGAGGGGGAACCCCTCAGCCCCCTTAGTGGAGCCTGGACGAGTCACCTCCATGATTTTGTTACGTCAGGGTGCCAAACATTTCCTATGGAAGCCACAGCATGAAAAAGTTGGGAAAGCCTACACAAGAGAAGATTTACCCCACTCACCCATTTGGCCTAAAAGACGGTGAAGACCCAAAAGAATTGAAAGCAGGGACTCACAGGGGTATTTGTCCACTAGGGTTATAGCAGCCTTATTCACAAAAGCCAAGGGGTGGGAGTACCACAAGTGTCCATCAACAGATGAATAGATAAACAACATGTACACACAGTGGAATATTATTCAGCCTTAAAAAGAACATTCTGACACACGGTACACCATGGATGGACATTGAAGACATAATGCTGAAAGAAAGAAGTCACAAAAGGACAAATACATGATCCACTTATATGAGGTACCCAGAATAGTCAAGTTCATAGACACAGAAGTATGGTCGCTAGTGGCTGGAAATGAAGAGTTTTCATTCAGTGGGGACAGGGTTTCAATTTTGTAAGATAAAAATGTTTTGGAGACAGATGGTGGTAACGGGGCACAACAATGTGAAGGTACCCAGTGCCGCTGAAACGTACACCTGGAAATGCCTACATGGTAAATTTTATGTTATTTACATGTTATAATAATAAAAAAAATGTATTAAAGGTGAGGTATGTGACATAAAAAGGTTAAAACTCTCAGGAATGGTTAATGGTCCTCTCAGGACATTATAAACACGAGTTGGAAGAGGGTTGAGGGGCTTTGAGAGCTTTCTTTCCAGAAAGGATACAAACCACATCTTCCCACCTCCACCCCAAGCATGTTTCAAGGACTGTTGTGAGCTGTGGCTAACCCAGAAGGGGTCTATGGAGAGAAGAATCCCAGAAAAAAGAGTCCCTTCCAATGGAACCATGGCGTGGCTTTGAGAAACAGGCTCCATCAGTGCTCTGTCTGGGGAATCGTCTGCCCTCTAGAGGCCAGTCTGGATAGCAATGAAAGGATTCTTCCAATTTTGCTCCTTTGAAGAGTAGAAGTACAGACAGAAAGTACAAAGAGGATACGGGGCCTCTGCTGCTGATCAGGGTCCCAAAGACGCTTAGAAGCCTCCAATCCTACCTTCTCTGTCAGAATGTGGCCATTTGGAGCCAGAGGACACGAAGTGACCAGCCGCCTTGCCACATCGAGTCACAGCTGTCTCTGGGAACTCATACCTGCTCTGCAGATGCTCAGGCTGAAGAGAAACAGGAGAGAAGAAACTGTTGCCAGAGAACCTACCACCCTGTAGAACAGGTGTGTTTCCAAATCTAGCTAGGGACGCATAATGTGGAGTTCTTCATACTCGATTTTGAAGATAAATGATTTGTTCTAAAATTGGAATGTGGTTGTGGTTGTACCATTCTGTGAATATTCTAAAATTCAGTTTCGGGGTGCCTGGGTGGCTCAGTCAGTTAAGCATCTGACTTCGGCTCAGGTCATGATTTTGACGTTTGTGAGTTTCAGCCCTGCTTCGGGCTCTGTACTGATAGCTCGGAGCCTGGAGCCTGCTTCAGATTCTGTGTCTCCCTCTCTTTCTGCCCCTCCCCCACTCACATTCTGTCTCTCTCTCAAAAATAAATAAACATGAAAAAAATTTTAAATAAAATTCAATTTTTCATACACTTCAAAGGGGAGAATTTTACAGCATGTGGATAATATCTCAATAAAGTGGTTTCTTAGATAATAGATAAATGGTTGCCCCATGAAATGAGTTAAAATGCCTTTGCCAAAATCTTACAAGCAGAGAGGACATTTCCTGGGTAGTTGGCTTGGTGTTGGCTGCCTGGCATCTGATCCCTATTTAAAACAGCACATTGCATCGGTTCGGAGGCTGAAGGGAACAGATGCTCCATATGGGCGCCACCACCCCTCCCCCCCACAGTCCAGAGAGGGAAAGGAGGGGTGAACTGCACTTGGCCAGCAGGCTGCAGTCTCCTAGGACTTTGGTTCTGGAGCAAGGAATACCAGACCCCGAGGAGCAGCCTAGGAGGGCCGTGGCTGACCAGCCAGTCCCCGGGCTCCTGGCCGTGGCCTCAATCCCCACCCAGTGTGGAGATCCATGGTTGCTGCCTGGTTCCAAACAGATCCTTCCCATGCAGCTGGGCTTATGATGGCCCAGCAGGACTCCTCAGTCAAACTGCTTTAAGGATGACTAGGAATGATTTATAAGAAATGCATCAATGATAGAGAAATAAAGAGGATGTGAAAGTTCTCCACAGTGCTTAAAACATATTTTTTAAGTTTATTAATTTTGAGAGAGAGAGAGAGAGCACAATCAGGGTAGGGGCAGAGAGAGAGAGAGAGAGAGAGAGAATCCCAAGCAGGCTTTGCACTGTCAGTACAGGGCCCAGTGTGGGGCTGGAACCCACAAACAATGACTTGAGCCCAAATCAAGACTCAGATGCTTAACCGACCGAGCTACCCTGGCATCCCAGAACATATTTTTTTTACTTCTTTAATGTTTATTTTTTTATTAAAAAAATTAATACACTTATTTATTTTTGATAGAGACAGAGCACAAGTGGGGGAGGGGCAGAGAGAGAAGGAGACAGAATCCAGAGCAGGCTCCAGGCTAAGAGCTGTCAGCACAGAGCCCGACGCGGGGCTCAAACTCACGAACTGCTAGATCATGACCTGAGCCGATGTCAGACGCTTAACCGACTGAGCCATCCAGGTGCCCCTAATGTTTATTTTTGAGAGAGACAGGGCCTGAGCAGAGAAGGGGCAGACAGAGGAGAGACACAGAATCTGAAGCAGGTTCCAGGCTCCGAGCTGTCAGCACAGAGCCTAATGCGGGGCTTGAACCCATGAACAGTGAGATCATGACCTGAGCCGAAGCCAGACGCTTAACTGACTGAGCCACCTAGGCGACCCCCCCAAAACATATTTTTAAAAACATTTTAAACAATGGTATTTTCCGTTCCATATTTTTCTTGTATTCAGCATTGTCACATTTTTGAACCCCCCCCCCTTTTTTGAAATAATCTCTACACCCAACGTGGGGCTCAAACACACCACCCTGAGATCAAGAGTTGTGTGCTCTACAGACTGAAGCAGCCAGGCATCCCAAGAAAACCCTTTCCTTGAGTTAAAATACTGGTAAACTTCAGCCGAGGTCAATCTTCTCTAAGTTATCAAACAAACAAAGAGTTACTGAAATTATGGGAAATGAGACTTCGTGTAATTACAGTGTAATGAGTTGTGAATTTTAGCTCAGAACAAAACATGGTGAATTTTTTTTCTCTTACTGAAAAAAAGAATATGCTTCCTGGGGAGATTTGGAAATACACATAAAGCCACAAGCCAGTAATAACTGCAGTTGTGTTAGGAGCCTCAGGAACAGTAATGGCAGGAGTCTAGAATAGAGGAAAATGGCCCAGAGGGAACCCGATGGCTGGGGAATCTCCCTGGGAAGGGCACTTTCTCTCTGAGAGCTGACATGAGCACATAAGAACCTAAGTGTGCCTTCTTAGCTTTTGACTTGTAAATACAAGTATCTCCATAGAAAGGCATCCTAAGGAAGAGATACTTCACCATAAGAAAATAAATGAAATGAATTTAAGAACCTCTAGAAGGTTTCCTCCAGGAATCCCCCATGTTTACTCCTTATTAGAAATAGAAGAGCAGCTGGGCGCCTGGGTGGCTCAGTCGGTTGAGCGTCAGACTTTGGCTTAGGTCATGCTCTCACAGTTCACAAATTCGAGCCCCGCATCAGGCTCTGTGCTAATGGCTCAGAGCCTGGAGCCTGCTTCGGGTTCTGTGTCTCCCTCTCTCTCTGCCCCTTCCCCACTCAGCTCTGTCTCTCTCTGTCTCTCAAAAAATGAATAAACATTAAAAAAAAGAAAGAAAAATAGAAGAGCAGCTGGCCACCTACCTACTCCCTTCAATTTCTTAGGAATCTCCTGAATTCCAGTGATGTAGGGGAATCTGAGGGGTGAGGCGGAAGCAGCCGTTAACCCAGGGTCTTACAGGATACTGTTGGTGCCCGCCTAACGCAGCATGCCTGAGGGGAGAGGGGGCACTGTGTAACACCAGGTGCCATCACACGCACACCTGGTGAGTAGCCCAAACTCATTCACGTCCAAAACGTATTCCTAATCACCAGATAGCTCTCCCCTGAGCAGTGACTCTGGGACCCAGACCCCTTCGCTATGGCTCTTCATCTTCAACATGCAACTTCAAGATGGTGACGCTCATCCACAGGCTAGAGAGGAGAGGCCTGAAAGTAGCTCATCTCACTTCTGCTCAGAGTTCAGGAAATGAGTCAGTTTGATGGACCTCCGGGTCAGTCTCTGCACGCAACGAAGGGGGAGATTTGGGTATAAGAAAAGCAAAACCAGCGGTATACCCTTATGGTGTTCTTTTTTCAATTTACACCTCTATCCGGGATTAGAGTTTGGTTTTTTTAATCCCCAACCATCCTTCTCTGGCCCCTCCATTTATGAGAACTGTAAACTCAGTTACACCGGCTAGATGTAGTTCCCTCTCTCCCTGTTCTCTGATTTCATCCCCATTGAATATGTGGAACACCTTCTTTTATCATCTGAAATATGTGGAGCAGGCAGCCTCATGGGGATGCTGGTGGTTTCACCACTTTTCTAGGATTTTGCAAATATCTGTGCCCAGTAGGTAGCCCTGCTGAGTGGTAATGCACAGACGTTGGATTTCATCAAGGACCTTGTGTGGGTGTGGGTGTGGGTGTACCCATGCATGTGCATTTGCTACATTTACTGTGAGCTCTCAGTACATATTTTGACCAATTGGGCTGCTTCCATTTTTTAAAAATTTTGTTTAAATCATCCACGAAAGCTAATCACTAACTAGAAATTACAATTTTGTTAAATAAATGATACCATATGGGGCTGGGTATTGATTCATCCAGCTGCTACCTGGTAACTTTCTTAAATCCCTTTAGCAAACAATGATCATCTACAGAGATCCCAGTATTTTTCTCCAAAGCTTAATTTTTTTTAAGTCAGATCTTACTGTTAGCACCAATTTAAAGTCCAAAGCACATTGGGATATTTAACTCTCTGCAGATCTGGCTCACCTGCGGGCATTATTGCATCAAAAGGCTTTACGGGTTACTTTTGGATTGCTGGACTTCTAGACTTCTCCTAAATCGTAAGTTTGTGTTTTCTGTTTTTTTATTTTATCTATTGCAGTGTTTGGCTTGGTGTTTCTAAGAACTTAGAAAATAATCCAAGTTCTGTTATCTTTTATCCTGCATAAAAATGCTTTTAGAATTTTAGATGCTGAGGGGTGCCTGGGTGGCTCAGTTGGTTAAGCGTCCAACTTCAGCTCAGGTCAAGATCTCACGGTTGGTGAGTTCAAGCCCCGCATCAGGCTCTGTGCTGACAGCTCAGAGCCTCGAACCTGCTTCACATTCTGTGTCTCCCTGTCTCTCTACCCTTGCTTGCTCACTCACTTTCTCTCTCTCTCAAAAATAAATAAACATTTAAAAAATTTTAAGAATTTTATATGCTGAAAGGTAGCTTTAAAAAATTTTGAGCAAGACTTCTGAGCGCAAGATGAATGAAAAGGTTTTGAAGGCAGAGACAGTAAGAAGGACATCTGCTTCTAAACTGTCAACTGCTAAGATCAATCAAAATACTAGGAAATGCTATGAAACTCTGGTCCCCAGGGTTGTCAGGGATATGTTTGTGAAAGCAACTTAAAAGCTGCAGAATGTTCTATGACTCTAATAAGTGATTATCAAGGGACTTGCCACAAGGCTATGTGGCTAGGAGAGGCAAAGCAGGCTGCCTTCATTGACCACCCCCCTCCCAGAGCCCCACTCTTTGGTTTGTGTGGCGACCACACAGAGGGAAAGGCTCTAAGGACAAGCTTCTCTGCTGAATGATTTTATCAAGGGCCTTCCTAGAAGCATGACAGATGGTCTCCTGGGACTTTGGAAGATCTCGGTTAGCATTAAAGCTCTGTAAAGGCTGGGTATTTTCTACAAATGACACCGTGCCCATAAGTTCCTTTCTGGTATCGATTTCTAACTGAATTCAATGGTAGGTTTTTTGTCACCGCAGCAAAATGACCAGGCTACCCATCCCCTACTTCTCTTGTCAACTTCTCAGCCACCTTGGACCTGATTCTACTAGTCCTTCCCTTTCCCTTCAACTCACAGTTCTTTCCTCCACCAGATCTTCTGCTTCTGCTCCACTGACTGTACTTTCCTTTGCGTGCAACTAACACCACCAGCACCACCACCCCGAAACAACGACAAGAGTCAATATTTGTATGTGTTTGCAACTTACCAAGCACTTCTCATGAGTATGTTCACACACCCAGGCACAGTCCCCACAGCCCTTCTGGGACCTCACTGACTGACCTCTCGCCCTCTACAGCCCTGCCTATGGGACATGGCCACTTGTTTATATTTCTGAATCCTGGGTTGGAAAGTAGTACACTCAATCCACTTTGCTCGGAACACTCAGAAATGGAGATTTGATGATCCATTCATAATCCCTACATTGCCCCGAATGAAGAGTGTGTTTGTTTGGAAGATTGAATTTGCACCAAAAATGTATCATTTCCTCTTATACCTGGATGAATTCAGCACACTCTGATGCTACTTTACTATCTCTGTGTCTCTAGTCCTTACTCTCTTTCCCTTAGCTGATATGCTTTGTCTTCAAATTCCTAAAAATAGAAATCTCACAAGGTTCACAGCAGAGCTATAGAAGAGTGCAGTGGTTAATAACATGGAATTTAGGGACAGACAGAACTGGATTCAAATCCCAGCTCTACGATTTATAGTTTTGTGACCTTGGGCAAGTCACTTGACACGACTGAGTCTCAGTTTTTTCACCTGTCAAATAAGAATAAAAACAGTCTAACTTAGAAGATCATCAAGGTAAAACAGAACACTATGTATGAAAGCTAAGCACTGTTTGTAGACATAAGTAGGTACTCAATAAACGATAGCATCAACATCATCACCACCACCACCACCACCAGAGCACATCTTCCAAGCTTGAGCAATCATTTCCTTTGAAGAGCATTCCAGCCCATGGCCTTTTCCATCCAAGGCCACCCTGCCTCCCATTTCATCCAGTTTTGTGTCTCTAATTTTCACCTCCTTGAAAATCACTTCCAAATCTCAGCCATCTACAAATCTGAGTTTTTAACCATCTCCCAGACATTTCTCCCAATGTGTCCTAGCAGCCCCTCAATGTTAACATGTCCCAAACTATACATTCTATTTTCTCACCCGGAAAACCATTCCTCCTTCTATTGGCGTTAATTGGCATCACTATGATCTTGTAATAGTGCATAAAATCTTAATACTACCTTTAACTTCTTCCTTACTCTTACACTAGCAATCACTGTATGATTCACATCCAAGTCGGTGGTGTTGTAACTCCAAATCATGTGTAGAACCCTCCCCTGCCACCCACCCCACCGCTACTACCCTACTTCATTAATTTTTTTTAACGTTTATTTACTTTTGAGACAGAGAGAGATAGAGAATGAACAGGGGAGGGGCAGAGAGAGAGGGAGACACAGAATCTGAAACAGGCTCCAGGCTCTGAGCAGTCAGCACAGAGCCCGACGCGGGGCTCAAACTCACGGACCGTGAGATCATGACCTGAGCTGAAGTCGGACAGTTAACGGACCAAGCCACCCAGGCGCCCCATTTCCTAGTATGTATCACCCAGGGAGTTCCAAGTCGTCTGATCTGTCCTGTAAAGCTGGGGTTGTGTTTCACTGTCTTGCACAAAGATCTTCAGGGTCTTTATTAAATAAACCGTTATTAAATGCTTTATTAAATAAACTGTTAATCCTGAGCCTGAATTCAAGGCCCACCGCAATTTGGCAGTAACTAATCTTTCCAAACTCACCTGCCACTACAATCACCAACATCTCCTGCCCTTCAACCATACTAGACTATTTGCTATTTCTCAGACATACCGTATTTTCTCTTGTCTTGGTACTGCTGTTAATTCTGCGTAGAATTCCTCCTCCCTCTCCCTCTTTCTGCCTGGCCAAATCTTACATGTTCTTACATGTCTACTTCCAATGTTTCCTCCTTAATGAAACTCCTCATTTACCCCATGACAACTAATATGCCTACTTTGTGGCCTGCACAGAAATTTCTCTATCTCCGGTGCCACACATTACAGTCAAAACTTCTCTCTCTTACAGTATTAATATTCCTAAGGGACAAAAAACAAAAACAAAAACTGTGTTCCTTAATTTTTGTCCTTTGCACCCAGCAGGGTCCCACATAAACAATAGGATGTATTTATTGAATTGGCTCTTTTTTATAAGCTTTTAAAATAATTAGACATGATTTACAACAATTATGTCAATTCCCCTTGGACAGTACAGGGTGAACATCTCAGTCATCTTATATATCCCATAGTCAACATCATAGAATTCTCCCAGGATCCTGTCAAATAATGATTAGGGTTACCTATTTCATCCAAAATAATATCAGTGTTTTCCCTATAATCCTAAGGTTCATGAACATGTTGGCACATGGTGGGCAGCGTTAAGCCCCTTCTTATTCAATGTGAATTGTGTGTCCTCTGGACTTCCAATAACTAGTGCACACAGGGTTCAGTTTCCCCATTTCTATGGGAATCCTTATCATGCTAGTCCTTAATGTCTATACTGAATATTGGAAAGGGGTCTAATTGGCGCTTGAGTTTATACTAGCAACCCTTAATGATGGCACAGGAAAGACTGAATCTAAAATGATCCTTCCTAAATCGGAGGGATTGCTTGGCTACTGATGCAATCCAACCTTCAGGTGCTGGGAATGGCTTGGATTTTGTTAATTTCCTTCAGATCTTTTTGAGTCATTCCCATTGTTCCCCCCAATAAAGACACTGAAGCTTTATCAAAAAATGCCTGCATAGTGGAAACTCATCTGACTTCTGACCTCTCAGTGTCCAAGCCTCTAAGCCAAACTCCTGCTGAAAGCTCAAAGCTCCCCTCCACAATGAACTCGAGTCTTGGCAAAATTTCCTTTAACCATTCTGAGCCTAGGCTTCTTCAGCCACTCCTGCCCTGAGTATCTGTCATTCGTCCCCAAGTCTTTGACCTGCCACACAAATTAAATATCGTTGATATTTAACATATCAATGCATGTTCAGGTATAAGAGAATGCCTTGAATAAGAAGTCTAATCAGAAGAGAAATGGACAAAAATATGAAAATGTGAAATAACAGTTAATTAACCAAACTCAAGAAATAAAGAAAAAAATCATCTCAGAAATAAAGACCTTATAAAATACCTAGAGATAATAGATTTGCTGAAAATATTGAAACCTGAGTAGAAGAATTATAAAAATCAAGAAGAGTAAAACACAATAAATCAATAAATAGAAGCAAAAGGATCTGGCAAAAGCTACGATACATAAAATCAACAAATAAAACCCAACATTTACAATATGTGAATGATTGAAGTCCCCTAAAAGGAAGACAAAACAATGGATGGTTATATTTAAATTAGTAATTCAAGAAAATTTTGTGAAAAAAAAAGAAGATCTGGACGTATATAGGGGAAAAATGTATACCTGAGACAATTGACCCAGAATGATCATGCTCAAAATATATTTCTGGTAAGACCTTTAGACTTTAAGGGGAAAAAATTGCTGGAATTCCAGCAAAGACCAGCCGACTCACAAAGCTTTAAAAAAATCAGGTTGGCATTAGATGTCTCAATAATTACATAAAAAGCAAGATAGCAATGGAGAAATATTTTCTGAAAATTGAAGGGAAGAAAAGTGTGACCCCAGGATGTTATATCCTGCCAAAGTGGCCTTCAAATATCAGGCTGTAGAACAACAGTTAGCAAATTTTTTCTGTAAAAGAACATATAGTAAAATTTAGGTTTGGGGGGCACCTGGGTGGCTCAGTCAGTTGGGCTTCCAGCTTTCGATCAGGTCATGATCTCACAGTTTGTGAGTTCCAGCCCCGCGTCGGGCTCTGTGCTGATGGCTCGGAGCCTGGAACCTGCTTCAGATTGTGTGTCTCCCTCTCTCTCTGCCCCTTCCCTGCCCATGCTCTGTCTCTCTCTGTCTCAAAAATAAATAAACGTTAAAAAAAATTTTTAAAAATAAATAAAACAATTTTTAAAAAATGTTAAAAAAAATAAAATAAAATAAATTTAGGTTTTGAAGACTATATGGTCTTTGTCACAACAATTCAACTCTGTTGTTGTAGCACAACAGGTGCCAAAGACAATATATAGGTAGTAGAATAGCTGTGTTCCAATTCAACTTTTTTTTTTTTACAAAAACTTACATCAGACCACATTTGGCCCATGGGTCATACTTCGCTGACTCCTTGTGTAGTCTGTTGGGCTTGACAATTTTATGCCTTATTTAAGCAAAGAATAAAAATTGAATTGTTCTATCAAAGTACTTCTACCACTTGCAGTGATAATTTAAACAATCCTAAGATATTGATAACATAGGGTAAACTCATCTTCCCACATTTACATATCATCCTGAAGCATTTGAAAATGAATCGTCATAAATATAACATAGCAAGGAGCCGCTTGGGGGGGCTCTGTCAGTTAAGCATCCGACTTTGGCTCAGGTCATGATCTAGTGGTTTGTGAGTTTGAGCCCCACATTGGGCTCTGTGCTAACAGCTCAGAGCCTGGAGCCTGCTTTGGATTCTGTGTCTCCCACTCTCTCTGTCCCTACCCCGCTCACACTGTCTTTTTCTCAAAAATAAGTAAACATTTTTCAAAAATAAAATAAAGTTATAATATAATATAATATAGCAAAACATGTTTCCACGGAACTTTCTGGCTTTGGACATAGGTGGCTCTTGGTGCTCTGTTTCCCACAGACTTTGGTCTATACCAGCCCCCAGATTCTCCAACCTCCAACCTCCTTCCAGAGCCTTGAATTTCCTTGAAGCTCTCCCGTGAAGGCTTTAGACTCTTGCCCATGCACTGCATTAGCCTAGATGCTCACCAAGATTGACATGTGTATTCAATATTTATTTAACTCTTCTCTCATACCAAACATTGTGCTCTTTTCTGGGAACAAAGGGACTACAAAAGTTCAACTTTTAAGAAGCATGGGCTAGATTAACATCAGCAAATTGGTGGAGTCTGCAGCTCCAAGTTCTTGATAGCTCCCTCCCCAGAAACACAAAAACAAGCGGGAACCATGAGTACCAACTTTACCAGATTTCTGTAAAACAGTCAAAAGTTTACAGCAACCAAATGAACGCTGACTCAAGAAAAGGGAATTTCAAAATGGTAAGAAAGCTCTGTGGTCATTTTATTTGCCTTTCCCCTGTGCCCTTTAGGCAGTTTTGGTCTTTAAGCATCAGCAGTCCACGTTTCTGGAAGGGAACTGGCTCTGGAGGAAGGAGTGAAGACCTTATTCACAAGCTACTGTGTGTTATGGACTGAATCGTGCCCCCTCAAGATTCATATGTTGAAGCCTTAAGCCCCGATGTGACAGTATTGAAGAAAGGGCCTTAAGGGAAATAATTAAGAAGAATTGAGGTCACAAGGGTGAGATCCTCATCCAGTAGGGTGGGTGTCCTTATAAGAAGAAAAGACACATGAGAGTTCACACACAAGGAGAGGCTATCTGAGGACACAGCAAGACAACAGCCGTCGTAAGCCAGGAAGTGAAGCTTTACCAGAAACCCGCCCTGATAGCACCTGGATCTTGGACTTCTAGCTTCCAGAACTGTGAGGAAACAAACTTCTGTTGGTTACTCTCCACCCAGTCTGTATACTCCACCCAGTATTTTGTTATGACAGCCTTAGCAGACTGCTGTGTCTACACTGTGTATATGTATTCTAACCTGCCTGATGGGTACCTGAAGGACTGACGGAAGGCACTCATCTCTGTTTTGCCTACCTCAGAACTCAGGCCAAAAAAGTGATGAGCATTGCTGAAAACACTGGAGGCTGAACTAACAGTCCTCAGATGTCTGAGGCAAAAGATTATAGCTGAAACCAGTATTAGACTGCCTAAGCAAAAGTTGAGGCGAGTTTCTTTGGGAAATTAGGACACTCAAAAGCATCCATGTATACTGGGGGATTTAGAAAGCCCCCTATGCCTTCCAAGGACAAAACACATGCTCAGAAAAGACCCTAAGCTTTTGTTTTGAGTCTTTTCAATGAGACCCTAAACCTTCAGCCTCGTGTTGATCCCTGATCTCAGCGCAAACCTGGCTAAATGCTGAAGGAGGGCACTGACAGACCCAATCTACAAAGATTGTAAGAGGTGCCTTTTTTCTGTCTCTCCTTTTGTGTGCTTGATTGCTATGTGTGTTTTTGTTGTTTTTGTTTTCAGCTGCTGGCATCCAAAGAAATCTCTGTCAAATACTAGCCCCCCCAAAAGGTAAGGAACAGATTTCAGTGACCACACATGGCAAGGAATAGAGTCTTTGCAATAGTCGTTTGGGAAAGTCACCAAACAAATGGACTACTACAGCCTTAAATAGCCAAAACCACAACCCAAACACAGAACAAAACAGAAAAGGTACGGGAGAGAGTACTATTTCCTAAGTTACATATTAGAATATAAAAATGTCCAACTTTCAGCCAAAAATCACAGTGTCAGTGTGTAGCCTGCTTAAGATTCTCTCTCAATAACTAAATAACTAAATAACTGAATGAATGAATGAATGAATGAATAAATAAATAAATAAATAAATAAATAACAAGGCGGTGTGATAAGTACCACGATGGTTATATATATAGGGTAGATGGGGCGGTGCTCGAACTGACCACTGACCTCCGAGAGAGAGACCAGGAATACTTCTACAGAGGAGGTACCACCTGAGTGAGCATTTTGAAGGTAAATAGAGGGGGAGCAGGCTAACAACACAGGAAGTAGCATGCACAGAAAAGGTAAGAATAGTAAGCCAAAAGTTGAGAACTAGTGACGTCCAAGTTGTCTTTCATACACACTGGTAACATACGTAGCTGTCTTATTTGATTGCACCCTTTTCTGTATCATTCAGAATGTATTCTCTTTTTCCTGGTTTTTATTGAGCTATAATTGACATATAACATTACATTAGTTTAAAGTGTACGATGAAATGACTTGATATATTTGTATATTGTGAAATGAATGTCGCAATAATTTAGTTAGCATCCATCACCTCACACATAGTTACGTGTTGTTGTTGTTGTTATGAGAACTTTTGGAATCTCCTGTCTTAGCAACTTTCAGATAGTGTTAACCATAGCCACCATACTGTACATGACATCCCCAGAACTTATTTCTCTTATAACTGGAAGTTTGTACCTTTTGACCCTCTCCACCCATTTCCCCCCAAACCCCCATGTCCCGCCTCTAGCAACCACCAATCTGTTCTGTTTCTGTGAATTTGGCTTTTTTAGCCAAATAAGTGAAATCATACAGTATTTGTCTTATCTATATGGATAAGTCTTATCTACATCGATATTTAAATCTGTCTGTGATACATATGTATATATCACATCTTCTTTATCCAGTCATTCATCAGTGGACCCTTCTGCTGTTTACATGTTTCGGCTGTAATAAATAGTTCTGCAATGAATATGCAAGTGTAGCTATCTCATCAAGATACTGATTTCGTTTCCTTTGGATATATACCTAGAAGTATGGATCCAGTGGATCCAGTGGAAACAAGCTCATATGGTAGTTCTATTTTTAATTTTTTGAGGACCATGCCCTATACTGTTTTCCACAGTGGCTGCACCAATTCACATTCCCCGCATTTACTACCATGAAGGCATTTGAGTCAACATTTTTAAATTAGGAGATTTCACATTAAAGTGTGGATTTCTACAATCTCACGATTCCTGGGTTCGAGCCCCACTGACAGCTCAGAGCCTGGAGCCTGCTCTTGATTCTATGTCTCCCTCTCTCTCTCTGCCCCTCTCCCACTTGTGCTCTCACTTTCTCTCTCTCTCTCTCTCTCTCTCTCTCTCTCTCTCTCTCTCTTTCTCTCTCAAAAATAAATAAATAAATTTTAAAAATTTTGAAAAGGTGTGGATTTCTGATTTCCCTTAAATAACTTCTCTTGAAAGAAACTTCCAGCAATATTGCACCTGCATTTCACAGCAAAAATCAGCCAGCCCCACTTGGGGCTACACCCTTCAGCCAGATCGTTCGTGAGTATTTGCGTGTGTACTTGTGCTGGCCTTTGCTCATTTGAGCTATTAACCTGGGCTCTGTGGGCCTTAGAGATAACTACTGACGCCGTATGGAGTTTGGGGCCATAACTGCATTAGATAGATAGCTAGGTAAATACAGATGAGGCATACAAAGACACACATACAAACAGTGCATCAGTGTGGGTGTCCATTAATATCTCTGGCAGAACATAAGGATGCAGAGACAGGTAGAGCCCAAATCATGAAGAATCCCTTCAAATACCCACAGTTTTCTAATACATAGACTGTGGCTAAAAGAAATTTAAGCCAAACATCCCACTGCTGAGATGTCCCTTCTTCAGAAAGCACCATGATACAACTCCAGGAGAGAGCAGGCAGCCAAAGCAGGAGCCATGTCATGCTATCAGAGCAGGTGGAAGCAGACGGGTCCTAGAATCCCATCTGGGACTGCACATGGGCGCCAACGCTCATAAAATTAGCTAATGGAACTGACAGCGGGCTGCTTTCAATACAAGATGTGACTGGATCAATCCAGCAAGCGACAACACACACAGCGAAGAATCAATAAGGAGGGCACTTCAGTGTCCTGGCCAAGGTCTGGCAGAGAGGGCTCAGTGTGGATTTCGATGAAAAGCAATCGAGCTGCAAAGTCGAAACTAAAAATAGAAACTCTTTCAACTTTTATGGGAACTCGGAAGTATATGCCATATGGATGGCTTTATTAACATTAGAATTAATAATAGATGTTTGCAGGAAATGCTACATATTTCCAAACAGTCGAACCATAGGGAGTCCCAAGACCCTTCGGCTGTTGCCAGGTTATTTTAGACGTCACTTACGAGAAACCCATTCTAAAAATTCTCTTATCTATGAATGAGCGTGTTAAGCACTCCATATATCCATCTGTACCCGTCTGTGACCCTCAAATATGAATCTGGGAAGGTTCTAAACATTTAATACCACAGACTAGAAACTAAATGTCTTAATCATCTGTGATATCTTGCTACAATGGATTACTTTTCAGGTTTTAGTAATGCAATTCAGTATTCCGTACAGTTCGTTTACAGCAACAATAAGAAATAGCTACAGTTTCTATTATTCCGTTGTCTTGCCCTTTTCAATCCGGTCTCCATCAAGCCTCTGAGCAGCCCTCTGAATTGGGGAGAGAGAAAAGATTCTTTAGATCCACCTGATGGAGTGTATCTCTTTCGAGACATAGCTCACCGGCTCCAGAAGAGCCTTTTTGAAATTTACAATCAGTACCTGGAAAGCGCTCTCATTGAGCTCACAGAGCCCGATGTACTTAACCAGAATCCGTGTCAATGACCATCCACGAAGTCACCTAATACGCCCCTGAAAGAAAGGGATGTAAGGCAGGTAGGCTTTTTTCTTTAATCGGGCATTGCCGCAATAGTGCTGTGTTAAAACTCCGCCTCATGGGACACGTGGGTGGCTCAGTCGGTTAAGCATCCGACTTCCTCTCAGGTCAGATCTCACCAGTTGGGGAGTTCGAGCCCTGCGTCAGGCTCTGTGCTGACAGCTCAGAGCCTGGAGCCTGCTTGGGGTTCTGTGTCTCCCTCTCTCTCTCTGCCCCTCCCCCACCCACACTGTCTCTCTCTCTCTCTCTCTCTCTCTCTCTCTCAAAAATAAACATTAAAAAAAATCCACCTTGCACTCAGTGGCCTGTAACAAGCAAGTCTCTGCCCGTGCTCACCAATCTGCAGGGGATTGCACTTTGGCTGGCTTAGACTTGGCTCAGCGGAGTCGTGTGGCCACAGGCTGATGGCGGGTGTCACCTTTTGAAGATGCTCAGCTCTGTTCCCCGTATGTCTCTGCCCTTGTTCTTTGTGGTTTTCGTTTTATGGTTTTAATTGAGCATTTTATATGATTCCATTTTCTCTCCTTTCTTAGTATATCAGTTATATTTATTTCAAAACTTTTTTTTTACTGATTGCCCTAGAGTTTGCATTTACAACTAATCCAACTACTTCCAAATAATCCATGTCATATGTAATGTGAGTACCTTATAATAATAAAATAATCCTAATTCTTTCCTCATCCCTTGTATCATCTCTGTCATTCATTTCATTTATAGATAAGTATACATAAGCATATAAAGACACATATAACCATAACATCTAGGGGCACCTGGGTGGCTCAGTCAGTTAAGCCTCCGACTCCTGATCTCCACTCAGGTCATGGTCTCACGGTTCATGAGTTCAAGCCCAACATCGGCCTCTGCGTTAATGGCACAAAGCCTGCTTGGGATTTTGTCTCTCCTTCTCTCTGCCCCTCACCCACTTATGCTCCCTCACTCTCTCTCAAAGTAAATAAATAAAATTTAAAAAAAATAAACATAATATCTATACATCATCAAATGCATTGTTGCTGTTATTATGTTGAGCAAACTGTTAATCTGTTAGGTCAGTTAGGAATGAGAAAATTATCTTCACATATTCCTTTTTTCCATGTTCTTCCTTTCTTCATGTAGATCTAAGTTTCTGACCTATTTTATTTTCCTTCTCTCTACAGAACCCTTAACATTTCTTGCAAGGCAAGCCAATTAGCAACGATTTCCCCCAATTTTTATTTATTGCTCCATTTTTAAGGGATAAATCTGTGGGATACAGAATTCTAGATTGGTGGGTTTTTTCTCTCATCACTTCAGATGTTTCTCTCCTCCCTTGATTGCATGGTTTTGAAGAGAAGTTGGATGTAATCCTTTGTTTCTCTAAAGGCAAGGTTCTTCCAGCTTCTTTCAAGATTTTTTTCTTCATCTTTGATTTTCTATAGTTTAAAAATGAAATGCCAAGGTACAGTTTTTGTTTGTTTTGCTTTGTTTTGTTGGCATTTATCCCACTTGGTGTTCTCTGAGCTTCCCAGATCTGTGGTTAGGTTTCCAACATTAAGTTGGGGGAAATTCGAAGTCATTGGTTCAAATATTTCTTTTCTTCCTTTCTCTCTCTCCTCTCCTGGTATTCCCAGTAGGTATATGTTACACCTTCTTTTTTTTTTTTTTTAATATTTATTTTTGAGAGAGAAAGAGAGAGCACAAGCAGGGGAGGGGCAAAGAGAGAGGGAGACACAGAATCTGAAGCCGGCTCCAGGCTCCAAGCTTGTCAGCAGAGCCTGATGCGGGGCTCGAACCCATGAACCATGACACCATGACCTGAGCTAAAGTTGGATACTCAGTTGACTGAGCCACCCAGGCGCCCCTATGTTACACCTTCTGTAGTGGTCCTACAGTCCTTGGATATTCTGTTCTTGGTTTTGTTCTCTTTGCTTTCCAGTTTGGGAAATGGGTCTTAGTTTTTTCCCCTCTCTTCGGTGGGAGAGGGTGGCTAGCATGGCTGGAGTTGAGTATTTATCTCCCTTTGTGGCAGGCTACAGCTGGCTGCAATTGGCTAGTTCCCTTCCTCCTGGTGAGGCCCCGAAGACAGCCCAGCAGGTTAGGCTCTGTTAAGTAGTTCCACCTGAGGGAAAGCCTTCTTAAGAACGGAGCGCCCTGATGTATTTCAAAATGGTTCCTTCACCGTGACCTCCTGAAGCCGGAAGCACGAAGGAAAATTTCTCTGATATTTACTGTAAGAAGCTGGTCAAGACCCTGGAGGTAAATGTCACAATATTGTGGGCCCTCCGCCCCATGACAGGGTCCCCTGGAGTTTTTAACTCTCAGAGTTGTCTGCCCTGAGCCTCCAGCAACTTGTCGACTCGGTTCCGGTTTTCCTACCCCAGCACTGGTGCCGGTGGCCATTTCCGCTTGTTGGTCTCTGCTCCTGGGTTTTCTCTGTATTTGTCTGTCTGTCTCTCCACCCTTAGGGGCAGTGGTTTGCCCTGTGTCCTTACTTCTCTTACAGACCTTAGGAGAGTTGTTTTTGTTTTTGTTTAGCCTGTTTAGCTTTTTACTTGTTGTTAGGAGGGGATAGTGACTTCCAAGCTCCTTACATGCAGAACTGGAAATCAGAGGGCTTTTCCTTACTTTTCCAGGAGAAATCCTTTAAGAAATACCAAGGTGAGGCAAAACAGAAACGACTACAGAAAACACAAATTACACCAATGTAGATGCTTCTCCCCTTTGACCCTCTGACTCTTCAGTGACAGGGCTGCTGTGCCCCACAGGCTTCGGGCTGTTTCTCCGCCTCCTCCAGTAGCCACCTCTGGTTTGACCTCCAGTGGCTCTTGTTTGACCTCCAGGTCTTCAGCCTGACTCCCATGGAGGTCACGCCTCTTGTGCTCCCATCCCAATTCATTGTCCTCAGACTGTCCCTCACAGCCACCAACATTTTTGTTTCCCAACGTAAGATGAGCCCAACCCTTTTTAGCCATGTGTCCCCTTTGCAGCCATCACCAGGGACATAGGATTCCAACTCCTTGGTCCCTGTAGGTCCCAGAATGTGTAGAGATTTCATCTGATTCCAGGGTAAGGAATGTGTTGTTACTGGCAAGGCAAATGATAAGAAACCACCCTACAGGTGAAGCCCTTTCCCTTCGACCATTAGCTTACTGCATAGCAACCCTTTAAGCATTCGATAATCAGAGTCCATACAGAATAATTACTCACAAGAGTTTATCTGTCATCTGGATTGTGTAGTCTATGTTTACATTAGCTTTTGGTCCCCATAGTATTTATTACTTATTCTACTTAGAGTCAACTAAGACCCCATAGATTTACTTAGATGTTCATTCCATCCTATTCAACCAAAGTTGTTGAGTTTCGAACATGAACAGGATTTCACACTTAGCATTTATTTATTTGTTCCATAAATACTTCTAAAAAGGGAATTTGTGTAATTGAAAGAGCTCCTATCTTTAAGAAACTTAGAAATTAATGAGCAGACTGATCAAGGTCACCAAGACCTTGACATGAGACAATTGACTCTCGGTGTTAGGCTATGCCGTTCCAATCTGGAGGGATTGGGAACTACTTCATGAAGGAAATAACTTGTTGAGTTGAGCCTAACAGGATGAATAGGATTTTTAGAAACAGATGGATGATGAGGCAGTTTGGATGAACACAAAACAGAGAGAGAAACAGCATGTTAGGGATAGGATCTGGGAACAGCAAATAGCTCAGAAAAAGAGATAGGCATCCGTAGAAGAGTGGTAGGAAACAAAATCAGAAAATAGGGCAAGTCCCAATGTGAGGGTCTCCAGTGTCATGCTGAGACATTGGGTCACTTATTAGTAATAGAAAGTCACTAGAAGTGATTAAGCGAACAGTAGCATGATTAAATATTGTTTATTCCAGCCCACCACAAGAGGCCTTTGGATCATTTTGATCTTGAATTTGTCATTAAAACTATGAACTATCTCCTCCAGCCCCAGATTCCCTGAAGGTTTGATAAGCATCTTAAACATGCTTCTCTAATTTGACTTCAAAATGTACAGAAGGCGTAGCCCTGGTCATAGCCCTAAAAGTATGACCTCCCTCTAGGCTGATGAATACTCCAATTCTTTGAGCTATGCTTATTCAAACACGTAATACCCACGTATAAAAGCGTCCAGTCCACCATTCTCAATAATGGCAGATAGTATTGATTGCTTATATCAATACACTTGATTTGCATGTATTACCTTATTTAAACCTTTCACCAACCCTATCAGTTGAGGCTATTGACACCCTGCATTTCTTTATTTTTTTTTTAATTTTTTTTTTCAACGTTTATTTATTTTTGGGACAGAGAGAGACAGAGCATGAACGGGGGAGGGGCAGAGAGAGAGAGGGAGACACAGAACCGGAAACAGGCTCCAGGCTCTGAGCCATCAGCCCAGAGCCTGACGCGGGGCTCGAACTCACGGACCGCGAGATCGTGACCTGGCTGAAGTCGGACGCTCAACCGACTGCGCCACCCAGGCGCCCCAACACCCTGCATTTCTTTAAACTGCAACATCTTCCCTTTTCCAGACACTTGAATCTCAGTTCCATTACTTGGTTTTCTATCAATTCCCCAAAGGAAATATGGATTTTTATCAATTAGATTGCTCAAAAGACCTTCAGGCAACTGCAACTCCTTTAATGTCTATCTGGTTAATATAAAGAGTCATAGAACTCACAAGATGAATTAGAAACTTCATTTTTGTGTTCATGGGGGCTAAATAAAAAGTTTTAAATCTGGCACAGGGGAATAGTCAAATAGAGTTTTAACTTAGCCAAAAAGGATGATTTTTATCTAAGTAGACCTGAATTTGCTGAAAAATTTAAAATAATCTAACACTGCCGGCATGAGCCTTTAGTTGCCTGGGTAATAAAGCAGGTTTCCATGGAAACCCATGGGTCTGTACCAAAGAAATGCCTTGAATTTTAATGGCATAGAAGAGTATCATCTAAGAAATACCAACTATTGATTGCTAACTGTGACTTTCTTGGTAGTGACTGTGAGCCTTTGATGCTCATATCTGTTAACAATGGTGGTTGTTTTCACCAGGAAAACAACCGTTAGATGTGTGAACAGCTGTGATAGCTAATACTCTGTTTCCTTTTACTTCTCTACACTACAGAGATTCAGTCTCCACATGCATTTTGACCTTTACTGTAGACAAAGAAAAGGGTTGTTTCCTAATTATTTTATACTTTTGCATTAAGTGTGATGCGTTATATTTTTCTTACCAATTCTCACCAATGAGATTAGTAAATGGGTCCATAGCCAGACTGTCATCCTGTGATCTTTCTTCTTCTAAGTACATGAGACTAAGAACGTAATGAAGGACCAAGGGGGCAGGGAATCTGTTTCAGAATATGTTTTCTGTTTTATAGATTGAGTTTTCAGCCTGCCCTGCTCCCTGTTTAGAGGATGTTCAGGAAACACCTATTCACTGAAAGCGTGTCCAACACTACATTGATGACCATTCCTTAAAAGCTAACCCACAAGGGAGTAGAGCGTCACCTATAGATTTCCTTGCTACAGCTCACAGCCAATAAGCAGAGAGATGAATGGCTTGGTAAAATTCATGTAGCTACTAAATAGCAGATTCAGAATTTGCACCCCTGAAGTCTGTTATAGAAAATGGGAGACACTGACTTGAGTGAGACTCTGGGGAGAGACCATGATGACTTCCTAGGGGTTTTATCTATCATTTCTGGCTTCAGTTTGCTGTCTAATGTAGCTGTGCTTTAAGTGACAGGCATCAGAGTAAGCAAAGGTGTTTAGGCTTTGTGAGGAATTGAGTTGGAGAAGGAGAGCTTCACTATTGGAAGACAGCAGGATGGGCTCATTTCAAGGCTCATTCGACTACCTTCCAAGAGACAGAATGCTTTGGGGACCACAGCCAACTTGCTTGGAATTAAGTTTTACTGTTATCATAACAGTCTATGGGCAATATCCCTTATTAAATCAGAGAGGATTATATGCACGGCTCAGTACTCTGCTCCTCCCCTTACCCTCACCTCTTCTATTTTTCTCATCTCCACATTTTTAAATTAGAAAGGTTAGAGAATATATATGGCCTTCCTACCATGTTAACAATGATATGAAATCATAATAAACATTTATTGATTATTAACTTTGTGGCAAGCATTCTTATCAGTACATTTTGTATCCTTATGTTATATAACACACACACACACACACACACACACACACACACACACACACCTCATTCATTTTACCCGTACAGTATCTAAGGTAAAAAGTGTTACTATCCTAGGGTTGATACTAGCCCTTTCTGAGGGCCTGACTTTCTATCTACCTATTGTTAATTTTTGTCTCCATAAAAGTATGTTCCTGCCATGTGCAAAGTAACAACTGCATGTGTTTATTTCCTAGAAACTCCTTCATCCTGCTACAATTTTGCTCTATGCAAAGATTTCATTGTGGAACTTCCCTTTGTGTAAGAGATCCTTCGTCCTGGATCCATCTTTTTGTCTTAATTTCCTTGATTTGGCGGAAGGTATTCTCTATAGCCTCTTACAGGAGAGTATAGGGGAGGTATTTAAGTCTTTGCATATCTGAAAATGCCTTTATCCTCCCCCCCCACATTTGCGTGATAATTTAGCTGGCTCTAGAATTCTAAGTCGCAGATAATTTCCTCTCAGAATTTTGATGACATTCGATTTGTTGTCCTCTGGCTTCTGATGCCACTACTGAGAAAGACGAATCCATTCTGCTTTGCTGATAAGGTGTAAGTAGTCTCTAGTTCTCTGGAAGTTTCCAGGATCTTCTTTGGTGTTCTGCCATTTCACAGTAGCATGCCTCAATATGAGTCTCTTTCACACCTTTTGCTATGCACTTAGTGAAGCATCTCAGTCTAGAGTCTTATGTCCCTTGGTTCTGGGAGATCCCCCTCTCCACCCTCTTTTCTCGGTTCACCTTCTTGGACTATTAGTAGGATATTGGATTTACTGGACTGATCCACTAATTTTCTTTCTCTATTCTTATATTCCATCTCTTCTGATCTTGTTTATCTTTCAGAAAGATTTGATCAAATTCTTTCTGTTTCTTCAACTGCAAATAACAAAAACCTAAAGTTATACCTTTAGCAAGAGGGTTTAAATAACTCTCTTATGTTGTAGGGAAACCAATTTGACCATAAATTATATTTAAAAAAAAAAAAAACCTCTCTTATGCCAAGGGCCAGAGATAGGCTGCCCATTGTTGGTATGAGAGCTCTGTTCCGTGAAGGGGTCCAGTCAACTTCCGTCTATCGCCAAGTTTGCCTTATGGGCATGCCAGTTATTTTTTCGTGTGAAAGTTTCCATAAGTCAGCAAAAAAGTATTTTTACTCACGTGTCAAGAATTAGTTCACATAGCCACATCCAGCTGCAAGGAGCCTGGAAAATGTCGCCTGTATTTTGAATGGCCAGGCCCTTAGCAAAAACTGTAAGGAGGATTATTTGGAAGAAGATAAGGATACATATTGGAACCGCCATTTCTTGTTGATTTAGTCAACTGTCACATCGTCTACGTAGATAACCACGCAAGCGAAGAATAAAGATAGTTGTCTTTCTTTCTTGCAGTCTGGATGCTTTTTCTTTTTTTCCCTTGTTTATTGCACCAGCTAAAACCTCCAGCACAATGTCTAACAGGAAGACATGAAGTGAGAGTTCCCAGTTATCGTTCTTGATCTTTTGTGGAAAGTATTCAGCCTTTCACCATTAACTATCTTGTTAGCTGTAGGATCTTGGCAGATGGCTTTTATTAGGTTGAACCCTTCTGTTCTTATTTTTTCTGAGACATTTTATCAGAAGCGGATGTTATTTTTTGTCAAATGTTTTTTTCTGTGTCTTTTGAATGATCATATGTTTTCTCTTTAAGTTTGGTAATAGAGTGAATTATGCTGATCAATTTTTTCCAATGTTAAACCAACCTTGCATTTCTGAGAGAAACCCCAGTAATTCAGGATATATTATCTTTTTAAAGTATTGTTGGATTCAATTTGCTAAAAAAAAATTTCTTTGGAATTTTTACGTCTACTTTAATGGGAATATCATTTTGTAGTTTTATTTTCCTGGAATGTCTTTGCCTGGTTTGGTATTAGGATAATGCTAGCCTTATTATGAGTTCCTGCGTCTCACTTTTCTTGAAGAGTTTGTGTCAAATTACTATTCTTTCCTAAATATTTGGCATAATTTGCTGGCGAGGTCATCTGGACCTGGAACGTTTTCAACTACAAATCTCATTTCTTTCGTAGATAAAAGTGCTATTCAGGTTACCTTCTTAGGTGAGCTTTGGAGTGTGTGTCCTTCAAGGAATTTGTCTATTTCATATCTGTTGTCAAACGTCTTGGCATAAAATTGCTCATAGTATTCTCTTACCATTCTTTTAATATCTGTGGACTATGTAGTAAGGTCACTTCTCTCAGTAGTGATATTGGTCATTTGTATTTTTCCCCTTTTTTTCCTGATTACTCTGGCTAGAGAGTTATCAATTTTATGGACCTTCTCAATGAACTGGTTTAAGTGCATTTTTATATCATTTTTCTGTTTTCTCTTATTTCCACTTAGATCTTTATTATTTCCCTATTTTGTTACTTAAGGTTTCATTTCTTCTTTTTTCCTAGTGTCTTAAAATGGAAGCTGCGGTCATTGGTTTGCAACCTTTCTTTTCTGATCTATGCGTTTAGTGCTAAAATTTCTTTTCTAAGTAATGTTTTAATTGTATCCCTCAAATTCTGATATGTTGTAGTTTTCATTTAACTAAAATACTTTTTAACTTCTGTTCTGATTTCTTCTTTGGTGCATGGCTTGTTTAGAAGTGTGTTAGTAGTTTTCAAGTATTTGGGAATTCTCCAGAGATCTATGTTATTGATTTACAATTAAATTTAATTGTGGATGGCTTGAATTCTGTTTTAAAAAAATTTTTTTTAACATTTTATTTATTTTTGAGACAGAGAGAGAGCATGAACAGGGGAGGGTCAGAGAAAGAGGGAGACACAGAATCCGAAACAGGCTCCAGGCTCTGAGCTGTCAGCACAGAGCCCGACGCGGGGCACGAACCCACGGACTACGAGACCATGACCTGAGCCAAAGTCAGACGCTCAACTGACTGAGCCATCCAGGCGCCCCTTGAATTCTGTTTTATAGCTCAGAAGATGGTCTATCTTAATAACTGTTTCACGTACATCTAAAAAGAATGGTTTATTCTGCTGTTGTTGGAAAAAGTGTTCTAAAAATATCAATTTAGTCAAGTTGGTTGATAGTGTTGTCCAAGTCATCTATATCTTTGCTTATTTTCTGTCTACTTATTTTCTCAATTGTTGACAGAGTGATACTGAAGTCTCTGACTTGTGTGTATTTCTCTTTGCAATCCTGTTGTTTTGTTTTTTGGGTTTGTTTTTGGTTTTTTTTGCTTCATGGATTTTGAAACTATTTTTAGGGGCATAAGTGTTTAGGATTTGGTCAACCCCTTTATCACTATGGAATGATCTTTTCTGTGGCAGTACTTTTTGCTTTGAAATCTATTTGGTCTGATATTAATAAAGCCGCTCCAGGTTTCTTTAGTGTTACCACACTGTATCTTTTTTGATCTTTTCACGTCAACCTGCTTGCGCGTTTGAAATGCATTTCTTGTAGACAGAGTATAATTGGGGGTGTTTTTGAATCCAGCCTGAAAATCTCTGCCTTTTAATTGGGGATATTTAGACTATTTACACTTTATGTGCTTATCAATGATGGTTAGGTTTATATCTGTCATTTTAAAATTTGGTTTTCATTTGTCTTATTTGTTCTTTTTAATTTTAATCTCGTTTCTGTCTTATTTTGGATTAATTGAATATTTTTATGATTCAAATATATCTTTGTTGATTTACTAGCTCTATCTCTTTTAAAAAAACACTTCAGGGGGCACCTGGGCTGCTCGGTTGGTTCAGCGTCAGACGCTTGATTTCGGCTCAGGTCATGATCCCACAGTCATGGGATCGAGCCCTGTGTCGCGCTCTGCACTGAGCGTGGAGCCTGCTTAAGATTCTCTCTCGCTTGCCCTCTGCCCCTCTCCCCCTCTTGCTCTCTCCCCTTCTCTCTAAAATAAAAAAATAAAATAATAAAAAATAAAAAATAGAAAAATGTCAGTGGTTGCATTAGGGTTTATATAGTACACATTGAAAAGTTGTCACATTCTGCCTTTAACTGGTATTACACCACTTCACATAGAGATTAAGGACTTCACAATTATACTTCCATTTCTTTCCCACCGTTCTTTGCCCTATTGTTGCAACACATCTTACTATTAAATGTTATAAACCCCGCACTGTATTATTATTTTTGTCTTTTTTATTAATCAAGAATTTATGCTATTTCTCCGTTCTTACATGTAATTACATTCTTTTGCCATTTTTTATTAGCTACTCATCCTAGAGATTACAATATTCATCTCTGAGTCATTAAAGTCTACTATAACCTAGAACTTTTATTATTTTTTAGACAATCTTGGAACCTTACAACACTTTTCTTTCACATACCATGTGCTAATTTTTTGCACTACTGTAAATGTTGTCTATATATCCATAAAATATATATAATATACAAATATTAAATTATAAGTATTATAATGTTTTATAAAACATATACAAGTCTATAAATATACAATAAATATCTATGATGAAATATAACATTTTAAATATATATTTATTTAAAGATACATAATATATTTATGTGTGTTATACATAATAAATTATATATATGTACAAATATGTAAATATGCATTATATATGGTATACTGTATTAATAAATATAAATATATATTATAAAATTTATTAATCATTACATTGTTATTGTATAATTTTAGATATCAATATATGTATTCAAACACCACAAGACATTTCAATTAACATTTTACACACTTATTTAGGTGTGCTCACAAATTTACTATTTCAGTTACACAAATCCAGTATATATCTATCTCCTCCTCCTCTCTTGAGTTATGTACCTTTTTTTTTTAAGGTTTATTTTTATTTCTTTTGAGAAATAGAGAGCAAGTGGGGCAGGGGCAGGGAGAGAGAGGGTGAGAGAATCCCAAGCAGGCTCCTTGCTATGGGCGCATAGCCCAATGCGGTGCTGGAACTCACGGACTGTGAGATCATGACCTGAGCCAAAATCGAGAGGGGCCGCTTTGGACTGAGCCATCCAGGCGTCCCACCAAGTATACGTTTTTAGTATAGTTCTTTTCTCTCTTTTTGAAGATCTCATTCTCACTTTACAATAAGCTTTTCAAGTCTTCTTTCTGTTAGGAAGTCAATAATGATTGGTCCTTGAAGATGAGATGTCTTATTTATCTATTTTTTGGTCTCTGTCAGCGTTTAAGATTTTTCTCTTTATCTTTGGTTTTCACTAGTTTTACTGTGTGTTAGTTGTGGTTCATAGTCTTAAATCTGGGCTAGATGCTCACAGAGCTTGGGTTTAATAATGTTTTCTAAACCCGTGCTTGATGTATTTAGTTTTGGAAAACCCACAGCCAATAGCTGTATAAGTATTGCACACTTTCCGTTCCATCCCTTCTCTCCTTCACAAATCTAATCATACATATGTTGAGACTTTTCAGTGTGCATCACATATTTCTTATTCTCCTTCTTATATTTTCCATGCTTTAACCTCAGTATTTTCTTCTGATACATCTTCCAATCAAAATGTTTTTTTTCCCAGCCGTGTCTATGCTAGCAGATTATACTCATAATTTCAGTAAAACTGTTCGTCACTTTCACGATATCTGTTTGTTTTTTAAAAATGTCTAGTTCTTGGCCAAAAATCTCCACTCTGTCATTTAATTTCTTGAACATATTAATTATTTGTTTTAAAGTCTGCATCTGATAACTCCAATATTTGTATCTTCTGTGGATCTATTTGTACTGTCTGTATTCTCCTCTTGGTTTTCATCTGTCATTTTCTTTTTTATGCCTGATTATTTTTGATATTTCAAATATTGTGTAGGAAAACTTGTAGATATAATTTAAGCCTCTGGGTGATGTTGTTTTTCTCCAGAGAGGACTTACTTTTGGCTTTTGTCTAACAATTAAACTAGGGCAGCTTACCTTAATCCAATCAGAGATGATATTTATTCAGATCTAGGTTTTAATTCTGGTGAGGTATGGTTGGCTGAATAGTGACCCACCCACGCCCCCAAGAGATCCACCTCCTAGTCCTTGGAACCTGTGAATCTTATCTTTTATAGCAAAAGAGAGAGAGAGAGAGAGAGAGAGAGAGGACTTTGTAGATGTTAATAAGTTAATGATCTTGAGATGGAGAGATGATCTTAGTGGGCCCTAAGTGCAACCCCAGGTATCCTTATAAGAGGGAGGCAGAAGAAGATTTGACACACAAAGAAGGAAAGGAGGCAATGTGGCCACAAACGTAGAAATTGAAGTGTTGAGGCCATAAATCCAGGAATGTTGCAACTACCAGCAGCTGTAAAAGAAAAGGAATGGATCCTCTCCCAGAGTCTTGGGAGAGTCTGTGGTCCCGCTGGCACCTTAATTTTGGACTTCTGGACTCCAGATACTACAGTATAGATCTTTGGAGCCCCAATGAAACCCTGGGTTTGTAGCAGGACTGCTTTTCATTAGTGGGGTCTGAATTTTAATTTTTGTTCCCCCAGCCCTGTCAATTGGTCAGTCTCCTGTTCATCTTCTCAGCCTCTGAGTGGTCGATTGGCAAATGCCTTCAGGAAAAAAGTGACAAACGTGAGATTCATTCCTCAGCGAGTCTCTTCTCTCTGGGAAAGTTCTCGCGGTACTGGTTGCTCCTCTGGTTGTTTGCAACAAGCGGGTTGCTCTGAAACTGGAGGTAAATTGTTCTTTACGGTACTTTATTGAGACGTGATTTATGCATATAAAGCAAAAATAATAGCAAGTACACAGGCTGATAACTCTTTCCATGTGACCATCCCCCAGATCATGATATAAAACCCGTCCGTCACCCCCAGAAAGCTGCCGTAGCCCCTTGGTCCATCAGTACCCTCCTCCCAAGAGAAAGAATCACTCTTCTGACTCCTACCCACATAGATTAGTTCAGGCTGTTCAACTGTCATATAAATGGAATTATCCAATACGTACTATTTTGTGTCTGATGTCTGTTCATCATGAGTTTTAGGAAATTCATCTATGCTGTTGCACGTGTCAATGGTTATTTTTTATGGCTTATTAAATTTCATTGTGTGGATATACCATAATATGTCTTTCTGTGCTGTTGTTAATGGGTATGTAGATTGTTTCCAGTTTTTAGTTATTATGAATTAAATATCTACAAACATTTTTTAAATGATTTTCTTTTTTGTAAATTTTTTTAATGTTTATTTTTGAGAGAGACAGATAGAGTGTGAGTGGGGAAGGGGCAGAGAGAGAGGGAGACACAGAATCTGAAACAGGCTCCAGATCTGAGCTGTCAGCACAGAGCCCAACGCGGGGCACGAACCCACGAACTGTGAGATCATGACCTGAGCTGAAGTCCGACGCTTAACTGACTGAGCCACCCAGACACCCCTCTACTTTTTCTAATGACTAATGACAGTGAGGTCCTTTTTATGCACTTTTTGGATCTTTTTCTTTTATATTTACTTGTAAAGTATCTATTTGAGTCTTTTGCCAATTAAAAAAAATTGAGTTCTTTTTATTTTTCTTGTTGATTTGTGCAAGTGCTTTTTTGTATTTTGGCTAAGTCCTTTGCTAGATATATGTACTACAAATGTTTTTTTTTCCCCAAAATCTGTGCCTTGCCTTTTCTTTTCTCAGCAATGTCATTAATGAGTATCCGTGTTTAATTTTCGTGGAGTCCACTTTCTCATTTTTTTTTCTTTTCAGTGAATGCCATTTGTGTCACATAGGTAAAGACTGTTGACTTGAAAAAGCTGTTTACCCTGCTCTGAGTTTCTAAAGTTTTTGTTATCCCTTGATTGTGGCCTTTATATAAATAACATTCCATCTTGCTTTTTTGGATGCACATTTTCTTTTTAATCTCTGAGGTGACAAATGCTTTTTTATTATTTTCTCCTCTCTGTGTCATCTGTTTCCTTCTAGTTCTTCATACTTTGTTTATTCTAGTCTCTTTCTTCATTTTGGAAATCTTTTTGAAATGTTAGGTGATTCTTGGCTGGGCGTGAAGAGTCAGGGATTGAACAGTTGATTTCTCATTCTGTCAGGTGAGCGGAAACAGTGGCTGGTGGGCTGCCATATGCAATGGCCAAGGAGCAAGCTAGGCTTTCTGAGGAATCTCCGCATATCAGTACCTCAAATTGTCTTCTCTGGAGCACCTCAGTTTCTTTGCAATTGTATTTTTCACTCCCTTGCCTAAAGCATAGTAGAGGGGTTAAGAAATCTGTACCTCCATGAGAATGGAGCTGAAGGTAACACGGTTGAGTAGATAGACTTCCATTTAATTATCACATGTGTAGATCTATGCCTTGTTCCTGCCTTCTGTCATATCGTCAAGGTCGGAGTTTCTCAGAATCAGTTTCTGGAGTGAATTCATTAATTCATTCCAAAATGGTTAATTTTCATATGCCAAGTGCTGTCCACAATGTGGAGAATAGGCAGTGAGCCAAAGTCCCTGATCTTGTGAGTTTAGATTCTCCTTGGAGGAGATGGAAGGAAATGAAATCAACAAATATATAATAGGTCCCAGTAAGAAGAACACAATAAGATAAAGGCGATAGAGGGTGACAGAGGGTGCTATTTTTGTAGATGTGGAAAGCCTTTCTAATGGGAGACCTAAAGGAAGAAAGGAAGGAAGTCCTGCAAATATTTAATGGGATTGCGTTCTAGAGAGAGGGAACAGTGGTGCAAAAGCCCAGAGTGAGTGTGAGCCTGTGAAGAGCAGGGACTGTGTTTACCAGGGAAGGGAGTCGAGTCTCTAAGTCCTTGTTTTGAGAATTCCATCCTCTCCCCCAACCACATTTCCAGCCCTGTGCCTCACCTAGTGCCATATCTAACATAGTCACACCCAGACTTAGTCATGTTTTTTTATTTACTTATTTAAGTAATCTCTACATCGACACCAAGATTAAGAATTGCATGCTCTTCTGAGTCAGCTAGGTGCCCCTGGACTTGATCATATTTTATTTTATTGTTTTTTTTTATTTTATTTGAGAGAGAGAGAGACAGAGAGAGTGTGTGTGTGTGTGTGAGTGGGAAGAGGGGCAGAGAGAGAGGGGAGAGAGAATCCCAAGCAAGCTCTGCACTGTCAGTGCTGAGCCCGACTAGGGGCTCGATCTCATGAACCACAAACCGTGAGATCATGACCTGAGCCGAACCAAGAGTCAGTCACTTAATGGACTGAGCCACCAGGCACCCCTTGATCATATTTTAAATACTCCTCCCCCCACACACAACAAAATTATTTTCAGTAATAAGCATAAAATGAAACAATAATGACTAGAAAAGAAACATAGTGAACATTTTCTTTTATTGAGCTTTATATATACAATAAAATCAAAGTAATATAAATATTACGGCACGAAAAAAGGAAAAAAAATACTAGATAATGCTTTTACTCCATGAATATATTTTTTGGAAAACAAACACGTGTATCCCTACATATGGATCTGTCATAGGAATGAATATACAACATAGCTATGTTTTCAACCCTTAACTTGGGCAAATTTTTCAGTGACTTTGTCAAAATGTATCTCCTTTATGTATTCATGTTCTTTAGATAGTTATAGCTAGGTAGTCTATTTATCTTCAATTATAGTTGATCAAAACCAAATAGGGCACCTGGCTTGCTCAGGTGGTTAAGTGTCCAGCATTGGGTCAGGTCATGATCTCACAGTTCTTCAGTTCGAGCCCCACATCAGGCTCTGTGCTGACAGCTCAGAGCCTGGAGCTTGCTTTGGATTCTGTGTCTCCCTCACTCTCTGCCCCTCCCCTGCTTGCACACTCTCTCTCTCTCTCTCTCTCTCTCTCAAAAATAAACATTTTTTTAAAAATGTTTTAAACCACATATTATTACATTTATTTAAAATTTTCCTCCTACAAAGAGAAGATATATAAATGTTTAGAAAAGTCTTAAGTGTAAGTTTGGCAGATATTCATTAAAAAAAAAAACATTTCACAATGAATTCCAGAAATTGCAATAGTCTCCACATTTTTGGTTTTGAGGGGCTCAATTCTTGTAGCTTTCAAATACCTCTGCAGTCAAAAGAACCCCCTAGACTATCTCCTTCTGGAAATCCATCATAAATTTCTATTTGTTAAAACTTCTGAAGGTTTTCTTCTGCAAAAATTAGAGAATACCACTGACTTACAACAAACAGTGACATCATGGTATTGCCGTAGACTGGATACTCCGCTCTTGGTAGAAATGGTCAAGGTTTTCAAACATTGCCCTTGTGATTTCCTCTGGCCACATATGCCCAGCTGCTTTTGTAACTCATCTTTGCATTTCTCTGAAATGTGATTCTTTCTTCCGTGTGCATATCAGTTTTCCTCACCTTATGTTACTGCACAGATACTGACCTTCGCCACAAATTTTACACACAGATTTTCAAGCAACAATTTTAAATTATGTTTTATTGCCCATTGTTTGAGCCTGAATCTTGCTGTTTGCAAATGTTTTTGTGCCTGATTAACCCTTTCTAAAAGTTCACACCAAAAAAACCCCACAAAAAACTACTAAGTTATATCTCTGAAATAATATTTTCTGTTCTTTTTCTTTAAATATACAGTGTAATATTAGTTTCAGGTGTACAATACAGCGATTCAGCCCCTCCATATATCACCTGGTGCTCATCACAAGCGCCCTCCTTAATCCCCATCACCTATTTTGCCCAAATAGGTGATTCCTATTGGAATTCTTGATTCCTTCTTTGGTTTTAAGGCGATTGACAATTAAAAGATACATTTTAGTATTAAATGTATTCAAATATCAGTAAAATGTTTCACATAGAAACCAAAATGTATACTTACCAAACAAAAACATTGCCCCTTGCAATTTTCTCTGTTTAACTTTAAATACCAGAAGTCCAAATTGTCACATAGAATGACAGAACCCAAGTTACTTTGCCTTTATGGCCCCCGGACTGTCATTTAGTTCAAGCCTATTGTTTAAAACTGTGCAGGAGCATGGGGTTGGGTGGGGGGGGGGGTAGTCAGGAACTCTGCTGAAACCTAGTGATTCTGATAACAAAGGTACTGTTGAAAAGAACAGGCATAATAGAATCCGTATATATCAGAGGATGACTGTAACTGGGAGTTATCTGAATTATCTTCCAGATGGAATACAGTGTTCATTAAATAGTCAGAAATGGGGCTCCTGGGTGGCTCAGTCAGCTAAGCGCCTGACTCTTGATTTTGACTCCGGTCATGATCTCACAGTCGTGAGATTGAGCCCCATGTCAGGCACAGCACAGAGCAAGGAGCCTACTTGGGATTCTCTCTCTCCCTCTTTCTCTGCCTCTCCCCCACTCGTGCTCTCTCTCTGTCAAAATAAATAAATAAACGTATAAAAAAAGGAGTAATAAGAGTGCTGAGGTGAAGTATATATATGTGTGTATGCATATATATGCATATATTATGTAATATGTATACATTATTAGTTAACCTTAAAAATAAACACTGCCTGTTATGTTGCCAGTATAAGATGGGTTTATTCAAGAATAAAAGAGAATTGCAATCCAGAAGAAACAAGCTGCAGCAAAAAACCGCTGGCAAGTCCAGGGAACACGAGAGGCATGCTTTTTTAAGGAGAAAAGGGGTTAAGTTGGGAAGACTGTTGCGAACTAAAAGTCCATTGGAGTAAACTGGGAGCTCCAAGGTTGGTGGCTTCTCATTGGCTGAGCCCTTGGCAGTGGAGATAAGGAAAATGTCTCTTCCTCCAGCTAGGTGAGCAGTACCCACATGCAAGGTCAAGTCCACATGCAAGGTCTGGCTAAGTCTGGCTCTTCCTGTTGGGTCTGCAATTGATTATGACTGGTAAAGTGTGAGAGCCCCGCCCCCAGCCCCGAAAACCTCCCAACTCTATTTCAGTGAGTTTTCCATTCCATTACTACTTTCCACATGTAGAAGTTTAAAACTCTTCGGACAGCGCTCTCCCTTTGGCCTGCACTGGGCTTTCATGGCCACTGCTTATGTCCCTCTGTCCTGGCCCCTGGTGCTGGTGCCCCAGCACACAGCCTTAGGGTCCCAAGGATCAGGGACTTGCTGCTCACTGAGGCCCCTCCCTGCAGGCACTTTCCATTTGCTCGGTTCTTTATAGTTCCTGGGCGACAGGAAACCAGAGGATGCTCTTGAACACCTAATGCTGTTTTATTTTCCTTCTGATTAAAGAGGACAACCTTAGAGCCTTCCTTTAAGGAACGTTGTCCAACCAGGGGTCCACCACCATTTGTAGGGGGTGGGGGGTTGGGGGAAGAAAGTTGAGAGACAGTGTGGGGTAGGAAAATAGAGTCTGAAAGACCTGTGTTTACATCTTGACTCTGCTATGTGCCCACTTTGTGGCCACGAGCGAGTTATTTAATCTCTCTGGGACCTACTCTTTATTTAATGCCAGAATAAAATTAGCACCTCATAGGATCGTTGTACAGATTTAATGAGGCAACGCATCTGAAAAGTGTTCTTTAAACTGTAAAACACTAAAGAATATTCATAGTTTAATAAAACCTGAGCGTCTCTCCTGCTTATTTATATATTCTAAATAGAAACATTAGAATAGAAAAATTGTCAATTTACAATGTCTAGCCATGGTATAAGAACTTCTCACTAAAGCACAACCTCATTTATGCTAGTGCCTGGAAAGAAAATCAACACCAAGGTTAGGTCATAGGACTGTTTATATAATGAAGTTAGAAGCAAACCGTTAGGTCTCCTACTTAAAGGTATGCAGTGAATTAGAACTGGCTATTTAATTAACATTGGTTTCTATAACACAGAATCTCATTCCCAGAAGTGCCTGAAGGTCTATTATTTTCATTCCGTTTAATGGGAAAGAAACTTATTTCCTGTTTTATCTTCACAGGCAGGGGATTCTTGTGAGAGGGGATCAAAGAGTAGCCTACTGAGATAGTGTTCGCATGGACTGTAGCTAAAGAGAGCATTTGCCTTGCAAATAGATGTTTCATATTCTAGCCTCAAAGGCTGTCATAGGCTGGAGGGCTCAGGTGAGACTGTCCCGTGACTTCTTCCCTCCAAGCTTACCTCCACCAGGGGCCAGATGGTGTTCTGTGTTCTCCCCCATCCCTACCTCCCCACTTCTCTCCCTCTTTCCTGTTTTCAAGAGATTTCCATTAGCAGAGGAATTTCTTCAGCCATCTCCAGAAACCCCTTGCTGGACTTATTGCCTTAGTTTCCAGGAAACTAAATTTTCTGACAACCTGTTTGCTGCTGTTAAGGCTTTTGTACTGAGCAACTGGATGAACAGAGTTGCATTTTCTAAGATGGGGAAGGTGTGGGAATAATAGATTCAGGGGGAAATTGAGAGTACGGCTTTGGACCTGTTAGTATGAGGTACCTGTCCTGTGGGAATGCTATTAGTCACTCGGGACTTTGGAATTTAGGAGAGAAGTCAGGGATACGGCTATAAATCTGACAGTTATGTCTCTAATCAGTGGCCTTCCTAGCCAAGTGTGTGAATAGAGCAATTTATGCTGCAAAAGCAGAGCCTGATTTTTGTAGTAGTTACCTCTCTATTCAATAGTGAGTATTGGATGTTTTTTTTTTTTTTTATTCCTCTGAGACATTTTAAGGCCATGAGAGAGCACACTTGGTATGAATAGGCATCTGGACACCAAATACCTTTATGCTGGCCCTCAGTTACCCAGAATCCTCCTTCAAAATAGGTATAAGCCTCCACCCTCCAGGAGTTAAGGATCTATGCTTTAGTACTTTCTTTCTCCCTTTCCCACCCCAAAACTGTGAAGTACTCACATATTGTCCATCAAGTATCCACTCACCACCCCCGTCCACTTGGGGCAGGGTATATTTCCCTTTGACGCTGACTTTGAACTTGGCCACAAGTCTACTTTGGCCAAAGGCATGACGTGAGCGGCTGTGATGTGGAGGCAGACTTCGAATGTGTTTGCTTAGTGTGGAGTGATTTTATTTATGTAATGATTTGGTATTTGTATATATTGCCAGATGATCACCACAGTTAGCACTCATCACCATACATAGTTATAGAATTTTTTTCTTGTGATGACAACTTTTTAAGATTTACTCTTAGCAACTTTCATATATACAATTACAGTATAATTTATTATAGTCACCATGTTGTATGTTACATCACCGTGACTTATTTATCATAATTGGAAGTTTGTACCTTTTGACCCCTTTCACCCATTTTGCCCACACCCCCCACCTTTACCCTCTGATAACCACCAATCTATTCTCTGTATCTATGATTGTTTTTGTTTGTTTTTTTAAATTCCATATATAAGTAAGATCATACAGAGTTTCTCTCTCTGACTTATTTCACTTAGCATAATGCCTTCGAAGTTCATCCATGTTGTTGCAAAGGCAAGATTTTATTCTTTATTATGGCTGAACAATATTTCACTGCACACACACACACACACACACAACATTTTCTTTATCCTTTCATTTGTCAATGGACACTTAATGTTGTTTCCGTATCTTGGCTGTTGTAAATAATGCTGCAGTGAACATGGGGGTGCATATATCTTTCTGAGTTAGCATTTTTGTATTCTTTGGATAAGTACCCAGAAGTGGAATTGCTGCATCAAAAGGTAGTTCTATTTTTAATTTTTTGAGAAACTTTCATATTATTTTGCATAGTGCCTGCACCAATTTACATTTCCACCAACAATACAAAAGGATTCCCTTTCCTCCACATCCTCACCAACACTTAATTTCGTGTGTGTGTGTGTGTGTGTGTGTGTGTGCGTGAGAGAGAGAGAGAGAGAGAGAGAGAGAGAGAGAGATCTCATTATAGTTTTGATTTGCACGTCTTCTGATGATGAGTTAACATTGACCATCTTTTCATGTACCTGTTGGCCATCTATGCATCTTCTTTGGGAAATGTCCTCTGCCCATTTTTTAAATCAGTTTGGCTTTTTGCTATTGAGTTGTAGGAGTTCTTTATATGTTTTGCTACTAATCCATTATCAGATATATGATTCACAAGTATTTTCTCCTTTCAGGAGATTGCCTTTTCATCTTTTTGATGGTTTCCTTGGCTGCACAGAAGCTTTTCAGTTTGATGTGGTTCCACCCTTTTGTTTTTCTTTTGTTTCCTTTACTTTTGGTGTCAAATCTAAAAAATCTTCACCAAGACCTATGCCAAGGAGCTCACTGCCTGTTTTCTTGGAGGAGTTTAATGGTGTCTGATTTTACATTCAAGACTTTAATCCATTTTTGAGTTAAATTTTGTGTATCGTGTCAGAAAGTGGTCCAGTTTCATTCTTTTGTATGTGGCTGTCCAGTTTCCCCAACACTGTCCTTTCCCTCCTTGTATATTCTTGCCTCCTTGGTTGTAGACTAGTTGACCATCTACCCGTGGGTTTATTTCCGGGCTCTTTGTTCTGTTTCAGTGATCTATGTGTCTGTTTTAATGCCAGTGTTTCAATTACTATAGCTTTGTAAGATAGTTTGAAAGCAGGGAGTGTGATGCCTCCAGTTTTGTTGTTCTTTCTCAAGATTTCTGGCTATTCTGGATTTTTTGTGGTTTTATACAAATTGTAGGATCGTTTGTGCAATTTCTGTGAAAATGCCATTGGAATTTTGCTAGAAATTGCACTATGTAGATTTCTTTGAGTGGTATGGACATCTTAACAATATTAATTGTTCCAATCCATGACCATGGAGTATCTTTTCATTTACTTGTGTTACCTTTAATTTCTTTCATCAGTGTCTTATAATTTTCAATGTACAGGTCTTTCACCTCGTTGGTTAGATTTCTTTCTGGATATTTGATTCTTTTTCATCCAAATGTAAATGGGATTATTTTCTTATTTTCTCTTTCTGATAGTTCATTCTTAGTGTCTAAAAACATAACAGGTTTCTGTATATTGATTTTTATATCCCACAAATTTACTGAATTCATTTGTTTGGTTTGGTGGAATCTATAGGATTTTCTACATATACTATCATGTCATCTGCAAATAGTGACAGTTTTACTTCTTCCTTTCCAGTTTGGATGCCTTTTATTTCCTTTTCTTACCTACTCCAATACCGTGTTGAGGTAGGGCATCCTTGTCTTTTTCCTGACCTTAGAGGAAAAGCTTCCAGCTTTCGCAGTTGTGTATGATGCTAGCTGTGGGTTTGTCATGGATGGCTTTTGTTTTGTTGAAGTGCAATCCCTTTAAAGCCATTTTGTTGAGAGTTTGGGTCATAAATAGATGTTGAACTTTGCCATATGCTTTTTCTGCATCTTTTGAGAGGACCATGTGATTTTTATTCTTCATTTTGTCCATGTGGTGTATCACATTGGTTGTTTTGCAGCTGTTGAACCATTTTTGCATCCCTAGAGTAAACAGCACTTGATCACGGTGTGTGGTCCTTTTAATATATTGTTGAGTTCAGTTTGCTAATATTTTGTTGATGATTTTTGCACATGTTCATCAGGGATATTGGCCTGTGGTTTCCTTTCTTGTGGTGTCCTTGTCAGGTTTCGGTATCAGGATAATGCTGGCCTCATGAAATGAGTTTGGAAGTATTCCCTCTACTTTGTGGTTTTCGGTTTTGGGTTTTGAGGGGGGGGGATTGTTTTGTTTTTGTTTTGAAGAAGGAAAAGGATTGGTATTAATTTAGTCTGAATGTTTGGTAGAATTTCACCAGTGAAGCCATCTGGTCCTGGATTTTTGTTTGTTGGGAGATTTTTAATGACTCATTCAATCTCCTTACTAGTAATTGGTCTATTAAGATTTCAATTTCTGGGGCACCTGGGTGGCTCAGTCGGTTAAGTGTCTGACTCTTGATTTTGGCTCAGGTCACAATATCATCATGGTTTGTGAGTTTGAGCCCCGCATTGGATTCTGCACTGATGATGCAGAGCCTACTTGGGATTCTCTCTCTGTCTCTTCCCTGCTCTCTCTCTCTCTCAAAATAAATAAATAAAATGTAACCTTTTAAGATTTTAATTTCTTCATAATTCAGACTTGGTAAGTTGTATATTTCTAGGAATTCATTCATTTCTTCCACATTGCTCAATTTGTTGATGTATAATTGTTCTTACAACTCTCATGATCCTTTGTATTTCTGTGGTATTATATCATTGGCTCTTTCATTTTTTATTTATTTGAGTCCTCTTTTTTTCTTGGTGAGTCTAGCTAAAGATTTTTCAGTTTTGTTTGTCTTTACAAAGAACCAGCTCTTGGTTTCATTGATCTTTCCTATTTTCTTTTTTGCCTCTATATTATTTATTTCTGCTCTGATCTTTGTTATTTATTTCCTTATACTAATTTTGAGCTTCATTTGTTCTTCTTTCTCTAGTTTCTTGAGATGTAAAATTAGGTTGTTTGAGATTTTTCTTGTTTTTTTTTATCTTAATTCCAGTATAGTTAACATACAGTGCGATATTATCTCCAGGTGTACAATATAGTGATTCAATAATTCCATACATCACCTACTGCTCATCACGGCTAGTGCACCCTTAATCATCATCACCTATTTCCCCTATCCACCTCCCTTGTGTTAACCATCAGTTTGATCTCTCTTGTTATGAATCTGTTTGTCTCTCTCTTTTGTTTTTTCCTTTGCTCTTGTGCTTTGTTTCTTAAATTCCACTTATGAGTGAAATCATATGGTAGTTTTCTTTCACATCGTCTCTATCCATTCATCAACTGATGGACTATTGGGCTGCTTCCATAATTTGCTTATTGTAAATAATGCTGCAATAAACATAGTGGTGCATGTATCCTTTGAATGAGTATTTTTGTATTTTGGGGGTAAATACCCTGTAGTGTGATTAATGGATCATAGAGTAGTTCTATTTTTAACTTTTTTTTTTAAACAGATAATTTTTTTTTCAACATTTATTTATTTTTGGGACAGAGAGAGACAGAGCATGAACGGGGGAGGGGCAGAGAGAGAGGGAGACACAGAATCGGAAACAGGTTCCAGGCTCTGAGCCATCAGCCCAGAGCCCGACGCGGGGCTCGAACTCACGGACCGTGAGATCGTGACCTGGCTGAAGTCGGACGCTTAACCGGCTGCGCCACCCAGGCGCCCCCTATTTTTAACTTTTAAGGAACCTCCATACTGTTTTCCATAGTGGCTGCACCAGTTTGCATTCCCACCAATAGTGCACAAGGGTTCCTTTTTCTCCACATCCTCACCAATACTTGCTGCTTTTTATGTTGTTGATTTTAGCCACTCTGACAGGTGTGAGGTGATATCTCATTGCAGTTTTGATTTATATTTCCCTGATGATCAGTGATGTTGAGCATCTTTTCATGTGTCTGTTGGTCATCTGGATGTCTTCTTTGGAGAAATGTCTGTTCATGTCTTCCACTTGTTACTTAAATTGAATTATTTGTTATTTGTTGAGTTATGTCAGTTCTTTATATATTTTTGATACTAACCCTTTATTGGATATGTCATTTGCAAATATCTTCTCCCATTCAGTAGGTTGCCTTTTAGTTTTGTTGACTGTTTTCTTCACTGTACAGAAGCTTTTTATTTTGATGTAGTCCCAATAGTTTACTTTGCTTTTGTTTCTCTTGCCTCCAGAGACATGGCTAGAAAAATGTTGCTATGGCCAATGTCAGAGATATTACTGCCTGTGCTTTCTTTTAGGATTTTTATGGTTTCATGTCTCACATTTAGGTCTTTAATCCATTTTGAATTTATTTTTATGTATGATGTAAGAAAGTGGTTCAGTTTCTTTTTTTTTTTTTTTTTTTGCATGTAGCTGACCAATTTTTCCCAACACCATTTGTTAAAGAAACTCTCTTTTTCCCACTGGATATTCTTTCCTGCTTTGTCCAAGATTAATTGACCATAAAATTGTGTGTTTATTTCTGGGCTTTCTATTTTGTTCCACTGGTCTATGTGTCTGTTTTTGTGCTAGTACCATACTGTTTTGATTACTACAGCTCTGTAATAGAACTTGAAATCTGGAATTGTGATATGTCCAGCTTTGCCTTTCGTTTTCAAGATTGCTTTGGCTATTTATTGTTTCCATATAAATATTAGAATGGTTTGTTCTAGTTTTGTGAAAAAGTGCTGTTGGTATTTTGATAGGGATTGCATGAAATGTGTAGATTGCTTTGGGTAGTGTAGACACTTCAACAATATTTTTTCTTCCAATCCATGAGCGTGGAATGTCTATTTCTTTCTGTCATCTTCAATTTCTTTCATCAGTGATTTATAATAAGTTTTCAGAGTACAGGTCTTTCATCTCATTGGTTAAGTTTATTTCTAGGTATCTTATTATTTTTGGTGCAGTTGTAAATGGAATTGTTTTCTTAATTTCTCTTTCTGCTGCTTCATTGTTAGTGTGTAGAAATGCAATGAATTTCTGCACATTGACTTTGGATCCTCTGACTTTACTGAACTCATTTATCAGTTCTAGCAGTGTTTTGGTAGAGTCTTCCAGGTTTTCTATCTAGAGTATCATGTCATCTGAAAATAGTGAAGGTTTTACTTCTTCCTTACAGTTTGGGTGCTATTTATTTCTTTTTGTTGTCTGATTGCTGTGCTTAGGATTTCCAGTACCATGGTGAATAAAAGTGGTGAGAGTGGACATCCTTGTCTTGTTCCTGACTTTAGGGGGAAAGCTCTCAGTTCTTCCCCACTGAGTATGATGTTCACTGTGGGGTTTACATACATGGACTTTATGTTGAGGTATGTTTTAAACCTACTTTGTTTAGGGCTTTTATCATGAATGGATGTTGTGCTTTGTCAAATGCTTTTTCTGTGTCTATTGAAATGATCATATGATTTTTTGTCCTTTCTCTTATGTGTATAATGTGTCACATTGGTTGATTTGCAAATATTGAACCACCCTTGCCTCCTGGGAATAAATCCCACTTAATAGTGGTGAATGCTTTTTGTAACGTATTGTTCAATTCTGTCTCCTAGTATTTTGTTGAGGATTTTTTCATCCATGTTCATCAGAGATATTGGTCTGTAGTTCTCTTTATTTGGAGTGTTTTTATCTGGTGTTGGTATCAGGGTGATACTGGCCTCATAAAATGAATTTGGAAGTTTTTTCTTCTTCGATTTTTTTTGGAATAGTTTGAGAAGAATAGGTATTAACTCTTCTTTAAAGTATTTGGTAGAATTTGCCTGTGAAGCCATCTGGTCCTGGACTATTGTTGTTGGGAGTTTTTTTTTTTAAGTTTTTATTTAAATTCTAGTTAGTTAACATGTAGTGTAATACTGGTTTCAGGAGTAGAATTTAGTGATTCCTCACTTACATATAACAGCCAGTGCTCATCACAAGTGCCCTCCTTAACACTCATCACCCATTTAGTCCATAGTGATTCCATCTCCTTGCAGGTAACCGGTCTGTTCAGATTTTCTATTTCTTCCTGATTCCGTTTGGTTGATTACATGTTTCTAGGAATTTATCCATCTCTTCTAGGTTGACTAATTTGTTGGCATATAGTTTTTCATAATGTTCTCTTACAATTATTTGTATTTCTGTGGTGTTGGTTGTTATTTCTCCTCTTTCATCTGTGATTTTGTTTGAGTCCTCTCTCTCTCTCTCTCTCTCTCTCTCTCTCTCTCTCTCTCTCTCTCTCATAAATCTAGCTAGAGGTTTATCAATTTTCTTAGCCTTGTCAAAGAACCAGATCCTAGTTTCATTGATCTGTTCTATTGTTTTTTTTAGTTTCTATATCATTTATTTCTGCTCTAATCTTTATGATTTCCTTCCATCTGCTGGATTAGAGTTTTGTTTGTTGTTCTTTTTCTAGCTCCTTTAGGTGTAAGGTTAGATTGTTTGAGATTTTTCTTGCTTCTTGAGGTATACATGTACTGCTATAAACTTCCCTCTTAGAACCACTTTTGTGGCATCCCAAAAGTTTTGTACCATTGTGTTTTCATTTTTGTCTGTTTCCATGTGCTTTTTTATTTCTTATTTGATTTCTTGGTTGGCCCATTCTTGTTTATTAGCATATTATTTAACCTCCATCTATTTGTGCTCTTTCCAGATCCTTTCCTGTGGTTAACTTCCAGTTTCATAGCATTGTGGTCAGAAAAGATGCATCTTTTTTAATTTGTTGAGGCTTGTTTTGTGGCCATCTATTAATTTTTTAATATAATTTATTGTCAAGTCAATATATTAACTAATATACATTGTATACAGTGTGCTCTTGGTTTCGGGGTAGATTCCCCTGATTCATTGCTTCCCAGTGCCCATCCCAACAAGTGCGCTCCTCAATGCCCGTCACCCATTTTCCCCTCTCACCCACCACCCTCCCATCACCCCTCAGTTTGTTCTCTGTATTTAAGAGTCTCTTATGGGTTTGCCTCCCTCTCTGTTTGAAACTATTATTTCCCCTTCCCTTCCTGTTAAGTTTCTCAAGTTCCACATATGAGTAAAAACATATGGTATCTGTCTTTCTCTGACTGACTTATTTCACTTAGCATAATACACTCCAGTTCCATCCACGTTGTTGAAAATGGCAGGATTTCATTCTTTCTCATTGCCAAGTAGTATTCCATTGTATATATAAACCACATCTTCTTTAACCATTCATCAGTTGATGGACATTTAGGCTCTTTCTATAATTTGGCTATTATTGAAAGCTCTGCTATAAACACTGGGGTACAAGAGCCCCTATAAATCAGCACTCCTGTATCCTTTGGATAAATTCCTAGTAGTGCTGCTGCTGGGTCATAGGGTAGTTCTATTTTTAATTTTTTGAGGACCCTCCACACTGTTTTTCAGAGCAGCTGCACCAGTTTGCATCAGGGAAATACAAATCAAACCACATTGAGATACCACCTCACACTGGTCAGTGTGGCTAAAATTAACAACTCAGGAAACAACAGATATTGGCAGGGATGTGAAGAAATGGCAGCCCTCTTGTACTGTTGGTGGGAATAAGTGATCTATTGAAAAGGATGTTCTATGTACTCTCGAAAAGAATGTGGATTCTGCTGTTTTAGGATGGAGTGTTCTGAATATATCTGTTAAATCCATCTGGTCCAGTGTGTCATTCAAAGCCATATTTTCTTATTGATTTTCTGTTTGGATGATCTGTCCATCAGCGTAAGTGTGGTGTTAAAGTGCCCCACCATTATTGTATTATTATTGATTAGTTTCTTTATATTTGTTAACTGTTTTATGTATGTGGATGCTTCTGTATTGGGTGCATAAATATTTACAATTGTTATATCCTCTTGTTATATATTCCTTTATTATTATATAGTGTACTTCTTTGTTTCTTTTTACAGACTTTGATCTAAAGTTGATTTTGTCTACTCCAGCTTTCTTTTGACATCTGTGTTCATGATAAATGTTTCCCCATCCATTCACTGTCAACCTGCAGGTGACTTTAGGTCTGAAATTAGTCTCTTATAGGCAGCATATAGATGGGTGTCTTTTTTTTATCCACTCTGTCACCCTATGTCTTTCTTTTTTTAGTTTTGTTAATGTTATTTATTCTTGAGGGATAGAGAGAGACAGAGTATGAGCAGGGGAAGGGCAGAGAGAGAGGGAGACACAGAATCCAAAGCAGGCTCCAGGCTCCAGGCTCTGAGCTGTCAGCACAGAGCCCGACACAGGACTCGAACTCACAAACCGCGAGATCATGACCAGAGCTGAAGTCAGACACCTAACTGACTGAGACACCCAGGTGCCCTACCCTATGTCTTTTGATTGGAACATTTAGTCCATTTACTTTCAAAATAATTACTGACAAATATGTATTTATTGCTATTTTGTTGTTATTGTTTTAGTAGCTTTCCTCTGGTCCTTTCTTCTCTTTCTCTCTTTCATCTTTTCCTGGTGTTCTTTAGAGATATACTTGGATTCCTTACTCTTTATTTTTTGCATATCTATAATGTGGTTTGATTTGTGGTTACCATTTGTTTTATATATAACATCTTCTCCATATAGCAGTCTGTATTAAACTGATGGTCACTTAATTTTGAGCTCATTCTTTACTCCTCTCCCCTCCATGTTTCAGGTATCATATTTTACATCCTTCAATTTTGTGCTTCTCTTGACTGATTTTTACAAGTATACCTTTTTTCCCCCTTTTATGATGCCTGTTTTTCTTACTTTTACTTATGATTTTTGTTTTCCATTCATAGAGTCTCCTTTAACATTTCTTACAGGGCTGGTTTAGGGGCCATTAATACTTTGAATATATTGTGCCACTCCTTTCTGGCATGCAAAGTTATGGCTGAAAAGTCATCTAATAACCTTATGGGGTTTCCTTTATATGTAACTTTCTTATTTTCTCCCACAACCCTTAAAATTCTTTCTTTGCCATTATTTTTGTCCATTTAGAAAACTATTGCCTTTATGTAAACCTCCTTGGGCTGAATTTGTTGGGGTATCTCTGTGCCTCCTGAATCTGAATCTCTGTTTCCCTCCCAGATTCAGAAAGTTTTCAGCTATTATTTCTTCAAATACATTTTCTGACTCCTGCCTTCTCTCTTCTTCTTCTTCTGGGATCCCTATAATGCAAATGTTATTATGCTTGATGATGTCACTGAGTTCTCTAAGTATATTCTCATAATGCAGTATTTGTTTGTCTCTAACCTGTTCAGGTTGATTCTATTCTCCAGGCCACTGCTTCCTGTAGCCTACTATTTATTCCATCTATTATATTTTTTATTTCATTTATTGAGTTGTTAATCTCTGAAATGTTATTTATCTCTTTGTCAAGGGTCTCACTGATATCCTCCACCCTTTTCTGAAGTCCACTGAGAACCTTTATGGCCATTGCTTTAAATTCTCTATCAGGTGTATTACTTATTCCTATTTTGCCTAGGTTTCCTGCTATGATTTTTTCCTCTTCTTTCATTGAGGTATATTCCTCTGTCTCCTCATTTTGCCTGCCTCTCTCTATCTGTTTCTGTGTGTCAGGAAAGTCACCTACGTCTTCTGCTCTTGAAACTAGTGGCCTTGGGAATAAGAGGTCCTGTAGTGCCCTGCGGTGCAGTGTCCCCTGTTCCCCCGAACCTGGTGCTTCAGGGGATGTGTTGCTTACATCCTGCTGTCGTGCCTACGTTGCTTTTCCTTTCAGTTGCTTTTCCTCCAGATAACCTGCACTGGCCCTCTGCCTGTGCTTGCGCTCTGTGTTGTTAGTGAGACCCAGGCAGGCCGGCTCTGAAGGATGTGACTACAGGAGGGCTCAGAGGCAGGGTGGCAACGTTAGCAAACGTCATTAAATTTGCCAGATCGCCTGAGTTGCGGTGGCCCCTGGGGGCACGATGTGCAGCATCTGTGCCTGGCAGCTGAACAGGGTGCATGCATGGCTTTCACAAAATCTGCACCGGGCCCGGGCCCAACGCCAGCAGGCTGAGAGTGGATGGGTCCTCAGCATCGGTGGGGTGCATTGCTAGCAGGCTGGGTAGCAAGTATCTGTGCAGCACTGCCTCCAGCAAGGGGCTCTGCGTTTAGGCCGGGGGTGGGGGAGGAACATGGGGTCTGCTAGCTCCTTTGTTCCCACAGAAGTCTACCAACACGCTCTGAAATCGGTACAAACAGATCTGCCTCTTATTTGCCCCAGGTGTTGTGCAAACTGTCACTTTTTTCTTTCTTCCAAGATTTTATTTAAATACAAGTTAGTTATCACATAGTGTAGTGTTGGTTTCAGGAGCAGAATTTAGTGATTCATCACTTACATATAACGCCCCGTGCCCATCACAAGTGTTCTCCTTAATGCCCATCACCCATCTGACCCATTGCCCCACCCACCTCCCCTTCAGCAACCCTCAGTTTGTTCTCTATAGTTAAGGGTCTCATGGGGTGCCTGGGGGCTCAGTTGGTTAAACGTCCAGCTCTTGATTTCGGCTCAGGTCATAATCTCAGGGTGTGTGGGGTCAAGCCCCATGTTGGATGTCACACTGACAATATGGAGTCTGCTTGTTATTCTCTCTCTCTCTCTCTCTCCTCTCTGCCTCTCCCCCCGACTCACACACTCGTTCCCTCTCAAATAAATAAACATGAAAAAGAGTCTCTTATGGTTTGCTTCCCTCTCTGTTTTTGTCTTATTTTATTTTTTCTTCCCTTTCCCTATGTTCATATGTTTTGTTTCTTAAATTCCACGTATGAGTGAAATCAGATGGTATTTGTTTCTCTGACTGACTTATTTCACTTAGCATCATACACTCTAGTTCCACCCACGTCATTGCAAAGGGCAAGATTTCATTCCTTTTGATGGCTGAGTAATATTCCAGTGTGTGTGTGTGTGTGTGTGTGTGTGTGTGTGTGTGTGTACATATAGCACATCTTCTTTGTCCATTCTTCATCTGGGCTCTTTCCATAATTTGGCTATTGTCAATAGTTTGCTATAAACATTGGGGTGCATGTGCCCCTTCAAATCAGTATTTTTGTATACTTTGGATAAGTAACTAGTGGTCAATAGCTGGGTTGTAGGGTGGTTCTATTTTTCACTTTTTCAGGAACCTCCATACTCCTTTCCAGAGGCAAATTGTTGCCTCCCCACAGGCTGCTTTCTTCTTAAAGGTGGGGACCCAGCTATCACTCACCCTCCTGTCTTGCCCAGTGCTGAGTCAGCTGACTTTTAAAGCTCCAGGCTCCAAGTCCACTGGTTGTAAAACTCAGGGAGTTCACCCCTCTGGTTTTCAAAGCCAGACATTATGGGAGCTCGTCTTCCCCGTATGGGCTCCCTGGTGTGAGGGGCCATTTCTTTCCCCTCTTCATGCCCACAGTTCCCTCCCTTCTGAGGGAAGCGCCCAACTACTGTCTCTGCCCTTCCTAACCTGTCAGATGTGGCTTCTTCTCTCTCTTTAGTTGTGGAGTTTGTTGTGCCAGTCGTCAGATCACTTTCTGGTTTATTTACATAAACCTAAGTGATACCTAGTTGTAAACATATGACAAGGTGAGCTTAGGACCCTCCTACTCCACCATCTTCCTAAGCTCCCTTGTTTTGTTTCTTGATGTAGGTATTTATCACTATAAACTCCTCTTAGAACTGCCAAAAGTTTGGTGTTGTATTTCCAATTTCATTTATCTCAAAGTATTTTTTGACTTCTCTTTTGATTGACTTCTTGGTCCATTGGTTATACAGTAGCATGTTGTTTTTCTCCACATACTGTGAATTTCCCAGTCTTATTGTAACTGATTTCTAGTTTCATACCATTGTGGTTAGAAGAGATGCCTGATACGATTTCAGTCTTCTTAAAATTTTTAAGACTTATTTTGTGGTCTAACATGTCATCTATCCCAGAAAATGTCCCATATGTACTTGAGAAGATGTATACTCTGTTGCTGTTGGATGGAATGTTCTGTATATATCTATTAAGGACATCTGTTCTAAGGTGTCATTTATGGCTGATGTTTCCTTACTGATTTTCTGTGTGGATGGATTGAAGTAAGTGGGGTATTAAAGTCCCCTGCTATTGTATTGCTGTCTTTTCCTTCTTTTACGTCTGTTAATATTTGTTTTATATATTTAGGTACTCTTATGTTGGGTACATAATTCCAAATGTTAAATTCTCCTGTTTGATCCCTGTACCATTATGTAATGGCCTCTTTTGTCTGTTACTTACAGTCTTTGTTTTAAAGTCTTATATCAATATAGCTAACCCAGTTTTCTTTTGGTTTCCACTTTCACAAAGTATCTTTTTTCATACATTCACTTTCAGTCTGTGTGTCTCTTATAGGCAGCATGTACATGTGTCTTTTGTTTTTAAATCCATTCAGCCACTCTATGTCTTTTGATTAGAGAATTTAATCCATTTACATTTAAAGTGATTATTGAAGCACTCCTGGGTAGCTCAGTCAGTTAAATGTCTTACTTTGGCTCAGGTCATGATCTCACAGTTCATGAGTTCAAGCCCCACATTGGGTTATCAGCACAGAGCCCACGTCAGACTCTCTGTCCCCTTCTCTCTGCCTCTCCCCCATTCCTGCTCACACACACACACATACACTCTCTCTCTCTCTCCCAAAAATAAACATTAAAAAAATAAAGTAATTATTGCTAGGTATGTAATTATTGTCATTTTGTTAATTGTTTTCTGGCCGTTTTATAGTTCCTCTCTGTTTCTTCCTATTTCTCTTGCTCTCTTCCTTTGTGATCTCCCTTCTTTAATGTTATGTTTAGATTCCATTTTCTTTTGTGTATCTACTGTAGGTTTTTGTTTTGTGGTTATCATGAGACATGTAATACTTATAAGAGTCTGTTTTCAGTTGATAATAACTTAAGTTTTAATGCATTCTAAAGCTCTAAACTTTTATTCTCTTTCTCCTCATATTTTATAATTTTGATGTCACATCTTGCATCTTTTTATCTTGGGTATCCCTTAACTAATTATTATAGTTACATCTATTTTTACTGTTTTTTTTCTTTTAATCTTTATACTAGATTTATAAATCATTAATGCACTATCTTTACTACTATTTACTTTTACCAGTGATATTTATACTTTCATGTTTTCTTTTTGTTTTTCTCCAGTTTATTTATTTATTTATTTTTTTAATTTTTATTTAATTTATTTAACTTACATTCAAGTTAGTTAGCATATAGTGGCAACAATGATTTCAGGAGTAGATTACTTAATGCCCCTTACCCATTTAGCCCATCCCGCCTCCCACAACCCCTCCAGTAACCCTCTGTTTGTTCTCCATATTTAAGAGTCTCTTACTTTTTCCCCCCTCCCCTGTCTTTATATTATTTCTGCTTCCCTTCCCTTATGTTCATCTGTTAATGTTTATTTCTTTTTGAGAGAGAGAGATAGAGTATGAGTGGGGGAGGGGCAGAGAGAGAGGGAGACACAGAATCTGAAGCAGGCTCCAGGCTCCCACGCTGTCAGCACAGAGCCTGACGCAGGGCTCAAACTCATGAAGGGTAAGATCATGACCTGAGTCAAAGTCGGATGCTTAATTCACTGAGCCACCAGGTGCCCCACTTTCATATGTTCTCTTATTACCAAATAGCACCCTTTCTTTTCAGCTTAAAGAAGTCCCCTTGGCATTTCCTGTAGGGCTGGTTTAGTGGTGATGAGCTCCTTTCACTTTTGCTTGTCTGGAAAGCTCTTTCTTTCTCCTTCATTTCTGAATGATAATTTTGCCTGGTAGAATATTCTTGGTTGAAAGTTATTTTTCTTTCAGCATTTTGAGTATATAGTGCCACAATCTACTGATCTACAGAGTTTCTGCTGAAACGTCTGCTCATAGCCTTTTGGGGGTTCCCTTTTATGTAGCAAGTTGGTTTTTTTCCTTGCTGCTTTTAAGTAAGTTGAGTGATTCTTATGCTCAGGTGACCCACAACCAGAAATGGTCATATCCAGCGGGGAGAAAATCAGTAAGGACATAGTTGAACTCAACAATACCATCAATCAATTGACATCCATAGACTACTTCATCCAACAACAGCAGAATACATATTCTTTTCAAGCTCACATGAAGTATTTGCTGAGATAAGCCTCATCTGGACCATGAAACATACCCAAACAAATTTAAAAGAGTGTGAGTCATACAATGCCTGTAGTTGGACCACAATGGAATTAGACTAGAAATCAGTAACAGTAAGAAAACTGGAAAATCTCTTAATATGTGGAGATTAAACAAAACACTTGTAAATAATACATGGATCAAAGAAGAAATCTCAGAAGAAATTTTAAAATATTTTATATTAAATGAACATGAAAACAGAATTTAGCAAAATTTATGGAATGTAGCAAAAGCAGTGCGTAGAGGGAAAATATCGTATTGAATGCAAATACTGAAAAGAAGCACGATCTAAAATCAGTGATCTAAGTTTTCACCTTAGGAAAGTAGAAAAATAAGAGCAAATTAAAATAAGCAGAAAGAAAAAGAATTAGAGTAGAGATCAATAAAATTGAAAATAGAAAATCAACAAAACAAAAAGCTGGCTTTTAAAAAAGATAAGTAAATAAACCTCTAGCCAGGCTAACTAAGAAAAAGAGAATTAGGACACTAATTACTATCATCAGCAATAAAAAAGGGGATATTACCACAGATTCCCTGGAAATTTAAAATTACAATAAAGGAATACTATGAACAACTCTGCCCACAAATTTGGTAATCTGGGGGAAAATGGACCAATTTCTCAAAACACACAATCTGCCAAAACTCACATGTGAAGAAATAGAGAATCTGAATATGTCTATGCATATTAAAGGCACTGAAATGATAATTAATTACCATCCAAACCAGAAAGCACCAGGCCCAGATGGGTTCACTAGTGAATTCTACCAAACATTTAAGAAAGAAATGATACCAATTCTCTACAATCTCTTTTGGAGGATAAATACTTCCCAACTCACTGTGAGGTCAATATTATTACTCCTAATACCCAAACCAGGTGAAGACATTATAAGAAAAGAAGGCTACAGACCAAAATCTTTCATGAACATAGCCTCAAACATCCTTAACAAAATATTAGGAAATTGAATCCAACAATTATAAAAAGAATTATGCACCATGACCAAGAAGGATTTATCCTAGGTATGCAAAAACAGATTCAATGTTTGAAAATCAATCAATGTAATCCATTACATCAACTGTCTGAAAAAAGAAAAAGCATATGGTCATATCAATAGATGCAGAAAATTATTTGACAAAATCTAACAACTATTTATGATAAGAATAGTAGACTAGGAATAGAGGGGAATTTTCTCAACTTGATAAAAGAAAAAAACCATACAGCTAACATTATACTTAATGGTGATAAATTCAAATTTTGCCACTAAGATCAGGTACAAGGCAAAGATGTCCCAACTACTCCTTTTCAACATTGTACTGGAAGTCCTTGGTAATGCAGTAAGACAAGAAAAGGAACTACATGATGTACACATTGGTAAGGAAGACCTAAAACTCTGTTCATAGACAACATGATTGTCTATGTAGAAAATCCAAAAGAATTGACAAACAAACAAACAAACACCACTGGAATACTAATATGTAATTATAGTAAAATTGCAGGATATGAGTTAATAGACAAAAAACAATTGTTTTCCTATATACCAGCAGTAAACAAGTGGAATGTGAAATTAAAACATAATGCCATTTATGGGGCTCCTGGGTGGCTCAGTTGGCTGGGCATCTGACTTTGGCTCATGTCATGATCTTGCAGTGTGTAAGTTCAAGCCCCATGTTGGGCTCTGTGCTGACAGCTCAGAGCCTGGAGTCTGCTTTGGATTCTGTGCCCCCCTCTCTCTCTGCCCCTCCCCCTCTCATGCTCTGTCTCTCTCAAAAATACACATTAAAATTTTTTTTCACAAAAAAACTCCCAAACATAATGCCATTGATATTAGCATCTCCCAAAACTTAATACTTAGGTATAAATCTAATAAAATATGGACAAGATCTACATAAGGAAAACTACAAAACTCAGATGAGTGAAATGAAAGAACTTAATAAATGGAGATATATTTCATGTTCATAGGGTAGGAAGACTCAATATTATCAAGTCATCAGTTCTTCTCAACTTGATCTCTAGAGTCAATCTAATTGCAACCAGAATCCCAGCAAGTCATGTCGTAGATGTTGGCAAACTGATTCTAAAGTGTATACGGAGAGGCAAAAAACACAAAATAGATGACACAATATTGAAGGAGAAAAACAAAGTTGGAGGGCTGATAGTACTTGATTTTAAGACTTAACTATAAAGCTACAAGATCACGTGGCATTGGCAAAAGGGTAGACAAGAAGATCAATGGAACAGAATAGAGAGCTCAGAAATAGATTTATTTGTAGAAATACAGTCAACTGATTTTTGTCAAGGACCAAAGGAGCAAAAATAGTCTTTTCAACAAATAGTGTAGGAACAACTGGATGTCCATAGGCAAAAAAAATAAGTCTAGTTATAGACTTTACACAAAAATTAACTCAAACTGGATCATAGATCTAAATGTAAAATGCAAAACTATAAAACTCCTAGGAGATAATATATGAAAAAAATCTAGATAACCTCGGGTATGGTAATGAATTTTTAAATACCAAAAGTACAATCTGTAAAATAAATAATTGATAATCTCGATTTCATTAAATTTAAGAACTTATCTGCAAAAGACAATGTCAAAGAACTGGAAGACAAGCCATGAATTGGGATATAATAATTGTACCAGACACATCTGATAAAGGATTGTTACCCAAAATATACAAAGAACTCCTAAAACTCATTAAAAAAAAAACTAAAAGGACTCAAAGATTTTCATATATACCTCACAAAAGAAGATATACAGTGGCAAATAAGTATACGAAAAGATGCTCCATATCATATGTCATCAGGGAAATGCAAATTCAAACAACAGTGAGATACCACTACATAGCTATTAGAATGGCCAAGATCTGGAATACTGACAACATCAAATGTTGGTGAGAAGGTGGAGCAATGGGAACTCTCATCAATGGCTAGTGGGAATACAAAATGGTATAGCCGCTTTGGAACATAGTTCCACAGTTTCTTACAAAGTTAAACATAAGGCTTACCATATCATCCAGTAATTGTGCTCTTTGGGTAACTACCAGACAGTCGAAAGTTGAAACTGTGTGTCCACACAAAAACCTGCACATGGACATTTGTATTGGCTTTATTTGTAATTGCCAAAACATGGAAACAGCCAAGATGCTGTTCGGTAGGTCAATGGGTAAGCAAACTATGGTCCATCCACACGGTATTATTCAGCACTAAAAAGAAATGAGCTATTGGGGTGCCTGGGTGGCTCAGTCGGTTAAACGACAGACTTCAGCTCAGGTCATGATCTCACAGTTCGTGATTTCGAGCCCCACATCAGGCTCTGTGCTCAGAGCCTGGAGCCTGCTTCGGATTCTGTATCTTCCTGTCTCTCTGCCCCTCCACTGCTCGTGCTCTGTCTCTCTCTGTCTCTCAAAAATAAATAAATGTTAAAAAAATTTTTTAAAGAAATGAGCTATTAAGCATGAAAAGACATGGGCCTTAAATGGATATTATTATCAAGTGAAGGAAGCCAATCTTAAAAGGCTACATACTATATGATTTCAATTCTGTGACATTGTAGAGTAGACAAAACTGTGGAGGCAGTAAAAAGACCAGTGGCTGCCAGGGGTTGGGGGAGAGAGGGATGCATAGGCAGAGCAAGGAGGATTGCTAGGGTAGTGGAAATTTTCTGTATGATTTTATAATGATCGATACATGTCATGTGTTTACCCACACCCATAGAATGTAGAAAACCAAGATTGAACCCTAAAGTAAATTGTGGACCTTGAATGATCATTATGTCATCAGTCGTAACCAAAGCACCACTCTGGTTAGTGATGTTGATAATGGGAGAGGCTGGGCATGTGTGGGGGCAGGGTGTAAATGGGAAATCTCTGTACCTTCCTCTCAATTTTGCTGAGAACCTGAAACTGCTCTGAAAAAAATAGTCTCTCGCCTCCCCCCTCTCGCCTCCCCCCTCTCGCCTCCCCCCTCTCGCCTCCCCCCTCTCGCCTCCCCCCTCTCGCCTCCCCCCTCTCGCCTCCCCCCTCTCGCCTCCCCCCTCTCGCCTCCCCCCTCTCGCCTCTCCCCTCGCCTCCCCAACAAGGAAAGAGTTTAGACTGAACCATACTTCCTCTCCCATCCCAAGTCCTGAAAATGGAGGGTCAGGAGTGTGGAAGAATTCTTGAGAATAGAAACAAGATGGGATTTTACTTATGGAAAGAAAACTAAGCAAATAAAACTGCAACTCAAAACACACTCCAGAGAAAATATAGTCAAGAGTAGAAGCCATCGCTCCTACGTAGCTCCAGAGAAACGCCACACTAGGATGAAAACTAGGCAATGCCTCCTAAGGCAAACAGCTGGGCCAGAGGAAGGCAGGCAGTCATGGCATGCGCCCCTAGGGGTAAGTCCTAGAATGCTTGCTAACCTGAGGGATTAACCTAGCAGGGAAAAACTATATTGGTTTGAGACGGTGACAGGAGCAGCGCTAAGGTGAGCTAACAGGGCCCCCTCAACCCTGACAAGTTGAAGCAGAAATAGAAATGATGCAGCTGTCTCAGACACACAGTGATTATTCCCTGCAGGAGAAGTTCTGATCCCACATGCAGAATCCCCCCAATCTAAAGAGCCAGGGCACGGGCTAAACCATAATTTAGCAATGACAAACACGAACAGATAGAGTACAAGGTTCACCGAGCATTTATTTAAGCAAACCCGACACTGAAGTCATGAAACCCAGAGGTCAGAAGGACACTCGCAGAAAAAGAATCTATCGAATGAACATAGGAAGTCTTTTTAAAACAAAGCAGGACTAGTATTTTCAGAGGATCGCATAAAATAACAATGGGTTGGTCAGTCACGGGATCCAGCCTTTGACTTTAGGATGCAACCCTAAACATCATCTCTTGTGAGTGGGTCCACGTCCTTGAAACAGATCCAAATATGATCCGAAGCTGTATCCGAATATTATGAAAGCTTTGTGTTGTGCCACTGTTGATATCAGCATGTAGATGCGTGGCTGGGCGGGGAGGATCTGCAGGGCAGAAGCGCTTAGGTTAGAGAAAAAAATAAATTGTCAACTCCTTCTTGTGAGGTGCCATAAATGCAATAAAGTCTTGTATTACGAAATGTCTTTTCCCAGGAGCGGCAAGCCCCCATTTATTCCCAATTCATGATTTTGAAGACACTCACAATTTAGCGTAATATTCATAACAGTTGCACTTGGTGACCAAAGAACATTTTCAATGTTAGGCAATTGATAATATTCACAGGTACATGCATAGTGGTCTAGATTTAACACGAGTGAAACATGATACCAACTTGTTACATTGGAAGCGGGGTGAAATTTGGACGCTAAACTTGCAAATAGCTATAGTGTCATAAAAAAATTTGACAGGCACCTGGGTGGCTCAGTTGGTTAAGCATCTGACTTTGGCTCCGGTCATGATCTCACCGCTCGTGAGTTCGCTCTGTGCTGACAGCTCAGAACCTGGAGCCTGCTTTGGATTCTGTGTCTCCCTCTCTCTCTCTCTGCCTCTTCCCTGCTTGTGCTCTGTCTCTCTCTCTCTCTGTCTCAAAAAAATAAACACTAAAAAGTTTTTTTGATAAATATTTAAATTTGGGGGAAATTAAATACAATGTAACTCTTTTCATGACGGTTTTTTGTTTCATAGCCATTGACTATCATTTGCTTCGCCTTTTCAACTTTAATAGATAAGTTTGAGTATTTTAGGATAACTTTACTATGAATGTACTTAAAAATAACTTTAATTTTCAGTTCTTTACATGGATTTCAATCTACATTGTTGCAAATGTGTATTTAAAATTTGTACACTTTGAATAAATTACGTTTACTTTTTAACATTGAAGTATAGTTGTTTCAGATGTCTGAGATAGTGATTGGACAATTTCTATATTTACACCATCCCCATCACCTGTCACCACACAAACTTACCATTTATAATGTCCTTACCATCTGTTGCCATACAAAGTGATTACTGTATTAGCGACGGCCTTCCCTATGCCATACTTTTCACGCCTGTGCCTTGCGTGTTTTATTACTGGAGGTTTGTATCTCTTAATCCCTTCACCTATTTTGCCCATCCCCCCTCCCCCTCTCCTCCAGCAATCACTAGTTCATTGTATTTGAGTCTATTTCCAGTTTTGTTTGATTATTCATTTATTTTTTTTTAATTCCCCACATGAGTGAAATCATATGGGATTTGCCTTTCTCTAACCTGACTATTTTCACTTAGCATAAAACCCTGTAGGCCCATCCATGTTGTCACACATGGCAAGATTTCATTCTTTTTTATGGCTGAGTAATATTCCAGTGTGTGTGTGTGTGTGTGTGTGTGTGTGTGTGTGTGTGTGCATGTGTGCCCATCTTCTTTATCCATTCATCTATCAGTAGACTTTAGTTTGCTCCCTATCTTGTCTATTGTAAATAATGCTACAATAAAGGTGAGGGTGCATATATCTTTCCAAATTAGTGTTTTTGGTTTCTTTGGTAAATATCCAGCAGTGGAATCAGTGAATCATATGGTATTTCTATTTTTTAATTTTTTTTGAGGAAACTCCATACTGGTTTCCATAGTGGCTGCACCATTTACACTCCCACCCGTAGCACATGAGAGTTCATTTCCCACATCCTTGCCAACGCTTGTTATTTCTTGCCTTTTTGATAATAACCAGTCTGACTGGTATGAGCTGATATTTTTCTGTGATTTTGTTTTGCATTTCCCCGATGGTTAGTGATGTTGGGCATCTTTTCACATATCTGTTGGTCATCTATATGTCTTCTTTGGAAAAATGAGTATTCAGGTCTTTGGCCAATTTTTAACTGGATTATTTCAGGATCTTTTGGTGTTGAGTTGTCTGAGTTGTTTATATATTGGATATTAACCCCTTATCATATATGTGATCTTAAAATATCTTCTTGGGGCGCCTGGTTGGCTCAGTCAGTTAAGTAAGCATCTGACTCTTGATCTCTGCTCAGGTCTTGATCTCACAGTTCATGAATTTGAGCCCTGCATTAGGCTCTGTGCTGCCAGTGCAGGGCCTCCTTGGGATTCTGTCTGTGGTTCTCTCTCTCTCTCTCTCTCAAAATAAGTAAATAAACTTTAAAAGAAGTGCTTCTTTAAAAAAAAAAAGAAAATATCTTCTGCCACTCAGTAGGTTGCCTTTTCATTTTGTTGATGGTTTCCTTTGCTATGCAAATCCTTTTTAGTTTGATTTAATTCCAATATTTTATTTTAGCTTTTGTTTCCTTTGCCTGAGGAGACATATCAGAAAAATGTTGCTAAGGCTAATGTCTAAAAGATTATTGCCAATATTTGCTTCTAGGATTTTTTTTATGGTTTCAGGTCTCACATTTAGGTCTTTAATTCATTATGAATTTATTTTTTGTGTATGGTCTAAGAAAGTGGTCCAGTTTCATTCTTTTGTGTGTGGCTATCCGGTTTTCCCAACACCATTCATTGAAGAGGCTGCCTTTTCCTCATTGTATATCCTTGCCTCCTTTGTCATAGATTAATTGACCATGTAATTGTGGGTTTATTGCCGAGCTCTCTATTTTGCTCTAGGCCTTCAGTACTGTGTTGAATAAAAGTGGTGAGAGTCGTATCCTTGTATTGGTCCTGATCTTAGAGGAAAAACATTCAGCTTTTCACAGTTGAGAATGATGCTAGCTGTGGCTTTGTCATATATGATGTTGAGATATGTTTTCTCTAAATTCACTTACTTGAGAGTTTTTATCATGAACAGATGTTGAATTTTGTCAAATGCTTTTTCTGCATCTATTGAGATGATCATATGGTTTTTATCTTTCATTTTGTTAATGTGGTGTAGCCTGTTGATTAATTTGAGGATATTTAACTATTCTTGCATTCTTGGAATAAATCCCACTTGATCATGGTGAATCTTTTTAATGTATTGTTGAATTCAGCTTGCTAATATTTTGTTGGGGATTTTTGCATCTATGTTCATCAGGGATATTTAACCTGTAATTGTTTTTTGTTTTTCGTTTTGTTTTTAAGTGTCTTTATAGTTTTGGTATCAGGGTAATGCTGACCTCATACAATGGATTTGGAAGTTTTCCTTCCTCTTCTATTTTTTGGAATGGTTCGAGAAGGATAGGTATTAACTCTTCTTCAAATATTTGGTAGAATTCACCTATGAAGCCATCTAGTCCTAGACTTCTATTTGTTGGGATTTTTTTTTTTTTTTGCCAATTCAATTTCATTACTAGTAATAAGTCTGTTCAGATTTGCTGTTTCTTCTTGATTCAGTCTTGGAAGATTGTGTTCCTAGGAGTTTATCCATTTCTTCTAGGTTGTCCAATTTGTTGGCATATAATTGTGGTACTGCCTTATAATCCCTTTTATTTTTGTGATATTGCTGGTTACTGCACCTTTTTCATTTATTTTACTTTATTTTCATTTCTTTTACATTTACTTATTTGAGTCCTCTATCTCTTTTTCTTGATAAGTTTGGCTAAAAGTTTATCACTTTTGTCACTCTTTTCAAAGAATGAAGTCATGGTTTCATAGGTCCTTTCTGTTGGTTTTTAACCTCTATTTCACTTATTTCTGCTCTAATCTTTATTATTTTCTTCTTTTTGCTAGCTTTGGACTTGTTCTTTTGCTAGCTCTTTTAGTTGTAATATTTATTTATTTGAGATTTTTCTTATTTCTTGAGGTAGGCCTGTGTTGCTATATACCTCCCTCTTAGAGCTGCTTTTGATGCATCCCAAAGACTTTGGACCATTGTGTTTTCATTTTTATTTGTCGCCACATATTTTAAAATTTCCTCTTTGATTTCTGGGTTGACCCATTCATTGTTTACTAGCATATTGTTTATCTTCCATATATTTGTGTTCTTTCCAGATTTTTTTTTTCTTATAATTGATTCCTAGTTTCATGGGGGTGTGGTCAGAAAAGAAACTTGATGTGATTTCAGTTTTCTCAAGTTTATTGAGACTTTTTTGTGGCCTAACATGTGATCTATTTTGGAGAGTGTTTCGTATGCAAATGTAAAGAGTCTGTATCCTGTTTTGGATAAAGTGTTTTGTATGTATCTGCTAGGTCCACCTGATTTAATGTGTCATTAAAAGCCATTGTTTCCTTGTTGATTTTCTGTCTGGATAATCTATCCATTGATGTAAGTGAGGTGTTAAACTCCTCTACTATTATTGTTAGTTTCTCCTTTATGTCTGTTTATAATTGTTTTACGTGTTAAGGTGCTTCTATGTTGGGTGTATAGATATTTACAATTGTTATATCATCTTGTCGAATTTTTCCTTTTATCACTATGTAGTGCCCTTTGTCTCTTACTGCGGTCTTTGTTTTAAAGTCTTTTGTCTAATGTAAGTATTATTACCCCAGCTTCTTTTTTTCTTCCATTTGCATAGTATGCTTTTTCCAGCCCTTCATTTTCAGTCTGTACATGTCTTTAGGTGTAAAGCGAGTGTCTTCTAAGCATCACATAGCTGAGTCACCCTGTGTTTATTAGAACATTTAGTCCATTTGCATTTAAGGTAATTGTTGATATATATATATATATATATATATATATATATATATATATATATATACTGACATTTTGTTAGTTGTTTTCCAGTTGTTTTTGTAGTTCTCTGTTCCTTTTTATCTTGCTTTCTTCTCTTATTTGATGGCTTTATTTAGTGTTATATTTGGATTCATTTCTCTTTATATTTTGCATATCAATTACAGATTTTTAATGTGTGGTTACGATTAGGTTCATATATAACATCTTATGTGTATAGCAGTCTATATTAAGTTGATGATTACTTAATTTTGAACACATCCTAAAAGCACTAAAATTTAACCGACCTTCACATTTATGTATAAGATGGCATGTTTTACCTCTTTTTATTTTATGTATCCCTTGATTGATTTTTGTAGATATAATTGATTTTTACTACATTTGTGTTGTAACCTTCATACTGGCTTTATATGTGATTAATCTACTACCTTTATTTATTGTTTGCTTTTACCTATGAATTTTTAAACTTTCATTAATGTTCTTCTAGTTATGGTCTTTTCTTTCAAATAAGTTTTCTAACATTTCTTGTAAGGCTGGCTTAGTGGTCATGAATTCCCTTAATTTTTGTTTGTCTGGGAAACTCTTTATCTCTCCTATTCTGAATGATAACCTTCCTGGGTAGAGTATTCTAGGTTGTAGGTTTTTTTCCTTTTAGCACTTGGAATATATTATGTCATTCCTTCTGACCTGCAAAGTTTCTGCTGAAAAATCAGCTGATATCCTTATGGGATTTCTTTTGTATGTAACTATTTTCTTTTCTCTTGCTGCTTTAAGAATTCTCTCTTTATCATTACTTTTTGCCATTTTAATTATCATGTGTGCTGGTATAGAACTCCCTGGATTAATATTGGTAGGGGCTCTCTATGGTTCCTGGATCTAAATATCTGTTTCCTTCCCTAGATTAGGGAAGTTTTCAGATATTATTTCTTCAGATAAGTTTTCTGCCCCCCTTCTCTTTCTCTTCTCATTCTGGGATCCTTTTAATGTGAATGTTATTGTGCCTGATGATGTGGCTGACTTCCCTTAACCTATTCTCATTTATTATTATTCTTTTTTTTTTCTTTTTGCTGTTCAGCTTGGTTGCTTTCCATTAACCTGTCTTCCAGATCACTGATCCATTCTTCTGCCTCCTCTAATCTGCTATTGATTCCCTCCAGTGTTTTTTCTTATTTTTGTTATTGAATTCTTTTTTTTTTTAATTTCAGATATTTTTTTACTTCTTCAAGTTTATTTATCAGGAGTGACTGAAATAAAAACTGTAATTGAGTCCCATCATCATGGAAATGGCTTTAAGAGAAAACTGGTCAGAGGGAATGAATATCATTCCCTCCCATTTCAACCAGTAAATAGTTGCTATTGATAAATAGCCAACAATCTGTCAAGAATGCTCAAGATATGTTATATAATATTGCATGCCTGTTCACACGGGGGATAAGCTAGTTAATAACCTATGTGGTCTCTCGCCTGTGGTTTGGTTCCCAGATGCTTCTCCCCTGCTACCCTTTTCAATGTGGCCTCATCTCCACGATTCACCGTGGAAGGTCTTAACACACCTTCCAGTCTGTTGGGTCTTTGGGTCATTTCCAGAATTTGTTGCACAAATGTGGCTGTTAGCTCGGTGTGTCTGTGGGATGAGGTGAGCTCAGGATTCTCCTCTGCCATCCTCCTTTATCTCTCGTGAAAATACTTATTCAGCAACATAATTTTGCTGAAATGAAGGCAAGAAAATGCATTTTGTAAAATAAATATATACTTTTGTACAAGTTAGTTAAATACCACTAACCCATTTCTAAGGTCTAAATATTTGTGTCCCCCCCCCCCCCAATTCATATGTTGAAATCCTAACCCCTCAGGAGGTAGGGCCTCTGGGAGGTGATTAGGTCACAAGGGAGGAGCCTTCCTGAATACTATTCGTGCCCTTATAAAAGAGATCCCACAGAGCTCCTAGCTCCTTCTGCCATGTGGGGATACAGAAGAAGTCTGACCGGAAGAGGCCCCTTACCTGACCCTGCAGGCACCCTGACCTCAGACTTCCAGCCTCCACAACTGTGAGAAATGATTTCTGTAGTCTATAAGCCACCTAGTCTGTGGCGTTTTCTTAGAGCAGTCTGAACAGATACCCACCAATAGGACTCGCAGATACACAAGATTTTAATTCATCCATCTTTGACTTTTTGCAACTTTTAGTCACATAAAAAGTATACCTTTAAATGTATTGTGTAATGTTGCCATGATGAAGCCATACTTATCAAGGTAAAGGATAGAACATATTTTGTTTTCAGCTTGATTCATAATCTTTACTAGCCATATGAACACGGGCTCCCATTTGTTCCAAATTCCTAGAAACAGGTCAGGATAGGCTGCAATAATGTGCAACATATTCGTAATCCTTGTGAATGAAAACATATTGCAATCGCCCATTTAAAAACAGATTCTCAGATGAGACTTTAAAATGTCACTGTAGGCTGTGCATAGTAGGTAAAAATGAACACAAAATCATAGGGAAAAAAGGTAAAAATAAAGGATTGAACAATATATGTACCGGGCAAATGCCACAAAAAAGAAAGATGAGATAATATCAGATAATGTAATATCATTCAAGGCCAGAAATATTAAACAAGTAAATAGGGACTTCATATTGGTGGAATATAGAATTCTATACACCTAACAAGACAACTGTGAGCTACTAAAATGGTTTAGGAATACAAAAAAGAGAAATAGATAAATACATAATTATAGTGACATACTTTAATATACTTCTCCAAGGAATCAACAAATAATTCATAACAACAGAAATGCATGGGGTTTATGGGGCGCCTGGGTGGCTCACTCGGTTAAGTGTTCGACTTCGGCTCAGGTCATGATCTCATGGTTTGTGAGTTCAAGCCCCGCGTCAGGCTCTGTGCTGACAGCTCAGCCTGGAGCCTGCTTCAGATTATGTGTCTCCCTCTCTCTCTGACCCTCTCCTGTTCATGCTCTGTCTCTGTCTCAAAAATAAATAAACATTAAAAAAAAAAAAAAGAAATGCATGGGGTTTGAGTGAACAACATAGTGTAAGCTTAGATAATAGATTCATAGATATATAAATAGATACATGTATACATATATAGTAGATAGATAGAGTGACAGATTTACCTTGCAGAGGCTATAAATATTACAAACACCCATGGATTCATTTGAGATCTTAAATCAATGCAGCAAGAATGGAATGTTCATACTGGTATGGGACAATGGAATGAAGGAGGTGGGTGCAGATTTCCATTTGGGGAGATCTGATAGGATCTGGTGAGCAAAGACTTGGAGGAAAACAGGTGGTTGGGAGGAAATGTTCCAGGCAGAGGGACTCCAGGGACCAGCCGGCACAAGGGCTCTAAAGCAGGGAAGTGCTTAGTGAGTTTGAAGAACCATAAGATGGTCTGTAAATCCCTTTGACAGACAGCTCTGGGCCTTTCACGTGTGGGTCTTTCTGCTGCAAATGCCCTCTTTCCCATTCATATCTGGAAAATGTCCATGCACACTTTAAGCTGAGCTCAAAGTTCACGTCCTCAGCGAAGGTCCCCAGCTCTCCTGGGAAGGATGTGTCCCTCTGTCCTTTGCGCTCCCAGCACTTGGCCCGTAGCTCGGTATTTGCATTGGTCACCTTGTGGCTTGTGGATTTCATGCCTGACTCCCACCTCCAAACTAGGAACAAAGGAAAGGTAAGGACTCAGCTCTGCTTCCCCGTAGGTCAGGCTTGGTACCTGAGACCTTCAGGAAGTGTTTGTGGATCAAGCGAGGGACGTCCTGTACTAAGCGATGCAAGTCCTCTTTCGGCTACTTGTTTCCTGTCTTGCGTGCAAGTGGCAAGTGTGCTCCTAAGTGCCTTCTGCGGGCAGTGGCCAGGTCTCTGTGCCATGCGGAATAATCGGGAGCTAATCAACCCCTGCTCTGGGTAGAGCTGGGAGGATCAAAGGACAGACGTGAAAGGAGTGGCGAGGGTTAACTGACAGCACAAAATGAATGTGGTGTCCTATCCCCCAGGCTTCTGGAAGGATCTCTGTCACTAAGTCTGGCAGAATGTATGGGATAGGCTGCTGAGAGGAGAAGGGCATCAGGGAGGCAACCTGAGGCCAGGACTACGTCTGCATCACTGAATCAACCCCAGACTGGTGGCACGGTTGAAGAGATGTCTGCTGATATGTGAGTGGGTGACCGAAAGGGCCAGAATTTGGGCCAGAAAGAGTTGAGATGGGCTCCAGTGAAGGAGGGGACCTCATATCCGATGTCCCAGCCAAAGCCAGCCATTTACAATTTTAAGAGACCTGCTTTGCCCCAACTCTGAACATTTGCATCCCCTCCTGCTCTGCCTAGAAGGTTCTTCCCTCCTGTAGGAGGCAGGCCAGAAGCACAACCTTTTGTCAAGATCCGAGTTGGAGTTTGTACTCTGCCCCATACTTAATGTGAGCCTTACAATTTACACCTGCCGTCTGTAACTTTGCTGTTGTGTGGCCATCGGGCATTTGAAATGTGACTAGTCCAAGTTAAGATGTGTTTAAGTTAATGGGCGCCTCGGTGGCTCAGTCGGTTAAGCGTCTGACTTCGGCTCAGGTCGTGATCTCACAGTCTGTGAGTTTGAGCCCCGCGTCAGCCTCTGTGCTGACGGCTCGGAGCCTAGAGTCTGCTTGGGATTCTGTGTCTCCCTCTCTCTCTCTCTGCCCCTCCCTCAGCTGTGCTCTGTCTCTCTCTCAAAAATAAATAAACATCGAAAAAAAATTTTTTAAAGATGTGTTTAAGCTAAAATACATGCTAGATTTAGAAAACTTAGTATGAAGGGCACCTGGGTGGCTCCGTTGAGTGTCTGACTCTTGATTTCGGCTCAGGTCATGATCCCAGGGTTGTGGGTTCGAGCCCCATGTCAGGCTCTGTGCTGAGCGTGGAGCCTGCTTGAGATTCTCTCTCCCTCTGCCCCTCCCCTGCTCGTGCTCTCTCTCTCTCTCTCAAATAAAAAAAAAAAAAAAGAAGAAGACTTAGTATGAAAGAAAAGTAAACTACCTGATTAATTACAGGATAAAATGATAATATTTTAAATATATTGGGTTAAAGGAAATATATTACTGCAATTAGTTTCGTCTCTTCCTATTGTACTCTGTTAATGTGGCTACTAGAAACTGTAAAATTGCAGCCCTATAAAAGGGGGATAATGGAGCGCCTACTTCAGGGGGTGCTCATAGAGAGATTAAATGGGATCATAATTATGAAATGTTTAGCCCAGTGCCTGACAAAGAGCAAATGCTCAGAAAAGAGATCACCACGTTATTACTGCAGTATTTCATGGACTCTAATACCCCCATTTTTGTTCCCGCATTGCTGCCTCTTGGACACTTGGATGTGTCCTACAGTTGACAGTAGAGTCCCCAGATCCCAGTTATAAAACATAGTCATCACCGACTGCCTACCCCTAGCCATCCAAACTTGCGGCGTCAGTGGCTTAGATGAAAATCTAGGAGATCTGAAGGGGGCGCTCTTAACCTCTACCAATCAAAATGTTAAGGGAAGGGGGTAGGCAGAGGGCAACTCCAACTTGTTGAGCAACATCCCCAAAATAGGAATGAAAACTGGGCGCCTTATACCTACTTACAAAGTGGGCAGCATTGTTCATCACCCTTTTGTGGCTCTGAAAAGTTTCACAGCCCAGGGAGGCGGAGCGCCTGGGTGGCTCAGTGGGTTAAATGTCTGAGTCTTGACTTCTGCTCAGGTCGTGATCTCACAGTCGTGAGCTTGAGCCCCGTGTTGGGAGGCTTCCCCAGAGAGAATCAGCTTAAGATTCTCTCTCTCTCCTTTCTTTCTGTCCCTCCCCCATTCTCTCTCTCTTTCTCTCTCTCTCTAAAAAAACAGCAAACAAACACACAAAAAACTTTTAAGAGCCAAGAGAAGGGAAGGGGAGAAGATGAGGACTTGCTCAAAGTGCTTAAAAACATAGGTGGTGAGATTGGTGGAAAAACACATTGGTGACTAGGTCAGAGAGGGACTCCAGGGACTAGAGCTCTAAATATAAAGAAGCTTTAGGAATACAATACCTTAGTCAATTTCTGCTTTTGTTTTCCTTCTTATGTGTGTATGTAATGATATGATTTTTAAAAATTCATACATAAATATGCCTAAATAAGTTTACTAAATTTAAGATTAGAACCCTAGTTAAGAAAAAGGAATTGCATTACGTTTTAATTGGGAATGCTTTTTCTTTTCTTAGTGGAACATAAAATAACAGTGCAAATTATTTATAATGAATGCATCTTTGATTTGGTGAAACATGGTATTCTCTTCAAAGGACTTCTCTTCCTTGAAGTCCAAGGTCAAGTGACCTCTCAAATACAACATTAATAACTTACACTTACCTTTTTCTTTGTCCTGTAATACTTCTCTATAATACTACCTATAAAATTTCTTTTTTATGTTTGTTGTTTGTTGTCTCCCTGTTAGAATGCACATTCCACGAGGGCAGGAGTGCTCATCTGTATCGTTCCCTGATGTCTCGCAAGCCCCTAGACCAGCTCCTGGCACACACAGAATAAGCAGATGAGTGAAATCCTTTTGTGTGTCGGGCACTGTTCTGAGTGCTTTGCTGGGATAATTTCATTTAACATTTACAAGAAACCTAAGGTAAGTATGACTACCATTCACATTCTCCGTTGAGGAAACCAACATAGGCAAAGTTCCAGTAACCTGCCGAAGGTCACATAGCTTGTCTTTGGGGGAGGCAGGATTCAAGCCATCTTAGCTCCAGAATCTACACTTTGCTGCCTCTACTACAACCTATACTTCCCTTCTGGATCGCTTTGGGAGAACTCCTATGTGAGATCCCACTGTCCTGGGCACAGGCATGCCTCTACCATAGCTCTCACTCCCGTGTGTTAGAGGACAACGTGCCCCCCGTCCCCCACTAGACTGAGCTTCTTGAGGGCTGAGACCTGTCCTCGTTCATCTTTTCCCCCCACAGCCTGGCACTGTGCCTGGCACTGAGCAGGTGCCTAATGTCTATGAAATAAACTGGTTGCGTGAGTACAGAGCAGGAAGCATGACAGAGGATTCATAGGTCCCTGACTGGCAGACAAAAGACTTGCGGAACCAATGAAAAGGGAAAAACTGTTCTGGAGAGAAGACACCATGGGTCCAGTTTTGAGCTTACTGGACTAATGGAAGGACATACAAGTGGGGATGTCCAGGAGGGACTTGGAAAGAGAAAAGTGGCACAGAGGTTCCCTTAGGACGAAACTGTAGGCTCAACAGGTCTTTCTGATAAGAGTGAATCAGCTCACCAAGGAAAACAGAGCAAAGAAAATGCAAGCACAGGAAAAAACGAAGAAGGAAGAAGGCCAGCGCCTTGGAGAGCAGATCTGTAGTTCACGGGAGGAGAGAGACCAGGGGCTGGCGCAGAGATCGCCGGGAAATTCACAAGGATCTCTGCAGCAACACTCCAGTCAAGGGAGGCTTTCTCCTGTTTGTGTGCCTGCGTAGGTGTCCGTGACACTGGTTGGTACAACAGTGCAGATTATAAATAAAAGTCTGTGGGCAGCAACAGAGAAACAACACATACGCTTTCCGTGCTCCGGGGTCTGTCTGGCCCTGCCCAGCCGTGCTTTGGGGATCGACTTAGCTCAGACTAGAGATACACCCACACGAAGTTTCCTCTGGATGGCAACAGCCAGCACAGCTCTCTTCCACCTGTTCACGCGGACCTCTCTTCGCCCCCTCTCTCCTCCATACACGCGGGGAGACGACACTCCCTTCGTGGCAGGACAACACATGTGAAGTCATCTCTTGGCAGCCCCGTTCTCTTCCTTGCCCACAGCCTTCCAGATTTTATAAGGCGAGTCTGGCTTTTGCAGTTCTTACCCTGTGTCATTTTTGGCTTGTCTTGTCAGCCTCTCAAAATGTCTCTTTCCTAGCTGTTTTGTGCTCTGTTGGATAAATCGGGCTTTCTCCGTTGGTGAACCACGGACCTCCTTGGAGGTAAGGGTGGGGACCATTACTTTAGTTCATTGAACCTCTTTAGTAATACTTTCCTGACTGGGGGCGCCTGGGGGAGGGTGGTGCTCAGTCACTTCAGTGTCTGCCTCTTGATATCGGCTCAGGTCACGAACTCACGGTTGTGGGATCGAGCCCCGCGTCGGACTCTGTGTTGACAGCTCAGAACCTGGAGCCTGCTTCAGATTCTGTGTCTCCCTCTTTCTCTACACCTCGCCTGCTCACACTCTGTCTCTACCTCTCAAAACTAAATAAACATTTTTAAAAATTAAGAAATAAAAACTAAAAATTGTGGCATATATCATTCATACAGAAGAGTGAATAAAACATGCTTGTGCCATTTATTTAAAGAATAATTAGAAAGCAAGCACCCAAGTCCAGAAATAAAACTTTGTCGGCCCTTCAGAAGGCCCCTGTTCCCCTCTTCCTTTTGCTAATAGTTTTACTACTCGTCTATGTGTCCCAAACATAGCTCAGTTTTGCCAGTTTTTGAGCCTTAGGTAAGTGGAGATACACGGTGTCTATTCTCTGGTTGACTTGCTTCTCAATACGAGATACATCCTGTTATTGTAAGTGGACTATAAATGCTCCTCTCATTGCTGCATCATGTTTCATAGTATGACTATACCATGCTTTATCCATTCTATTGTTGATATAAGTTTAGGTTGTATATGGTCTCTAGCTAGAACAGACATGTGCGTGTAGAAGTCAGTCTGCAGAAGTGTTGAGCCATAGTGAATGTGTATCTTGAGCTTCGCTAGATGATGCCACACTGTTGTCCAAAGTGATGGCATCGATTTATATAACCATCTGTGTATGAGGATCCTTCTTGCTTCATTCTTCTTAAACTTGTTACTGTCAGATTCTCTAATTAATCACTCTTTGGTCTGGTTGGTGTCTAACAGCATTGCATTGTGATTTGAAAGTTCAAGTCCGTGGTTACTAACAAGGATATGGGTATTTTATTTTATCGGTCATGTGTATTTCCTCTTGCGTTCTGTGCTTATGTAAGCTTTGGCCTATTTTAAAAACTACGTTGTCCCTTTCTTATTGATTTCTAACTGTTCTTTATATATGCTGGGCACCAATTCTTTGTTTTACAAACTTCTCCCACACCGTGGTTTTGTCTGTTCCACTTGCTTTATGGTATTGTTTGGTAAACAAAAATTCTTCATTTTAATACAAATTTACTGATCTTTTCCTTTATGGCTAAAAATACTTCTTGACCCCTAAGTCATAAAAACATTCTTCCATACAGGCCTATGCATTTTATCTGAAATTCTTGGAGCTGGATGTGTTTTGGAATACAGACTTTTTGGACATTGGAAAGGTACTGTGGAAAACACAATATATATTATTTATGTAACACTCTCAGCAGGAACTGGGAGAGCACCTATAGTCAATAACCAATATTCAAACATTACTATTTCTGCAGCAAAACATGTAATCACCTAAGTACATAAAGAGCCTATATAGGACTATAAAGAGCCTCATGTCACTAAGTCACATTTTCACCTAATGAGTTCCAAATACTTTGGTGTTTCAGAAATGGGGGATTTTGTAATTAGCACAAAAGTTATGGCAGCCTCATACAGGAAGAATGTAATTATTTCAGAGTTTAGAGGAACTTACTGGTGGAGCTGTGGACCTGGAATTTGTGTGTGAAAATTTTTTACTACTGATTGAAATTATGGTTTAGGCAGATTCATATTTTCCACTCTTGAGTCAGCCAGCTGTGTTTTGCTTGAATTTGTGCATTTATCTAAATTTTATTTGCATTGAATTGTTTATAAGATGTCCTAACTTTTTGGATGTCTATAGTTTTCATTACTAATACCGGTTAACATCCCTTCTTTTATTGTTCAATACTCTCAGATATTTGTCAATTTTATTAGTCTTTTATTGTGTGAATACTACCATCATGGGCAATTCCAAACCACTAACTTGATGTTAGTGACCATGGAGCTGGGGAGAGGTGTGCACAATTTGCTCTCCTGGGTCAGTACCAACTGTCTCTAGCACACTACTTTTGTTTCCCATTTCATTTATTCCTGCTCTGAAAATTATTTGTCCTGTAATTTTTTGTCCTTTTACTTTCTTTAAATTTTCTCTCCTTTTTCTAACTTCTTGAAAAGGGGTGTTTAGCTAAAAACCTTTTAGCCTTTTTCCTAATATACTTAAGGCTACAAATTTTCCTCTAAGTTCTGTTTTAGCCTCACTCCACAGGCATTGCTGTTGTATTTTATTGTTCAGCTCAAAATATTTTCTAATTACCATTGTGACTCTTTATTTAACTAGGTTTTATATGGACTTGTTACAGTTCTTTAAAAAAATTTTTTTTTCATGTTTATTTATTTTTGAGGGAGAGAGAGACAGAGTGCAAGTAGGGGAGGGGCAGAGAGAGAGGGAGACACAGAATCTGAAGAAGGCTCCAACCTCTGAGCTGTCAGCATAGAGTCCGATGCAGGGCTGGAACTCACAAACCGTGAGATCATGACCTGAGCCGAAGTCGGATGCTTAACCGACTGAGCCACCCAGGTGCCCCTGGACTTGTTATAGCTCTTTATTGATTTCTAGCCTAATTGTGTCATGGTCAAGAAACACGTACCAAATGATTTCAATCTTTAAAATTTGATGAGAGTTGCTTTACAGCTAAGTATGTGGTTGATTTGGGAATCATGCCATGTTTACTTTGGAAAAAATGTACATTCTGATTTTGGTTGTGTTCAGTGTATATTCATTTAGTCAAGTTTATTAATCATGTTATTCAAATTTTCTATATCCTTATTGACTTTTCTTTTACTTGTCTTAAAAATCACTGAGAAAGGCTTATTAAAATAACCTAATAGGACTTTATATTTTTTCTTTGTAATTCAGTCAAGTTTCACTTTTATATATTTATTATTAAGTACAAATAACCTTAAATTTTTTAAAAATTTAAATGTATTTTTTTCAACTCACACATCATCCAAGACCCGTTCTTTTTTCTTTTCATCCTTTTTATATTTCATCAGTCATACTTAGAAGATATTATCTTTTTTTTTTTAATTTTTTTTCAACATTTTTTAATTTATTTTTGGGACAGAGAGAGACAGAGCATGAACGGGGGAGGGGCAGAGAGAGAGGGAGACACAGAATCGGAAACAGGCTCCAAGCTCCGAGCCATCAGCCCAGAGCCTGACGCGGGGCTCGAACTCACGAACCGCGAGATCACGACCTGGCTGAAGTCGGACGCTTAACCGACTGCGCCACCCAGGCGCCCCAGAAGATATTATCTTTATATAAACTATCTTTGATAGACATAGTGTAAAAGAAATGAGTGGCTGCGGTAAAGATAAAGCATTCCACTATCATCTGAGTCCATTAACTATTACAGAAATACTTCCCATATTGTAGAACATATGTTTGGTAGTACTTAGCTTCACATAGCTGCCCTGAAAATCTGCATATATTTAATTTGGAAAATATCAAACACCTGCATCGAATGCAGAACTGTACATTGTTTATGAGTTTTATAAGCACTTCAGAACAGGATTAGATGATGCAGGTGGAATATGTTAAGAGAACCAGACAGCAGATGACTGATCTTTATCCATAAACGTGCTTTTAAAGATTCTGCTCAGAGATATTAACTTGTTTATCTATTAGAAAAAGCATACTTTTGAAATATCTGGAGCAGCTCTTTTCATTGTTTTAAAATACCTTGGCATTTGGGGAGTAAAAAGCCACAAGACTAAATCAATATTACAGATACTGATTTTCTTCATTCTCCTGAACAATTTGTGCTACCTTTCCACAAATTTTATATCCAAGTCCACAGATCCTATCTGTAACCTATAATCAGGCTCACATTTTAACTATCACATCTCAGCCGAACGGCACTTTGCTTTCACATTCTCTTTCACTAGATGTCTCCCAACACCAACTAAAAAGACATTTTCTTTGCACAGAAGCAAGCCTCAAGGGTTCAAGGCAAGCTGGTGATGTTGAGAAATGTACCAAGATGAAATCTCAACCAGTGGGCTAGGAGCTCAAAGCCTAGGGTTCGCAGCTTGATGCACTTTTTTGCCAAGTCTTCTGGGTCGTGTCCCTTTCCCTCTCTACCCATCTCTCTTCCCCTCTACCCATCTCTCTTCCCCTCTTTCCTCTCCCCCACCTCCCCTCCCCATCTTTCTCTCTCTCTCTCTCTCCCTCTATCATCTCCATCTCTGTCTCTCTACACATCTCTCTCTAGGAAGCGATGAGTCAGGCTTTTCATCTGTAACGCTTTGTCTAGTTCTTATCCCTCAGGGGCAAATTTCCACCCCAAACTGCCTTCTCCCGCAGGGCTGGCGAGTCAAGCCTTCCAGGCGGTGCTGGAGGAAATATACATAGCCATTGATATTTACGAAAGGAGCACAGTTCCTCACAACTTTTCAAAGCTGTGGGGGGGAGAGACTTTACACACCAATAAGGTTCAGGTCTCCCTAAGCGGTGACAGAGTCACACCCAGCCTCCACCTCCACACCCCCAGGCGCCGCCTCCCACAACACCGGAGATCCGGAAGGAAGTAGCTGCAATACGAGAGAGCGGAGCCGGAAGTCCCGCCTTCCTCGAACCGTGAACGGGATCCCATAAGGGTCATTCCAAGCTGGAGGGCGGATTCACCGCGTGAGTTGCTTTCTCAGGGTGGGGTGTTCTAACGCCGCTCGAGCCCCAGCGGGCGAGGCGACCCTCCGGCGCCAGGACTCGGCACCGCGCCTTCTTCCCCCAGTTTGTTGGGCTCCATGACCCCTGCCTCCCCCCACACCCCCGTCGGTGCCGAAGGGAACCTGGTTCTGGGCGGGTGAGAGTTCAGCGCGCGGTTGGGTCCGGGCGGGCGAGCGAGCGTGGAACAAGGACGCGGCGGTCACCGACTCCGCGTTCCTCGGGCTCCTCTTCTGCAGGCCTGGGTAGCACTCCTGGCCCTTGCGGGGTGATTTCGCCCCCGTGCACTTGTTTGTGCAGAAGTTTGGTTCCATCGGCAACCTTGTAAACTAGGCACTGCTACCCCGTTTCACAGATGGGCAGCAGGTCCTAGAGGATAAATGAGCTCCCCTAAGTGACAGCCCCGTGCCAGAGCCGTACTTCTAACTCGGGCTTCCCGAGACCAGGCTGGCACCCAGCAGTGGATGTGGTTCCATAGAGTAGGAGCTAAGCTTCAAAAGCAGGTGTTCTCATGGGATCGTTAATTTAGAACAGATTGATGTCAGTTGCATCATTAAAAAGAGGAAGTGGGAGGGAACTGCGGCGTTATCTGTGAATTGACCAGTTCCTCGTTAATGTCACATGTTGTTTCGGCCGACAGCTGGAGCCCACTGGGAATGGCAGCCCCTTCTATGAAAGAAAGGCAGGCTTGCTGGGGAGCCCGGGATGAGTACTGGAAGTGTTTAGATGAGAACACAGAGGACGCTTCTCGGTGCAAGAAGTTAAGAAGCTCTTTTGAATCGAGTTGTCCCCAACAGTGGGTAAGGCACACTCGGATGCGTTTCCCTCCGCTGTTAAAATGCATATAGAGCTTACAGGGTGAGTGGTCGATGACGAAATGAAGCCCGGTCCGAGGCGTGTCACATCTAGTTTCTGTGAGCAGCAGAGAGACCTCTGGTAATCCTGGCGTGTTTTGTGCACTTACATCAGGGAGGCATTTGGGAGATGTTACCTGACACTTTAAAGATCACTGAAAACAAACATATAGACAGTAACCAAAAATTGTGACCCACTACATGGGTAGGTTTCTCCAGGATCTTAAGAAGAGTCTTGAATCTTGTTGCAGGGTCGGCAAATTCATGGGCCTAGAGCTACTGTCGGAAATAAAGCATTCCCTGTCGCCCACCCCACATCATAGGGCCATAAACCCAAAATGCTCTGAGAATGGTTTAGAAAATAGAAGAGGATGCCCTTATGATGGCTTCTGCCACCATCCGCCCCAGATGCCTCCCCGACAGGCCTTTCCCAGCTCTGTACTGCCTTCCCTTCTGGGAGTGGGTGGAGAGGGGAACTAACATTGAGCTCAGCAAATGGTCCTAAGTGGTGGACACTCCTGTATGCGCATCCTTTCAGATGGGCGGTTTGCTCTTTGTCCGGAGGAGGCATCTGAAGCTTGGGGTATTGAAATAACTTACTCTATTGGTCCGTCAGTGGCAGAACTACAGTTCGAAGTCAGGCCCCGCTGGCCCATGGCAGATTTGAACCTGAATTTGTCTGTGCTTTTTCACTCCCATCGTGCTGCTGCAGAGTGTGCTAGGTAGCGTGCGAACAGATCATCCTAGAGATGAGACGTGCTTTTAGGGTCTTTGCCACATTTTTAGATGAGCGGGAGGCGTGCAGGAGACCAGGTGGGGGGTGGGGGGGGGGGTTCCTACCGGAGGGCTGGGCAGGGAGTGAGGCAGTCCGAGAACCTGCTTTAGATGAGCTCCTGGTCAGATCAGCATCATGCCATGTACCTCATGGGATTCCCATGGAGAGTCGGTGTCTAACTTGACACAGAAATCGAAACCTGATAAATGTGGGGCTTTGTGATCAGATTGCATCATGATTTAGGGAAAAAAAAAAAAAAAAAGTTATACCTCCCTGGTTTGCCCACTAGCCGGATGCACTGTGAACTGCCTGGTTTAACTAGCAGGTGGAGTTTGGGCTGATCAAACCCGATTCCTGGAAGGCCCTGATCCCTTTACTGCCTGTGCTGCCCCCTTCTCACTGGGCCCTCCGGGCCTGTGGTCACAAGAGGTTGCTGAGAACAGGGCAGGACTAGGCCCCCCCCCACCCCCAGGCGGGTCACAGCTGGGGTGTTGGTGGGTTCCGTTCTCGCCCCACCCCCGCATTTTCTCAGGAGAATTTTGTCACTAGACCGGTCTTTTGACAAGTGTTGCCCTGATTTCCACTCAGATTACGTCTTAATCATGTGGACGTTTGCTGAACAGCCATGTCCCAGACCTCACCTCCGATTTGCTGAATGTCTGGAAATAGAACCTGAGCTTTTCAAACTGGCTGTGGTTCTACAGGTGATTCTGACAGTAACCACCCTTGGGAATCACGGTCTTAGCCCCTGGCAAAGTCGCACTTCAGTCCTATTTTTATCCTTTCTCCATGGAAACCCACTGCTTTCTCTCCAACCCAGGGTTTAGCAGACCCTCTCCTTCCCCTACCTTCAGGGCACCTTCTGTTCTCTGCATCATGAAGGGTTTTGTTTTGGTTTTTGGTTTTTGTTTGTTTTTACTGCCAGCCAGTTGCTTCTTCATTCTGTGTCCCTTCCATTCTGACACTGGCTGAATGTTGCAGCCCAAGGGCCAGCCCTCTCCCCTGGTTCCTGTGTCCCTGTCACGCCTCTTATTTACTGAGGAAGGGCTCTGAGCATCTCAGATGTGTTCCTCCTAGCAGCTGTCACCTAGTTTTGCAGACAGGGACCCCGGGCACATTGAAAGGAAATCACCTGTAAGCGCGGAGCCTGGATTTGAGCCCAGGAGTCTGAGTCCGGACCCCACGCTTTCCCCTTCTCCACACGCTGCCGCTTGTGCTTGCCCCGCGACACCGAGATGCCTGAAAGTAGCCTGCATGAGCCTCCTGCTGTTCTTGAACCTCAGTCCTAAGTTTCCAGTCTGTTGAAACGCAACAGCCCCTTCTCCCTGAGCGCCTTTAGGGTTCACTGCCCTAGTTTCCCCTGCGTGTGTAGCAGCCACGCCTTTTGGAACGCCTGCCTACGCGTGTTAAGGGCTGTGCCCGCTCTCCCGGGGCAGGCTGGTCTTAGTTGGTGCCCGATCTGCAGCTCCAGCTCCAGAGGCACCTGTCGAGCGGTCTAGTTAGATGTTCACAAGCACCAACCTTGCCCTCTGCGTACACAGGACTGAACTCCTCTCCATCCTGTGCCCAGCAGGCCTCTCCTCCCGTGCCCCTCACCTCGGTGATGGCCACTTGCATCGACACAGGCCCGGAGAGCAGGGCGTCAGCCTTCACTGCGGGGCGTACTGAAGGAGCATCTTCAGGAGGGCAGCGGGACAACACAACGGCCCTGCTGTTTAAGGAACAGCAAGGAGGGAGTAACGGAAGTCAGGGTCGGAGAGGCGACCGGAGGCCAGGGGCCGTGGCATTTAATCTGAGTGCTGTGAGAAGCCATTGGAAAGCTTGGAGTTTGGCTGTGAGGTGGCATGAGGAAAGGAGAAGGAGCCAGTGACAAGGTGGCGGGTGGGTTATTGGCGTCTGGGTCTCACAGAGAAAGGGAAGAGCTGGTGGTTGGAGAGCAGGATACTCAGAATTGGGACTGCGGACAAGCTGGATTTACTGGGAAGGCCGAGGCCTACACGTTGGTCCTGGGAGGAAGGTTGGGGGACAAGGTCACGGATGAGGTCAAGGAGCCGGGAGGCCTGGGCCACGGAAGGACTGACCCCGCAGATGCTGGAGCCCCCCCGAGCATTAGGACGGGAGTGTTGGTGGAGAGAACGGGAGTAGCCTGCAAAGCCAACCCCAATGCAGGAGGGCGGTGGGTAGTGCATGCAGCAAAATACTGGAATTGACTTCTGCAGCCTTTGACCGTGGTGGCCACTTTCCTGGTTAAAACGGTCTGATTCTGCAGTGCGGTGCTCCTTCTCAGCCACCTCCCGCCTCACCGGAGCGCTCTGCTCAGGTATCAGCTGTTGCAGCCTTACCCCAGTAGCCAGAGTCTAGAAACGGAAAGATGTTTTCCGGAGCAGTGTGTGAGAAGGCGGGGGGGGGGGGTACATGGGCAGGGAGGAGTCAGAAATGCAAGTATCGTTTGGGTCCATCCTGGGTGAGACATTTTTTTTATGAGCTTTATTTTTCATTCAGTCTCGTGAGTACTTGTGTGTTTTACACGGTAGGACCTAAGGCTTAGAAAGGTGAAGTGACTTGTCCAAGATCAGCTGAGGTCAAGTAGGAAAAGGACCTTTGTTACCTAAGAAGCGTGGCAAACAGCTGAAATGCTAGCTGTCCCCACAACGAATTACTCTTCGCTCTTGCTTTGTGGCTTTTAATGGCGCTCGTCAGCCTAACTTGTGTAACAGGCCTGTGTAAAGTCTGCTGTCGGTTCAGCAGAGGAAGGAGCAGGGATGAGATCCATCATTCCGGCATCATCCGAGAGACCCGATCCCATTATCAACTTCAGATACTGTCTTTTTCGTATAAACCTTTGATACGTTGTAGAAATTCCAGAGCGTTGGCGTTCGCACTGCTGTCCTGTATCTCATGTGGCGGCTTAGAGGACGCTAGCATTTCGCGTACACGGTCCTTCTCGGTAACTGCTCGTTGGCTTACTAGCTTGGAGAGAGAGAGCGCGTGCGCCGTGTCGAGGATCCTGGACTGTGAACCGAGGAGGGGAAGGCCTGGGAAGAGAGCGGTTCGGGCAGAGGGTGGAGCACACAGAGGCCTGGAAGTACAGTGCGCAAGAAAGAAGCGCATCTAGGAGCTGGAGGGGCTCTGTTGGGCCGGTATTTCCGGGACTGGTGGCACATTCAGGGAGGACAGAGACCAAGCCACGAATGGCCTTGTCTGTCTTGCTGAGGAGTTTGGATGTGGACCTTAAAGCGCAGGGATACCCGGAAAGACCTTCCAGCAAGGGATGGGACCAGCTGTGGGCTGCGGAGAGACCATGCCTGGCAGCAGCACGACAGACGGATCAAGAGGGTCAAGAACCCAGTTCGGGAGCTGTTGGGACAATCCGAGCTAGAAGGGAGGGCCTGTACTGTAGTGACGAGGAGGGGGTGGGATCGAAGTGTGGGGGTGCGTACGGGCACATCCACTGAAGTGTTAGAGGACAGACGCGTTTGAAGCGGCGGCTGGGACCGAGGTGTTAGGGCATCTACGTGGAATTGTCGGTTAAGCGGTTGGCAATGTGACAGATGTCACAAAGATCTATTAACTTGCCACAGATGTCCAGACCCTGTCCACTTCTTTCTGTGGGATCTTTAGTAAAGGACACCCGTCCCAGCCACCAGGGGTGAATCTGTAGTCTGACAGATGTATTAACACATAACCGGGGAGGGAGGCCACATATCAGAGGAACTGTGGGCACCTCACCAACTGGAGGAAGGGAGTCCTCCCCAGGCATAGGGGCAGGATGGGATACAGGCAAAATTGAAATGAAACAGGGCTGCATCTAAACAGGTCATTGTCAGCTCCAGACTGAGAAGGGGACCAAGGGTCCTGTTTTCTTAAAGATGAACATCGTGTTCAGAAATCCCTTGAGATCCTGCCCCTGGGTTGGAAATGGAGGCTGCTGCTTTGTGTTAGATTGCCTTAGATCCTCCAGGCAAAGGTAAGAGGTTTCACTTTTATTGATAGAACCACTAAGAGCAAATTTCTGATAGTCTCTGGTTGCAGAGGACAAGGTTTCTTGGTGAGGCAGAAAGCAGTAGTCCCTTAGCGGGGTCTGTCAGGACGTTCTGTGGCTACGGTGTCCTGGGGAGAAATGGTCTGTGTCTCTCATTCCAGCTGGAGATAGGATAACATTCTCAGTCTGATTTTCACTTAGGATTTAATTCTTAAATTATTTAGTGGAGCCTAAGGAAAGCTTTTATCAAAAGAACTAGTGTTGTTTATTCTGACAGTGAAGACGTGTAGTATTCTGCCTTTGCCTGGTCTGCAGAGCCGCTCAGATACAGACACGGAGAGTTTTGTGATTGACCTTGATTTTCTGCTGGAATTTTACTGTTTCAGGATATGGGGCTTTAAGATACTTCAAATTCCCTAGGCAAGAGGAGGATGTAAATAAGAGGACGTCTTTGAGTGGATGGTAAAATTTCAATAAATTAGTTTATAAGTAAAATTTATAAGTATAATTTTTAACTATGTGTCTCTGGATGAGATCACCTTGCTAAAAATATGGTTGGTGAACTACAAAATTTATTGAAACTACAGTTGATAAGAAAAACTTGTACAATGTCTTTAAATCATGAGTGTTATGACCTATGAACTCTCAGCCTGCATGGCAAGATTCATACATCCAGGCACAGGGGCATTTTTCGAGAAGGTTCATGGGTTCTTTGAAGTCTCAACAGGATCTATAACTCAAAAGGGGTCAGGGCTCACTGGTTTACATCCTCTTTGGAGACTCATATATCATATGCACAGATTCAAAATGATTCTAGAATGCAAATCACTTATACCACTTACTCAACTAAATCTGTGCTTTTGTTTAAACTGCAAAACTTTCCCTTCACTTTTTTTCTCAACAGATAAAATATTTTGATAAAAGAAGAGACTACTTAAAGTTCAAAGAAAAATTTGAAGCAGGACAATTCCAGCCTTCAAAACCAACTGTGAAGTCCTAGGCTATTCCTGAACTTGTCAGAAGGGTTGAAACGATTCTCTCTGCACCTGCAGCAATGCTCTGCTGACCGTGGCAATGATGGGACTCACCATCAGTACTTGTTCCACACGCAAATGGTCAAGTAACAGATTCCATCATTCACACTATGAAGAGTCGAAATGGTATGAAGTATGCTTAGTTTTAATGTAGTCAGAAATCTATATTTTAAGAAAAATTAAAGCCTATTATAAAAACCCATGTACTCTTGTTTGTTTTGGTTGGAGCGTCAGTAGTAGGCAAATACAGGCAGACCTTGGAGATGGCACACGTTCGGTTCCAGACCACTCGATAAGGCAAAGAGCACAACTAAGCAAGTCAGATGAATGATTGCTCAGGGTACATAAAAGTTACGTTTACACTATACTGAATTCTTAAGTGTACAAGAGCATTATGTCTAAAAAAACAATGCACATACTTTAAAAAAGATAACCATCATTTGAGCTTTCAGTGGGCTGTACTTTTTTTTTCCCTGCTGGTGGAGGGGCTCGTCTTGATGTGGACGGCTGACCAGGGTGGTGGCATTCTCTTAAAAGTAATGAAGTTTGCCCCGGGTTGACTCTTCCTTTTACAAGCGATTTCCCGTAATAGCTTAATGCTGTTTGATAGCATCTTACACACAGTACCGCTTCTTCCACATTGGGTGTCCATCCTCTCAAACCCTGCTGCTGCTTTATCAACTAAGTTTCTGTAATATTCTATTGCTGTTTGTTAGCATTTCAAGAACCTTGACAGCATCTTCACCACGGGTGGATTCCGCCTCACGAAACCACTTTGCTCGTCCGTAAGAAGCACCTGCTCATCTGGTCAAGTTTTAACATGAGATTGCAGCCGTTCGTTCAGTCCCGTCTTCGGGCCCCGCTTCTGATTTCCGTTCTCTTGCTGTTTCCACATCCGCAGCAACGCCCTCCCCTGAAGTCCTGAACCCCTCACAGTCATCCGGGAGGGCTGGAGTCAACTTCTTCTAAACTCCGTTAATGATGTTCACCTCTTCCCATGAGTCATGAATATTCTTCATGGCATCTAGAGTGGTGAGTCCTCTTCCAGGTGTGCTTTGCCCAAATCTGTCAGAGGGGTTCACTATTTCCGGCAGCTCTAGTGTATTTCTTAATAAGATTTGGGAGCTGAAATTTCGTGATCCATGGGCTGCAGAATGGATGCTGTGTTAGCAGGCATGAAAACCACAATCTGGGTGCCTCTCCAGAGCTCATAGGTGACCCGGTGTATTGCCAATTAGTAATATTGTGAAAGGAAACTTTTTGAGTAGGTTTAAAACCTGCAGTAAAACTATGTTGTAGACAGATGTGTTGTCATCCAGGCTCTGTTCCATTTATACAGCACAGGCCTTTATTTTATTATTATTATTATTTTTTTACTTTGATTTTAGAGAGTGGGGGAGAGGGAGAGAGAGAATCCCAAGCAGGCTCCATGCTCAGCACAGAGGCTGATCCCATAACCCTGGGATCATGACCTGCGCTGAAATCAAGAGTCAGACGCTCAACCGACTGAGCCACCCAGGTGCCCCAGCACAGGCTTTTAGTTAAAGGCACTGCGTTTAGTTAAAGCTGTGTTAGCCCCTAACAAGACAAGCAGCCTGTGCTTTGAAGCCAGGCACTGATTTCTGCTCCCTAGCTAGAGAAATCGTAGATGGCCTCTTCTTCCAATAGAAGTTAGGCAGTTCTGCCTACACTGACAATCTGTCGTTGAGTGTAGCCGCCTTCACTGATGATCTTGGTAGGTCTGGATAACTTGCTACCTCACTTTATACTTTGAGGTTATAGAGACGGCTTCTCTCCTTCAACCGCATGAACCAGCCTCTGTGCGCTTCAGACTTTTCCTTTGCAGCTTCCTCACCTCTCTTGGCCTTCATAATACTGAAGAATTAGGACCTTGTTCTGCATTCGGCTTCAGTTTTAGGGAACGTCGTAGCTGGTTTGATATTCCCTGCACACCGCTCAGATTTCCTCCGTATCAGCGGTAAGGCTGTTTCGCTTTCTTATTATCCATGTGTTCACTGGAGCAGCACTTTTTAACTTCCTTCAAGGGTTCCTCTTTGCATTCACAACTTGGCTGTTTGGCAAAAGAGACCCAGCTTTTGGCCTGTCTTGGCTTTGGACATGTCTTCCTCACCAGGCCCAATCATTTCTGATTTAAGGTGAGATGTAGGATTCTTCCTTTCGCTGGGAGACACTGTAGGGTTATTAACTGGCCTAATTTCAGTGTTGTTCATTCGTTCTTAATTGCCAGTCAGTGGAACAGTCAGAACACACACAGCTTTAAGTTTGCCACCTTCTATGGACACCCTCATGGTGCCCCAGAACAATTACAATAGTAACGCCAAAGATCACGGACCACCGTAACAAATATAATAATGGAAACGTTTGAAATACTATGAGAATTACTAAAATGTGACACAGAGACATGGAATCAATGGTGTTGGCAACATGACATCAATAGACTTGCTCAACAAAGTTGCCATAAACCTCCGATGTCTAAAAAAAATGCAGTACCTGAAAAGTGCAATAGAACGAAGTATACCTCTATAGTTAAGATAGTGAAGAAAGTCGGCTGGTGTGTGTCCTGGGAATTAGCATTTTAATATAGGCACAAAAAAAATGAAGACTGGAAGAAAAAAGTCGAACTTAAAACATAGAGGTAAAATAACAAAGACCATCTATAAAAAAACCCCTACAGCTAATATCATACTTAATGTAGGAAGATAATACATGCTTCTTCCCTAAAATCAGCCGTAGGGTAAGGATGTCCCTTCTCATGTCTGTTCAACATTGTGCTGGATTCCTAGCTGCTTCAAAGACAAAAAAGAGAGAGCATACAAATTGGGAAGGAAGAAATGAAACCGGCTCTACGAACGTAAGACACAACTGACAAATGTGGAAGTTCACCGTCTTCCGTGGGCATGCTTAACTGCTCCCCAAGACAATTTCAATAGTGATGTCGAAGATCACGGAGTGCAGATCACCGTAATAAATATTATAATGAGAAAGTCTGAAATATTACAAGAATTACGAAAATGTGACAGACACAAAGTGAACCAGTGCATTGGAAATACGATGCCTAAAGTCCTGCTGAACGCAAACTTCAGTTTGTGGCAATGATGGTGTCTCTGTAGAAAGTCTCAAAGCACTGACCAAAAAGCTCCTAGAACCGAGCGAATCTTAGACGGCAAGAAACAAGGTCAGTATACGCAAGAAAATCCTATTCCTGTAGACCAACAATGAATAATTGGAAGTTAAAATAAAAAACATACCATTTATAGTAGCACTAAAAAAATTAAAATACTTGACATAAATCTGCGTATAGGACTGTATCTGAGAACTACAAAGCCCAAAATATTTGAAGTCAGAGAAGATCTAATTAGATATACTGTAGTCAAGATTTAGAAAACTCGTCTTAATTTTCTCAATACTCTTAAATCCTCCCAATTTGTTCAACACAACCCTAATCAAAATCCCAAGCTTTTTTGTGTAATTATTGACAAAAGCTGATACTAAAATTCGCATGGAAAGGCAAAGGACCTAAGATAGCCAAAGTAACTTTGAGAAGAACAAAAAGTTGGATGATTCAGGTTACGTGATTTCAAGGCTTATTATAAAGGTACGGTTATCAAAACTGGTATTGGCAAAGGACTCCCACTGAGCTCAGTGGAACAGAAGAGTCCAGAAATACACCCACACAAATAAAGTGAACTGAATTTGAGCAAAGGTGCAAGGCAGTTCAGTGGAGAAAGAATTTCAACATGTGGTGCTGGAGAAAGTGTCCTCCCACACACAACAAAGCGAACCTTGACACTACACATCTTACTAAAAACAAACTCAAAATGGATCATAGACCTAAATGTAAGATACAAAGCTACAGAATCCCTAGAAGAAAATACAGAGGAATTCTGCATTTTCATTTTTATGTAATGACATCACAAGCACAATCTGGAAAAGGACAAAAGTTTTGTAAAAGCTGAAACTGTATGAAAACTAAAAATGCTGTGTGAAAGATACTATTAAGAAAACGAAAAGATAAAATTACAGACTGGGGAAAAAAATATCTACAAATCACACAAAAAATTTGTACACAGAATAAAGAAGTTTTCCAACTCTTGACAAAAATAAATCACCCACCCAAGCTTTAAAAAATGGGCAGATTATGTGAATATTGTTGCATATCTACTCATAGTGTTGAATATAACATTAGGAAAAGAAGCTCCATGTTAGTAGAGTAATGCAAATTACAATGAGGATGATCTCTCACACCCATTAGAATGGCTTAAAATTAAAAAGCTGATGGTACCAAGTGCAGATGACACGACCGAACAGAAACTCGTAGTCACTGCTGAGGGGAATGCAAAACAATAAAACCCCTCTGGAAAAGTTTGGAATTTCTTATAAAGTTAAGCATCTGCTTACCTTATGAGCCACCAATCACACTCCTAGGCAGTTCACCAAATGAACTGAAGACAAAACCTATGTTTATAGCAGCTTCACTTATAATTGCCCAAAACTGGAAACAACCCAGATTCCTACAACAGAGGAGCAGAAAAACAGGTATACCACTCAGCCATAAGAAGGACTGAACTTCTGAATCTCACAGCAACAGGCACGAACCTTCCATGCATTTTTCTATGGGTAAAAAGCCAGACCCCAAAGGCTATGTGTTATATGCTTCCATTTACAGGATTCTGGGAAAAGTTAAAATTAGCACAGAAAACAGATGAGTGGTTGGGAATGGGGAAAAGGGTCTTCTCTGGCCCTGTGGTAGGGGATTCGTGAGTATGCACTCGTCAAAGCCCAAAGAACTGTGCACGCTAAAAAGTGACTCTGTATGCACATTAAAATCAGCCAGGATTTTGGAGGGATTCCGGTTTGGAAGGTAGATAATGACAAATGAGTCTACTCGTATTAGAAGCATATGCCATATACTCACTGGAAGGGATGGCTAAGAGAGGAGCTGACCCATGTGACTTTGAAAAATGGTGATCTGACTGGATCCTGTAAGGCTCAAGACAAAAAGAACTTAGAGAAATCGTGAAATTTCACAGGTTCCGGGTTAGCGACTCTCAAAGTACAATAATGAGAAGCATGTGCAAGTCAGAAAAAGCAGTTAAAAATAAGCTGTGTCAGAATTAACCTTGTAGAGCTGGACTGGTGTCCGAGAGCTCTAAGAATTCATGCTTACATTCAGACGTAGATGTTGTATTTCTGTGCACATGCGTGGCAGACGCCTAGATTCCTTAGCTCCAGCCGCCAACAGGGCCTGCAGGGATACTCGGGCAGCCACGGGCACACCTGGAACCAGTGGTCCTTGGAGAAATGTCTGATTCTAGAACCAGGGTGGAGAAAATAAAAGAGCCTGGAGCACTGTGTACTGCCAGAGAGTAAGGAAGGTTTAAGAAAAAAGAATGGAAGAATGGGAACAGGTCAAAAGGACAGGAGCCAGCCATCCACACTGATCTAAACAAATGACTGAATAAGAAGGGACTAGTCTTCCTTCTAGCAGAATCCCAGGTCATGGATGTAGAAGAAATTAGGGAGACGGACTCTCACCGTGAGAACACGGCAGGCAGTACCCACTGACAAGTACTAAAATGAGTGGGCAACACACTCAGGAGCCACCTATCAGCATAGCCTCCCAAGTACCTCTCCCACAGTATTGATTACCATGGTCGTTTTAATAGGTGCCCCCAGCAGAGGTTGAAGCTTATCTTCTACCCTTGAGCGTAGGCTAGGCTTAGTGACCCCACTTCTAACAAAGAGACCACGGGAAGCAAAAAACAGCAACTTCACTGAGCAGAACATGGCAAACGTTGCCTTCAACAAATGACCAGGGTGACGGTCATGCTGCGATGTGAGGACAAGGGCACGTCATCCCTGCAGTGTCCTTCCTGAAACCCCAGACGCCTCAGTCCGACCATGAGAAGACGCTAGACAAACCCAAATTATGAGACATTTACAAAATACCTGACCAGTACTCCTCAAAAGTGTCAAGGTCAGGAAAGACAAGGAAAGATGGAGACCCGTCACAGATCACAAGGCACTAAGGAGACTTGAAACCCTAAAGTGATGTAGCGTCCTGGAGTGGCTCCTGGGACAGAAAAGAGATGTCAGTGGGCAAATAAGAAATCTGAATATAGGTCAGATTTGTAGTCTGCAGTTAGGGAACGGCACCGTTACCAAAGTTAATTTCTTAGTTTGGATAAATGTCCACAGTTGGAGAAGATTCTACTACAGGCATCTGGGCGAAGGGCATACGGAAACCGTGTACTTTCTTTGCAACTTTTCTGCAAAACAAAAATTATTTTAATAAACCTACAGAAGGAAACATATACACTGGTAACAGATTCTGAAATTTAGCTATTATTAAAAAGGACCCAGACATGACTGAAGTTCATTGCTGGATGGTGATAAGTGGTCACCATTAAATACTGAGGTAATTGCAGGATCAAACAAAAGCCCCCTCAGAACAAGAGAGAGAGAAAATGAGCCTTCTTGGGCTCCCTTCTCACTCTTGGTGATGATGTGCAAGAAAAATTCACGGTCTTTGGATGGAGAGAGTGGGGAGGGGCAGAGAGAGAGGAAGGAGGGTGGGGCGGAGAAAGAGAATCCTAAGCAGGCTCCGTGCTGCCAGTGCAGAGCCCAATGCAGGGCCTCAAACTCAAGAACCGTGAGATCATGACCTGAGCTGAAATCAAGAGTCACATGCTTAACCAACTGAGCCACCCAGGCGCCCCAGAATATAGTCTGTTTCTGTGAACTCTGTGACCAGAAGTAGTATATGAAAAATTTCCCAGAACTTCCTATGAATGATAATGGCCTATTATCTGAGTATTACGCATTCAGGAGGGGAGCTGGCTCAACATCCTGCCGAGCAGGTTCCCTCCCTGGGAATAAGGCGACAAAAAAGCAGCAAACAGGACCTCTCCCGTGCAGGACCTTGGCCTCCACCCCACCGTGTTTCCCGAGGACGTTCGGGGGTGGTATTCACAGGTAAGAGCCGCTGTCATTCTGCCTTAGTCCCATCACTGTCCACATTTCTGACAATGCTAGCCCCTAGGAAAGAAAGAAATCTTAAGACACGTTGTTTTATTTCCACAATTGCTTAAAATATTTTATTAAAGACAATGCAATTTAGCTAAAAATATTTATTAAAGGGGACGATATATAGTAATGTATTTAAGGCACATGAAGAAGTTTTGGCATTAAGTTGCAAGGAAAGGAATACAAATTATCTCAGTAAATTTCAGACTATTACATTAGCACACGTAGTTTTTCAAAAACGTTTCAAGAGCACCAGTAATCCATCCCCGATAAGGCACAAGCTTCATGACTCGGTGTCCCCACGCTTGAGCAGCTGCTGTCTGGTATACTCCCAAATCAGCAGCGCCCCACTCACGTGGACGTTGAGTGAGCGGATAATACCCTGCTGAGGGATTTCCACGCAAACATCCAGCTGCTGGATCAGGTTTGCTGGAATTCCTTCACGCTCGTTTCTGATGAAGAAAAATGAGAGAAGAAAGGTTAGTTTTTGTGTAAGACACTAATTTTTTCTTAGCTGTCATGAACGTCAGCGCAGAGCCAGATTAACAAAACGAAGTCTGTGGCCCCGGGAAACAACATGGAGATTTAAGGGTTGATCTCTGTTCACCTGACCATCCCAAACAGGTGACAGAAAACAAAAACCAGGGGTCTTTCCATAAGCGGGACACGTGAGAAGTCCTGATGTGGGTATAACATCAGGAGTCTTGGTGAATCCTAAGATTTCCGAAGCATCTTCCAGACCGACTGCAACGCATCTTCTTACCCCAACAAGAGCAGAGACCGCTCAGGAAAGCTGTACTGGGTTAGGTCTACACTTCTGGCGGTTTGTTCCACACCGATGACGGTGTAACCTTCCGCTTTCTTCTGTTGCAGAAAATCGATTAGCTGAGGTGGTCTTACCTTAAAGTGAGTTTTAAAACAGAGTAGTAAATTATTCATTTATAGCCTTGTCTGGAGTAAAATCAATTTCATAAAAGTTATTTTGAAACTCTTAAGTCTTTTTACAAGGAAAAGGAATTATACACCATAAAAAAGAATTCTCCCCAGCATCATATATATTTATAAAAGTATTCCTAAGAGTGAGTTGCAACTCACAGGACATATGTTACTGAAAAGAATTCTATGTTATTGAGGATCTCTAAAAATACCACAATGTGAAAGATAATTTGGACTAGGAGAACAGAGGGGGCTGTCTTTTAATTTAAGTTTATTTTAGGCTGTTGAAGGCTGGACAACTGTAAAATACTCCAAAAGGACGGACACCTGAAGATAGAGGGCAATGAAAGATTTTAGTGAAGAAACATTTTAATAATAAGTTACTTTCTACCCACCTCCACTAAAGGAAGCCACTGCTCGGCCGAAACACTCAGGCACTGAAACTGCTTGTCTCGGGTGCACTGCAGGCTGCCTACTGTGAGCGCCGAGGCCCCAAACACCTCGCAGGTGCGGCACAGTCCTGCAGAATGGGCCGCATTACTGTTTCGCACGGTGCTGCGCTCACTGTGGCCCACGTATCCCTCCAAAGCTCCCAAGGACGGTTAAATGTGGAAAAGACAGGCAAAGTGGCATGGGACTGACTGTAGGTTTTCAGGATCCAGAGATTTTAAGCAACCCCCCTGGAAAACTAATTTTACCTCCTAAATTAGTTGGCTTATCGATGAGTGAGGCCACTACAATCAGTCTGCTAATCGACTTTCCAAGTTTGGCAACACGATCCTGAAACACGAGCTCCAGATCTAAATCTGGAACGTTATTTTTCCACGGGATAATCTTCTTCTGAACATCAGTCCACTCTGACTGGTCATCTGCTTCACCTGAGTTAGAACCTGGGAGGGAAAAAGAAAATAATCCCATATCTAAAAATCTATTTATTTAAATACACACTTTTTTTTAAGAGTTTAAAATGATAGTTTAGGATGAGATTCATTAACTAAAGAACTTTACTTGGATTGGGACACAACTGCCATTTTCAATAGTAATTTTAAATGTTCCAATTCAACTCTAACAACCAATACTACATTTCATGAAAATTTAAGATGCACTGTTGTTTACGTTTTAGCATATGCAAACTTAGGAAGCATATTAGTATCCACAGGGTCTCATAGTTTGGTAAGATTTTCACATTTTTTCTTAGAGGTCCATAAAATAATGGTGTATCTTAAAAACAACATAGTATGGAATTTTCTGTAGAAATAGTGTATTCCTGAAAACAAATAGACAGTCTTTATCTCAAATTATTGGACAAGTACTTGGGCGAACTTTTCTAAAACAAAGGATATTCTCCGAAGCGATGCACTGAGTACGCAGAATGTTGTTGACCTTTCTCATGCAGTGTTGTGAGCTGTAGTGCAGGACTGAGACTATCCTTCCAGGCTCTTCCTCAACTGCTCCACTCAAAAGTGTTCACTGAACCATCAAGGAGCACTTAGCTCACGGGGATGGAAGAGACACACAAATACTAGAACACGGTATGACAGTGAGGGTAGGTAATGTCTGCTGGGGGAGGAAGGGAGGCGCAGAGACCCAGGAAGACTCAAGGGAAGTAAGAGTTTGCAAACAGAGAGGGGGAAGGGCAGCACTGACTGTGGGGACAGCGTGTGCATGGGCACAGGACGTGGAACGAAGACGACGGGCAGTGGCAGGACTTTGGTATAAGCTCACAGCCTGCCAGGATGGAACGAGGTGGCTCAGACCATGCGAAGAGCATGAAAAGCATGTAGACAATGATAAAGAATTTACAGGTAGGAGCCATTAGAGGCTGTTAAGAAGGGGGAGAACAGTACTGGTTTTGTGTTTTAGGAAAAACCCCTCATAAAAGTGAGGAAGATCAGCTGGAGCCTTTGTACAAGACCAGGCAAAGACAGAGACAGTCTAAATTAAGGCAAGAGCAGAAGCAGCCAGATCTGGGAGGCAGAATTACCACGATTCAGTAACAGATCAATGTGGCTGGCACGAGGGAAAAGAATGACCTCTGTGATGATCCAGTGACACCCGTAATAGAAAGCGTTTATAGAGGAGGCAAGTTTGGGCAAAGAGGGAAATCCAATTTGTATATGCTGAGTTTAAAGAGTTTATGGTGTATCTGGGTGTAAATGTCCAGCAGGCTCAGGAAAGAGGCCACAGAGAGATACAGATTAGAAGTTATGCTAACTGGCAGTGGTTCTGCATTGTGGAAATTAATAAAAATGTTCATGGAGAGCATGCAGAATAAGGAGACCAGGCCCATGAAAACATTCAGGGGATACGAACACCTAGTCCTGCCATAAATACCACACTGTGATACCCTTCTCCTTACCACACACCAAACAAAACAGACACAGACCTCCTCAGCCTTTTTCCAACCAAACAACACCTGATTTCTCAGCTCCGCTCTGTGGCCCAGCTCAAACCAGCTGCCCACATACGTCGTCCTTGTCTCTCCTCTGTCTCTGCTCAGCCTGCCCTGGCGGGGCCGTCCCCACCACACTGATGAACTAGCTTTTGTTGCCATCTTTTGCCCCCAAATCTCCCTGACTGATGTCCTGCTTTGGGAAAGCCCTTCCTCCAGATCTCTGCTCGACCTGCTCTCCCTTCACATGGGTCTCTGCTCATTGTCAACTCCGGAGAAACGTCTCCTTGATCCTCTGTCACTATCTCTATCTGCTCTGCTCTCATGGTACTGTTTGCGTAGGAACGTAAGCTCCTCGAGGGCAGGGACTTGGTCTATGTCTAGCACACAGGAGGCAATCGCTAAATCTCTGTTGAAGGAATAAATAAACTTAAGGTGGTAGGTCAAAAAATGTATTCACGAACCATCTAGAGTGTTTGATAAAAAAAATTCTCCAGACATAGTGACTTAAAATCTAAGGGTGGCCCCCCAGTATCTGTACTTTAACAGGCTATCCAAGGGATTCTTGAAAACATTAGCATTTTAGAGAAGTACAGATCTAAGGGACAAAGGGGGGAGCTCCTGAAGGGGCTCAGAAGAGTCAGACTGAGCAGGAAAATCATAGCAAGACGCTAGCAAATACATGCCCCATAAAGGGCAGTCCTTAGACTTTGTGAAGGAGGCGAAACGACCACTTCTGATTTTCTGAAAGAAGCTTCAGCGGTCGTGGGTCAGGGAGGGCCAGAGCAAGCAGCGGCACTGCGACAAGCGTGGGGACTGTGGCCCATGGCTAGTCACTCAGATCAGCTGTGGCGTAAGAAGAGGTGGCATTGGTCCTTGGATGGGAGGAAGAGGAGGAGATGAGCAATGAAGGAAATGAGAAAAAGGCCCCAGGGAAGCAGTAAGTGTAACAGAAAGTTGGGGAGACAGGAGGAAGAAGGCCGAACAAACGGGTGAGGTCCCACCAGTCCCCACAAGGGACTAGAATCAAGGGCTCTGCTTTACTCCTAAATGGGCCAAGAAGTGAGATTTCATACTTTGGCCCTTTCTAAACTCTATACTTTTACAGGAATATATATAATGGGAGAGTGATAAACAGTAATAATATTTCACAAAAAAGAAAAGCTACTAGCTTGATATAATAACGCCATCAGGCTCTCTTGGCTTTTTACAGCAAAGCTAACACATTAACATTGCTAGTTAGTTATACCACATTTTTTCAGTCTTTTCTCTAAGCCATCAAGCAGAGTTCACTTCAGTGAAAAGTGGTCTTATCAACTATGTGTTCTCAGTAACTGAACTGAGTAAGCTGAACCAAGTCAACAAGGGGAGGGAAAAATAAAATTTTTTTTTTTTTACCTATGTCCTGCTGAGCCCAGTCACCTGGTTTCCGTTCACAAAGTTGAGTTGGAGAAAGATACCACTGAAATCCTGAGTCTAAAGGAATGTCCATGAATCTGGTAAATTTACCAATGGCGATCCATTCGTCTTCAACAAGGCCTGAGAGGCGTGGAAGGATGTAAAATATGGTCTGAAAAGAGAATTGTAAAATCTCAATTTTTTTTCCTTCAAAAATAACAAAGAAACACATGGTAACATGTCTAAAATACAACTTTTACTTACTCTTACTGATGTATTCTCCCAAACTACCACAATGATCATATTATGTACTTTTATGTACATTTTATCTTGTAGCAACTCTCTCGACATATTTCTCATCTACTCTAAAGAATCAGGGGATTCATTTAGGAAAGACTTGAGGGCAGGCACATCTTCCACCCTGGTACTTCTGTGTAATAAACCACTCTGTGCTTGATAAAAGCAAAAAGTGTTCAGTAGGATTGAGCAATATTCATGGTGGCAACATTTAGATAAGTGCTATTTATTGATAACCGAACACCTCCATAAGCGGTCAAAGTCAAGCTCTTTTGATGCCAAATCTTTACTCTTGTTACCATGAGACAAATTTGGAATCTAAACTTTGCATTGGCCGTAGATTAGCTGTGACGTTAGGCAAACCACTTAGGCTTTCTTGGCTTCAACTTCCTCATTTGTAAAATGAGGATAAAATCAGGTTCAAATGGCACATCGAGGTGTCTGTAAACTGCACATTATGACACCACTGAACATGGTAATTATTTAGTCATTACATAAACTATCCCCCTTTCCTTTCTTTACCTACAAAAAGAAACAGAACCAGAGAATCATCAAAGGAGAAAAGGCACATACAAAACAGAAGCACAAGTAACAGGCAATGTAAAAATGAAATGACGAACACCTGACAACGCGAAGCCTTCATGCTGGCCCTACTTGTACGAATTTAAACTGGCGTGAGGACCGCCCCACAGTGTCCACGTAGTAGAAACCAAGTACAGTCCAAATGCAGAAAGAGGTGGAATTTGTGAGCCGCTGTGTTATTTACACATACAAGTACAGCTCCTATCGTTCATGGGGAACAGAATACACAGAAAGGAGGCGGTGAGGAGTCGGACAGGGAGGAAGGAAAGAGGGAAGAGGGACTTACTCCTGCTGCAGAACTGAATAGAGAGTGCTGACTTAACACTAGAGAGCTAGTAAGAGTCCTTCAGAAAGATGTCAAACAAAGCATTCTAGGCACTAAAGAACACAGAACAGAGCATGTTAAAATAATTGAAAAATCCTACATTTTTTGCGACGAAGCAACAGAAGCGCACATTAATATTCTGGAGTGAATATCTCACAATATAAAGATTAATATTTTTTTAAAGGCCAGCTTATTAGTAACCGATCCCCCCAACTGCATATGCACAGCAGCTCAAGTTACTGTGGAAAAACCCTAGGTCACCTGTTTTAAATTGAAAGGCAGAACACTGGAGAAAGTGACACGATTTACACACATTTTAATAATCTGTATATTAAGTTCACTCACATGCTAATTGTAATAAACGTGTTTTATGATTCTTAAAATTAAGTGAACACCTTTGGATACAATTAATGCAGGGGTGTGTGTGTGCTGTATAATTCTAGTCACCCAGCATCGGGAAAATGCGAGTGACAAAGGGACAGATCTTTTTGCTTTCACAAACAGCTTCATCACAGCAAAATCTCACCTGCACAAACGTTCTCACCCATCTCCTTTTAATGTCAGAACAGATTTCTGTTTAGAGTTAAATATTCCCCCTTCCAGTGTTTACAAGCCTGAGAAATAGAAAGCGATGGTGACTCGCCAATTTTCACTGCCTATGAGCGAAATGCGAGCAAGAGTCATCTGCACGAAGTGGCAAAGTTAAACTTAGGACTTTACGCCGTGAGGGTGACGCTGTAAGGGGGAAAAATTCACCTCACCCTCCAAGAACTGTGGCAGAAAGGGAGCACCAGGATTAAAGACACGGTAGGGAATTTACAAACGACACTCTCCACTCACCTCCAGACAATAATCCTTAAGCGGGTGAAATGTTTCAAAAAAGAAATGCTCTTGGATGCGTTGCCAGTTCTTCTTGGCGTTCCTAAGGAGTAAAGATACAGTGTCAGGTCCAGACAAGTGAGAGAACTCTGGTGGGGGGCGGGGAGGGGGAATCACTCAGATAATCCTAGGGAGTGCAGAGGTTAGAATGCACGGAAAATCTTGCGAATTTTATCCTAAGATTTATACACCCCCTGCCTACCTCCCAGATCAACGTACTTCACACAAACTGACACTGAATTTGACATTTTGAAATGAAAGTCAAAGAAATGACTGTTTCACAGTCCCACAACAATGACCAACAGGACCCGAAGCCAGGTCTCTGCGCTTAAAAATACAGGGATCACTCCCATAGATGGTGCAGAGGCCTGCGCTCCATCAACGCTGATGGGATGCGGAAATGGCTTCCGTTGGCAGTGATGGGGAGCCCTCACAGGAGCAGCCTGTGACATGTAGCACTTACGTGCTCGGGGCAAAAGAGCTCTAAAAGGGAACCGTGTGAGAAACCTGTCCTTAAAGAGGACAGTCCTCAAGTCCCCACCTGGCAGTAAGCGCTTTTTCTACCGTGAAGATTCACAACGCATGCCAAACCACCGGAGCTCCTAAACCACACAGACAGAATAGGGAAGGTTTTAAAGTCTTAACACATCTGCCACGTTTTCAAAGGCAAAGGGGTAGGGATAGAACTCATAACCCAGCTGGTGGCAGGTTGCAGTGTGAATTCGTGATCAACAGCCCACAAGCCAAGTAGTTTTGAGGCTCCCACGCTGGCCTGGCCGGTGTGCCTTCCTTACCCCTCAGACCCCCCACCCCGCCACCCGCTCTGACAGCCGAGCCTCCGGGCACTGCGGGGAGAGGAGAGAGTTCTCACCTGCTGCACCTCCTACCACCTGCCCGCTTGGCTCCCCACCCCAGGAGTCTCCTAGACCCGGGCCCCTGAACTGTCCCCTCCCGGCTCCTCTAGCCTGATCAAAGGGCTCCGTGTCTTATCTTAAAAAAAGAACCGTACTGAAGCGCCATCAGGTGGGGCTGGAGAGCTAGCCTGAGGCCCACCACATAAGGGGACACCCACGCACAAGGGGATTCCTTTGGGGGGCAGGGGGCCGGGACGGGGGGAAGGAGACGGTCTTGCCTTTATCTGACACCTTTCTGCACTGTTCAACTTCCTAACCACAAATCCTTATTTAAAAACAACTACTGTGGGGCACACCTGGGTGGGTCAGTCGGTTAAGCGTCCAATTTCGGCTCGGGTCATGATCTCACAGCTGGTGAGTTCGAGCCCTTCATCTGGCTCTGTGCTGACAGCTTAGAGCCAGAGCCTGCTTGCTTCCGATTCTGTGTCTCCCTCTCTCTCTGCCCCTCCCCTGCGTGCACTCTCTGTCTCTCTCAAAAATAAATAAACATTAAATTTTTTTTTAATAAAAAAAACCGATGTTACCAAAGATAAAATAGAAGCCCTCCTTGACACCACATCCTCTACAGCTGTTCTATGACAGTTCACAGAAGAGTTTTGGGAGAGAATTATCCCCTCAACATGGCTGTGTTTTTACCTTCTTCATTGTCTTTTAAAGACATGATGTATTTCAAGTATGCGAGTGAAGAAACTAAGCTAATAGGCAGCAATGAGCCCATCACCGGATTTAACATAATATATTGTCCCAACCACTCCTAATCCACTTTAATTTGGTTTCTGCCCCACGAATAAGGCTACTGAAATGGCTCCCCCTAAATCCAGCGGGTGCTTTTAGGCTCTCATTTAACTTACCTCAAACCTGTCCATTTCTCTACCCCCCAGTAACCTAACACATGACTTCCTCCCATTCTTTTTTTTTTTTCTTCTAGTTTATTTATTGTGGGAGAGAGAGAGAGAGAGAGAAAATGAGCAGGAGAGGGGCAAAGAGAGGGAGCGAGAGAATCCCAAGCAGGCTCCGCGCTGTCAGTGCAGAGCCCGACATGGGGCTCAATCCCACGGCCCTGGGATCTTGACCTGGGCCCGAATCAAGAGTCAGACACTTAACCGACGGAGACACCCAGGCGCCTCTCCTCCCATTCTCTCCTGTGGTCCCCTGATCTGTTCTTCACACTTTAAAAAATGCAAAAGCAAACCCAGTGATGTCATTCCTGAGTTTAAATAATTCACTCAACAGAAGCCCAACTGGCCTGGCCTCTGCCCCTTGCTTCCTGCACACACTGCCCTTGGGCAGACCAGCCCTGTTCAGGGCTCTGAGTGCACCGTGCACACCGGCACACCAGCTTCGGGCCGCCCAGACATCACCGTCCTCCATTCCTCCATAATGGAAACATCACGTGACTTAGAAAGGCCTGCCCTCCCCCACCCAGCCTGGAGAGGCCGCATTTTCTCATCACGATCCTTCCTTTTCCACTGGGGTACCTGCCATGACTTAATTTATTATTTGTATGAGTGTTTACTTGATGTCCCATCCACCTGACTGGGAGCCACACAGAGATGAGAACTGTGTCCACCTGGCCTGCCGCTGATGCCCCACAACTCAGCCTGCATCGGTCACAGAACCGATTCTGCCATGCATCAGAAGAGCAGAGATGGTCCGATGACCAGGGTTCCTTATTCTAATTGGTTAAATCTCCTACCTGGTACGAGGATTTTAAAAAGAATTAAGTTACTTTATAGAAGAGTGTTTTACTGCTTAAGAAAGGAGCCGACCCAACTGTTTTTAGAAATCAAAACACAGCTACCCAGGAACTCTGACCAAGATCAACCACCAACCCAAACATCCCAACAGCAAATGATAAAGCCCTGGTTTCATCATAGAGAAAACCGTAAATGGACAAATGCCTATCCGCACGTAAAATGTATTCATTTCCCTCAAACTTCCTTCCGCTAGGGGAAGGCGGTGTGCTCCCACCCACCCACCCACCGAGGGGAAAGGAGACCTGCAGGACTGCCCGAGCAAGAGGAGGGATTCCAGCTGCCACAACATACCTGGAAAGGTAGGAACTCTAAGCACTGCTTGGTCAGCTACTAATTTTAATGATCTGTCTTTGTCGTGACTAGAATTTCTATACAACGAACTGTGTACAATGTGTCAGAGGTGACCGGCGCCTTCCTTTGCACTTTTGTCCCTCACCTGTGAACCTGCCCTGTGTCCCCAACCTAATTCTCTCTTCTGGTTTTTCCCTGTTGTGTCTCACGCAATTATATTTTAGTATTTGTATTTGCTGAATTGAGTGTCTTCCTCCTGAGACGCCAAAAGCTCCCTCACCCACTTGATCACCAAAATGCTTCTTTTCAACCAATGTATGGGAAGTAAAAGCAGGCAGAAGGGCTATCGGGTACTTTGTGGCCGCGGGAGTACCTCAGTCCTGGCCCCACATGAAGCTTCGTAAGGACTCAGTCTTATTTACACCATCTGTTAGCTTGATGGTCAAACAAAGACCCCCCCTCCCCCATATGTTACTGGTTTTCCAAACACTATTTCATGTGCTTAACGTGCTGCCTCAAACCTTTATCTGTCTGTTTATAAGAATCTGTAACTATTTTTGAGCTTCTGAAAGAAACTTTTTATGTATTGACTGATATTGCCAGGGTCTCTGGAAGTTATAAAAATCCTGGCGTTCTTGGATAGTGATAATCAATGATAATCAATGATAATGAGGAAACAATAAAACAACAACACTCCCTTAGAGCCGGGGAAACAAGTTCAGATACCAGGAGACAGGATACTCGAGCCTGCCTTTGTGCGCTGAATTGAACAGGGCTGGGTGTGGGAGAAGCAGCCTGTATAGAATACTGAGCCGGGTGGCCCCCCTCCCCCATCCTGTACCAGTGGCATTTTATCTGTTCGATACTGAGCCTCTGTGCAGGATTTTGTTTGGGAAATAGAGACACTCGCTTAAAAAAAGGAAAAGAGAAAAGCTTCCATCTTTAATTAGTACACCTGGGCAGTTGGGAGCACGTCTTTGAAGCCAGATCGTTCTGCTTCCCAGTGCTTCTTTGACAACAGAGGATGGGGACATTCAGCTCTACTGAAAAGGAATATCTAAAGGTATGTAAAACATTACTGTAAAATAAAGGATCAAGGATAAGAAAACAACAACGACAAAAAAGGTTGAGATGGAGCTGACCACAATGAGAAGTGTGATGAAACGAGGCATTCCACAGTGCTCTGCCCACGCCCCACCTTATCCAAGCTCCGATATCCATGCACAGAGTGATGACAGGCTAACGGGACAGAGGCACCTCCTCGTCCCCTCTGCTCTACTGGAAGTAAAGTGAAGGGGAGGGGGTCTGCTTACCCTGCTCCAGGCATGTTTTCCACTTGACTAAGACTGGACTCAATAACAGAAGTCAAAGCGTCAAATTCTTCAACGTGCCATGTCTTACACATGCTCCAGATTTTCTTAAGGGCCACTAACGCGTACAGGCGGATACTAAAATTGTGACTGAGGCACCACTGCAGGACGATGATAAACGCTTGCTTCAGAATTGGTTTCTGAAAAGAAAGGGCAAAGATTCTTCAAATGTAAACCCGGGCCCTTGACTGTAGAACCACAAAGCAGACAGAAGATGATCTGATTTTGCCCGTTCTGCATTAGCGGGCTCCTCAGACACACCCAGAGTGCTGCGGTTCGGGTCTCCTCGAGGGAGAATTTCCTCACAGCTCCAGGTTCCGCTTACAACGCGGCTGCGGTACATCCTCCCCGCACTCCAGCACCTGCGGTACCATGGACAGCACCTCCACGCCAACCCTTACTTTCCCACAATACATCCTCCCCACACTCCAGCATCTGAGGTACCGTGGACAGCACCTCCACGCCAACCCTTGCTTTCCCACAATGTGTGAATGACAGCCCCCATCACGTATGACCTTTCCCTGGGCTGGAAAAGTCAGAATGTTCTCTAAAAGCCCCACTTCTGGTACACTCCAAAGTGCTTCTAGAGCAAGGCATCTCACACAACGTTCTTTTCCTCCTCGTCTTTGATGTGAATGACTGTTTCCCCAATGGTACCGTTGGACTCATGTGGCAGTGAGTGGTGGCAGGAAAATTAAAAGGTGGGGAGAAATATAACAAAGCAGTTTAAACTTCCCTGTAGTCTTTTCCTGTGAATTCACAGACTGTTCTATCTTCACAGCCTGCAGACTTCATGCAATGCCAGTCCCTGATTTCCAAAACCACACAGTTCCACAGATATCGAAAGGCCACAGAAGCGACGTAGATTAACGTGGAAACCAGATGGACTGAAACTTTTAATAAAATATCAGGAGCTACCTCGCTGCTTCTACCATGTGGGTCATCTGTAAATGTTTGCAAGGCTGCACCTAGCCAAGAGTCCTGAGGTTTCTACTGAAACAACTGTGTTCACAGAAGACTTTTACCAATACGCGGGCATGGTTAACAGCTCACTTCAATTTCCCAAAGCTCCTCAGAGAAGGACAAAATACAGATATATATGATCCTCTTATTTCATTCCTTTATTCAAAATACGGTCAACAGCTATCAAAGGTCACTGTATTGCCAGCATCACATGGACACTGTTGGGATATGTGAAAGTACACACACACGAAACCGTAATACGTAAACGACCCTCTCTGTGTGATGAGCAACCAACAAAGACCATGTTTATGTAGAGCAAAGTGTGGTAACTAGTCAGATGGGATCCAGCAAAAAGGCATCATGTAGGTTCCCCAACATGGCGCTTGAACTCACGACCCTGAGATCAAGACCTGAGCTGAGATCAAGAGTTGGATGCTTAACCGACTGAGCCACCCAGGTGCCCCAAGGAAGAACGAGTTTTAAGAAGAGGAGCAAGGGAGCTGAGGGGCACACCACATGTACAGCCGAGAAAACCAGGACATGCGGTGCAGAGAAAATATATTTACTTGGCCAGGAGGAAGATGAAGAGAAGTATCTGGGCGCCAAAGGAAAGAGGCAACTTCCAAATGATACATGATTGGGTATTTAGTTGTATTTTACAAGTTGAAAACCAAGGCAGGTTATCCAAGACAACCGAAACACCATGAGGAGTGAATTTAAAAATTAAAAGAGGGGAAAGAGAATGTTGATTATTAATTACTAATATATTACAGTCCTTTACAATTTTATGAAGCATACACACGTGAGCACCTAACCATGAAAACTACTGCTGGTGTTACGTAACCCCGGTGTTTGTAACACGCACAGCTTCACACGTGGGTCTTACTATCCACGAGCTCCAGGTCAGACAACTCGTGTGAAGATGACGTGTACCAGAACAGCATCAGCACAAGGCCCGGCATCCCAAACACGACATGTCCAACGCCGAACTCCTGACTTCTCCCACAACCTATGTGGGGTCCTACTGCCTCCACGCCGCCTCCCTTATTCCATGCCAATTGCTCTGACCTCCCAGGCAGGACGAGACCACTCACCTACAGCCCGCACCTGCTGTTTGTTCCCTTGTCCTGGAACCCTCGTGTGGCTTGCTCACTCACTGCTTTTGGGTACATGTTCAGGATCACCTCCTTGGGCAGGTCTCCCCTGAACCCACCTCCTGAAATAGCCGTCCTGCCCCAGACACCCAATCTTCAGCCCCTTGTTCTGCTTTTTTCTTCAAAGCCTGTGTCACCACCTGACAGTATCATGTCTAGTTGTCGTCTCTCCCCGCACCAGAATGGTGGTAGAGATGGTTTTATTCACTGCAGAATCCCCAGGGCCTGGAACAACCCACCAGGACACACAGAAGGCACAGGACAAACACTGGAGGGGGGAAGGGAGGAAGAATTGCTCCAAAGTACCCCTCTGACGGGGCCTGCGGCCAGCTGCCCGCACTATACACCCCTACTCCAAGGTCTGGCTTCTCCCGGCTCCCTCAGAGTTTTCTCCCCTCCCCTTTCATCCCTTCCCCTGCAGCTTCCAAGCCCTCCTTCCAGGCATGGTCTCCAGCCCCTCACTAACCTTTCTCTCCCACCTCCCTAAGTCATGAGAAAGTCTGCGCCTGTTCCAGTCCTCAGTGTGACTTCTGGACCATCACTTCTCCAACGTCAAAGAAAAAGCCACGGCTTTTTCTACCCAGAGCCACGGCCCACACCTTGTCACAGAACCTGTAACTGTTCTCTTTTCTAAAATCTGAAAATCAGGTATTCCTACCGCTGACCCAAAGCACCTGTCTGCAGTCTCTCTCCTGGCCACCCCACCTCTTTGCCTCCTGTACTCATGGAATTCATCCGAGTCACAACCTCCTTGTCGCTGAACACTATGGATAAAGCCCTTATCTTTCCTGACCTTTCCAGGGCACCCCACTCTCTTGACCTTTCTCTCCTTGAGAAGACCTCTTCCTATGACCCTTAGAACACCCCATTCTTAAGGCTGCCCCCCTCGTCCTCTTCCTGTTTCTTCTCAATCTCTTCCTCTCCTGTCCCGTAAATGCTGGTGCACCTCTGGGCTCTGTGCTCGGCTTCCTCATTTTCTCAGGCTACACACACACACAGTCTGCATTTGTTTCCATGGCTTCAGTCCATTCACGGTTCCCAAGCTTGTGAGTCACAGCTCCTTTTCTTCTTTTAACCGACACGTTCCTGAGATCACTGTAGATGCACGTGCAGTCATAAGAAATGATAGAGAGACCCCCGGTGCCCCGTACGCTTTGCCCAGCTCCCCCTCCTGGTAACATGTGGCAAATCATAGTACGGTGTCACAACGAGGATGCCGTCACTGACATCACCCATGAATGTAACCTGGATCTCCTCAGCTTTACTGGAATTCGTTTGTGTGTGTGGTGTGTCTGTGTTCAGTCCTACACCATTTTATCACACGTGTGGGTTCACATCCACCATCACGGTCACGATACTCAACAGTTCCGATGTGCAAGGATCCCTCCTGTTGTCCTTTTGTAACCACCCGCCTCCTTCCCACGCTCCTCTCCCCACACCCATTTTTTATACAACTGGCACAGGGTTTTGAAAACTATTTGAATTCGGGGGCGCCTGGGTGGTTCAGTGTCCCACTTCGGCTCAGCTCATGATCTCCTGGTTCGTGAGGTCGAGCCCCACATCGGGCTCTGTGCTGTCGCCACACAGCCCGCTTCAGATCCTCTGTCTCCCTCTCGGTGCCCCTCCCCAACTTGCGTTCTCTCAAAAACACACATTAAAAAATATGTATTTGCATTTTAATCTGCCCGAGGTGAGCTTCTGGTGGCCAGTTTGGCAGAAATGGGTCTTCACCATGGAATCACTGAGGCACTGAAGAAATGGGCGCTCCGCTCTCTGCTGCACCACTAAGCTGGGGGTTACCTGGAGCCCTGGCTACAGAACGGTTTCAAAATAGAGGTTTTTGTGTTTCGGGCGCTACAGCCCAGGGCTCACCAGACACAGAATGTGGTGAACCCTGACCCACAGCTCCTCGTATCTTCAGCAGGGTTCACCCTGGTTCACCTGCAGCCCCTCAACGTCCTCTGAGATACACTGGCAACAGCACCCATCTATCCGACACAACGCCCCTCCTGGTCTCGCAGCTGTGGTCCCAAAGCCAGTGACAGCTTCTGAGCTGTAGTTCCTATTCAGAGACCTACACGCGGCTGCTGCCTGCCATGCCTATGGGACACCCTGCGGGTGACACACTCATAATCCCATCCACTCATTGCCACCCTCCCCCCATCCTGGTCTACTCTCCTACTACTGCCCTGTTCCAGTGAAAGTCACCACCACCCCTGCCAGCCCAGGTCACTTCCCTGCTTCCCTCCACCAAAGCCATCCTCCAAACTCTGGCGTTTCTCACTAGCACGTACCCGTCACGTCTATCCACCCGCGACCTCCATGCCACATCCCAGCACCGCTCGAAGCATGAAGGTAGCTTCCCAGAGGTTTCCGGTTTTAACCCCATGACCAAACCAATCCTACACACCGCACTCACAACACCAAGTCTGCTCATGTCACGTTTCTGCTGGAAGTTCAGCAGCATCTCCCCAGTGTCCTCTGGATAAAGTCCAAATTTCTCCCATACGGAGTATTTACTGTACGTCTACACCACCGTTGAGTTACTTGACCGAGTTCACACACCACATAGGAGGTGGAGCCAAGATCCAATCACAGGGCCCATTCACTCAAGCACTGGGCTCACCTCCTCCACCTGCCTGACAAGGGCCCTTCTGTGCTGGGCCCTGCCCCCCCTGCAGCCCCACCTCCACCTCCAACCCAGCCAGTGTCTTCCGGATCCTGACTGCACCAGGCTTCCCTGCACTAGCCTGTTCCCCTCCCTGCCATGCAGACCTCTGCGCTCAGCTACGAGACTTGGGAGGTCTCGCCTGCACCCCGCAGTCTCGTGCACGCCGCGCTGGTCTGCACAGATCTGCGTCTTGCCTCCCCAAACCTCTAGTGTTGTGCTTCGTTACAAGAAGCACTAAAACATATTCTGAATGAATGAATGAGAAAAATGGAAGCCTTGATCCCAAACTCTGACAGGTATCAGGAAGGACTAAGGACAACCGTGACAGGAGAGAAAGTACCTTCTGTGTTATTTAATCCTCACCAACATCCCGGCAAGTACATAGTACTGTGTCCACTTTACCTAGTAGGAAACCCGAAGGCATCGAGTCCAAACGCCTGCCTTCCCTTCCCAGTTTCTTACAGCTCCTCTATAACCTTAATCCTCACTCCAGGCTTTGTTCAGATTCCCTTAGTCTTCACTGATGTGCCTGTCCTGATCCCGATTGCACCCCGGACACCATGGTACATCTAGTGGTCCTGTCCCCTTACCCTCCTCCCTCCTCTGGGCTGTGACAGCTTCTCAAACTTTGCTGGTTTTTGACGATCTTGTCAGTTCTGAGGAGCAGTGGGCAGGGATTTTGTGGAATGTTGCTCGGCTGGGCTTTGGGGGATGTTCTTAAAACCTCATGATGAGACCAGGGTCATGGTGTTTTGGGAGGAAAACCACAGAGGCCATTTTCATCCCATCCTATCAAGGGCACAGACTGTCGTACGACTGACCGCTGTCGTGGGTGCCCCTGCTGCAAGGTCACTTTCCCTTCCACACTCTAGTCTTCGGAAGGGCATCACCAGGGCAGCCCGTGCTTAAGGACTGGGCGGGTTATGCACCCCCTCCTTGCGGTCAGTGTCCATGTAAGTTATTTGGGCTCTACACATCTGTCTTTCCCATTTGTTTATTTAGTCAGTCATTTATTTGTATCAGTATGAACTCATAGATATTTATTTTATGTTTTGGTTGTAATCCAGTATGACTCTACTGTGTTGCTGATCTCAGTGTTAGCAACTGGGAGCTCCTGTGCCCCTCTGCAGACCCACCCCGTGTCAGTGTGTGTGGAAAGCACTTCTTTTCTGGTACTACAAGATGCTCCAGATTTACCTTGTGTATTGTCTGCCGCAGTTCTAGAATCAGCTGTTTCTCCAAGAAGCCCTGGTTCCTTGTGTGAGAGAATGATGCTAGAAACCAAGATCTGGGAGTGAGGTATAGATTACTCGTGAGTGCGAAACAAAAATCCAGTATAATTCTCAACAGGGAAAAGAATGCTTTTATGAACACTGCTCAAGATACACTGGTATTGCCTGTGACCATTTGCCTTGGCCAAGACTGAGCTACACACTGTTCACACTGGAACACCAGCAACACCACCTCGTATTAGCTGACAAGGTTTGGACACACTGCACAAGAAGACAGGACGACACAACGATGTGTGTACTGGAGAAAGGGGTTTTTTATTATTCCCCCCCCTCTGCTTTTAATTTCCATAGAACATTTAGGGTTCTGACCTCTGTCCTGTTTGATGGTAGTTCTGAATCTTCTCGGACTACTTAGCACAGACCCACAAGGTTAAGTGCACATATTTCCATACCTTGCGGAAAATGGGAAGTTTTGAGACTGTTTCCAAGAAGTCTTTAAACAAAAACACATCTGTCAATTAAAAATGGAGTTTACAACAGACACTGTGAGGGGTGTGGAAACAGACTAACAAAAGTAAACTAGTCTGGTCTTTACTTAGATGTCTCAATTTAGATTTTTTTTTTTTTTAATAGAGAGCACAAGCAGGGGAGAGGGGCAGAGGGAGAGAAAGAATCCAAGCAGGCTCCACACCCAGCACAGAGCCTGACATGGAGCTTGATCCCATGACCCTGGGATCGTGACCCGGGCCAAAAATCAAAAGTTGAACAGTCAACCAACTGAGTCACCCAGGCGCCCCGAAATGATTATTCTAGTCCGCTAATCAGCATTCCTTCTTTTGGATGCTTAAAAGTAAAAAATAAACCTAAAATATGTAATATACACCAGGTGCAAACAGGGCTGGGTGGAAAAATAGCCTGTTATTTATAACAGACCTAGCAGGAGATCTTCTAAGATGAATTCATTTTCAGAACTTGCCTGAACGATTCTTGAGCTATTCCAGCCACCCTGCCACAGGACAGTCCCTTGTCTGCCTTACCTCTCGTGGTAGATTGCAAGCACATGTCTTTCCTGCACATATTTAAAATAGAAAGATAACATGTGATGTTATTCGATGCTCGAGCTTGCCTGATCTCTCCAGAAGGTGTTAACACGAGTTTTTACGTAACTGTAACTCACACACTGCCATCTGGCTGACAGACACTGTAAGACACGAGCAATTTTAAGATCATCATGATCTGAGGAGTTAAAATGTGGTGGGGGAAAAGGATGTCAGTCTTAGAACTGATGAAACAGGTTAACAACTGAATTTGATTGCTACCACTGTGTAAAGACAAGAACACAAGAACACTCTGAGAAATTCTAGGAAACCCTTTTCCCCCCGTACTTTTCTTCCACTTTTAACACCAAACAATACCTCTTCTTCTACATACTCAGTTTTCTCCTCGAGTTCACATCTCAGTGTGCTCTTTCCTGTGGGTTCAATAATGCAGAATCTTGCTCTAAATCTTACTGGCAGGTTTTCCTGAATTCTTACCAGCTTTGCCAAATTGATTAACCAGAATTAGTGACGATCTCTACTGGTCTGTGGGGTACAGTGCTACGGAGACGGCTCAAAGCCTGAGAAAGACGAAAGACTGGCCTCACGCTCCCAACGATGATGACCACAGCTCATCAGCCTTCATGCAAGCTCCTCTGCATGAGCACATGCTCGATAACTATGTCAGTCAAGGAACAGTTGAAGATGCAATAAGAGAATTCCTACCTAAATAATCGTATGTAAATACCTGCATAAAATTGATGACCTATCACTAGAAATTGCCCATTATTTGTCTGCAGATTTAATACAGGCTCAGGCATCCCTCGGTGTGTATGTGTGCAGGTGGGTAACACCTGCCTGCGTATTTGTGTCGTACATGTGCACACTAATGGAGTAGTACAAGGGAAGAGGAGTAGCAAAAATCACAAGAAATACTTACGTTAAAAAAAAATAGTACAGGGTGCCTGGGTGGCTCAGTCAGTTAAGCATCCGGTTTGGGCTCAGGTCATGATCTCACGGTTTGTGAGTTCGAGCCCTGCACTGGGCTCACTGCTGTCAGCACAGAGCCACCTTTGGATCCTCTGTCCCCCTCTCTCTACCCCTCCCCTGCTCGCTTGCTCTCTCTCAGAAATAAATAAACATTAAAAGTATTTTTAAAAATTAGTCCAAATCTATACAATTCTATTTTGATAGACTGCTCAAACTCCTCTTACAGACACATTTAAACTCACCTTTTCTGGAACATTTTGCGTAATGATGTCCAAATGTGACAAAACTGATAAAAATGTACAAATGCTTGTTTTAAGATTTTCTTCACCCTGGAAAAAAGTCAGATAAATAAAATAGTCATTCAAGGCTCACCGTGGTGCTGTGGGGCCCAGAACAGAGGTGGGATGTGAGGTGGCCGGGCCTGGGTGGAGATCTAGGATGAAAGGAAATAGCTTCCTAGAGCCGAATGCCAACACAACACTCAGCAGACACCACAAGGTTACAAATGAATTTAACTGTGAAGTAAGCGGTATGGCCAAGGACACACTCACCTGAGAAGAGACGTGGGCAGCACGGGGAGGGCAGGAAGGAAAAAGAACTTGTGAGAAGTAAACATGATGCACTAAGTCTGAGGTGATGGGGAGGCAGAGGTGGTGAGGCAGAGAGATGGGGGGGAGGGGGGTGGATGGTAGCAACAGGTTCAAAAGTTAGGACCTTGCAGATGACTTTAGAGCCAGGACAAAAAGCTACATAAGAGTGTTCAACTGGAGTTCAGAAACCTCCCCAATAACAGGGATTTGGAAGAACACAACATTCTAGTGATAATAAGCTGATGAACCCCAGACAGACTGGAAAGGAAAGAGACTACAGACCCTACAGTCCAGAAATTGCTCCAAAGGCAAACAAGATGATTAACCTCTTTATGCACCTGGCAGTTACTGGTCTTCCGTGTGCCAGGGATGATGCCAGAAATCAGGGGAAGCAAAATTAGATAAGGTTCCTGCCTTCAGGGACCTTCGTCTAGTGGGGAAGGAGGACAAAATCACCCAATAAAGTAAAATCCCCATTATAACAAGCACTATTTATGTGCTACAAAGACCTCTAATCAGGGGATCTCCAAACCACTCTTCCTTTAAGAAATGACACCAAGGACATGTAGGTGGAGATCTAAAGAAAGAGAAACAGTTCTGTAGATGAAGATGAGAAAGGGCAGTTCAGGTAGAGGGCACAGCTCATGCAAATAGCCTGAGAGCCAAAGGACATGTGACAGAAAAGGTCAGAGTGACACTCGGTCCCATCTGTAGCTGCCAGTGACCCCGGCTCCCCTGTGCCCATGCCCTAATGCAGGCCCTACCCACCGTCTGAGGCTCGGTCGCACCATCTGCTTTGGCCTGTGCGTCATCAGCAAGCAGGATGCAAGCGGAAGCTGGGGAAGCACATGCACGCCACGACACAACCTCCTGGGTTGCTCGTTCCAGGAGCCCTGAGCCACCACAGAAAGAGGTCCAGCCACCCTTGCCGGTCAGAAGAAGCCCGTTGGAAGTTCTAGCCCCAGCAGGCACCACATGGAGCAGAAGTGCCCAGCCAGGCCCATGTGACCCAGAATCGTGAAAAATAAAACACTGTTGCCTACACTCATGTGTTCTGGACTGTTCTAGCAAGAGAAAACGGGAGACTGTCAGTAGAAGTGTAAGAGCACCTGAGAGCCGCAGGCCATTCTGAAGACTCTTGGTCTTTATTCCAAGAGCAATGTTTGAGGCAAGTGGGTAGCCTGACCAAATTTTCATTCTGAAAAGCCTGCTCTGGCTTCAGCATGGAGAATGGATTCAAACGGAGGCAAGAATGGATGCAGGTGGCCCAGCGAAAGAAGGACTGCACTGGGTCATGGTGGCCTGGACCGAGACAGAATGCTAGAGACAGAAGGGAGGCAAAGGAGAAACCCTTGGGACGGAAGGGCCATAGGAGCTGGTCACGGATCAAGGTTTCTGTTCTGTGCAACTCTATGGAGGGTAGTGCTAGTTGGAAGATCAAGTGTGGGAAAAATATGAGGCACATGGTGTCACATATCCAAGTTCCAGATGATCTACAAACATTCAAGGAGAATGTCTGGAGCAGGGTGGGCTGACTTCTTCTGTAAAGGACCAAACAGTGGTCCTAAAAACATGGCTTTGCGGGTCGCACAGACTCTGTTACAACCACTGAACTCTGTCATTTGGCACAAATGTGGCCACAGACAGTATGTAAATAAATGGGCAAGGCTGTGTTCCAGTAAAACCATGAGGCCGAACTTGACTGTAGTTTGCCAACCCCTGATTTAGGACTTAGGGGAAGGTGTCTGGAATCAATACAAATTAGCCATTACATCAGATAAGTGAAACTGTACCTTAGATACACCTGAAACTAGAAAACAAGGAAAAATGAAGGGGGGTTAAAAAAAAAAAGGCCCAGCCTTGAGAAGCACAGACATTTCATGGTTGCATGGGAAGGGAAAGGCTGGAAAGGACACAGGAAAGAGGAAACAGAGGGACGAGAGGAACCTGGAGAGCGTGTCAATGAACCGAAACCAAGGAAGTCATCAAGAGTGTGGATGGGGCCAAAAGAAGAAAGAGCAGGGTGACGACAGACTCTGGACAGTGTCCTCTGCAAAGCGACAGCACTGGACTGCAGGGTCGGTGGGAGGAAGTGGGAAACCCAGCTGTGGAATACGGATGCCCCCTGCAGGAGGTCTGACTACAACACAGGAGTGAGACAGGGGGACCACAGGGGAGGGGCGGATGGTGCAGTGCAGACATCCATAAACGATGGAGGAGACATGAGAACACGGAAAGCAATGGAAACCATTTGGTTAAGAAGGAGAGACTGAGTACAGAAGACAGACTGAAAACAGAAGGTTCCTGAGAAGACAGGGGAAGAGGAGCCAGAGAAAAAGCAGAAGAATGATCTTCAAGAAAGATTCAGGTCCTTTATGATACAAGGAGGGAAGAAGTCTCAGACGGATACAGACACAGGCAAATGTGTACCGCTGTGGAGAAGGTAAAGGTATCCCTGTGTGAAGACTTCTGTTTTCTCTAAAAAATAAAAGTTGAGGTCCTCGGCTTCCAATAAAGGAAGAAAAGGGTGTAGTGGATATTTGCCTTCATTTGGGTATCTATCCTGAATCCCCTTCCAAGTTTAGGAAATTCTCCCACCTTATAGGTCTTGTGGAAAGCGAAAAATGCCTCATACATTCCTCTTCCCAGCCTCTTGGCAGCTAAAGAGAAGGTACCTGAGACTTGGATCCAGAAGCATCCACCCTGAACTCTGAATCGAGAACTCTTAACTTATAGGGGCAAAGCCCACGGAGGCAACAGGCGTACAACAGGTTAGACGGCACGTCATCTCCGGTGGGGTAAACCAACGTCCGCCAATGGACCAGCTCCATGGCATGGCTATGGTGCAGCTGTGGGCCGTTCAACCTCCTTTATTCTTATTTTCCAGCTTTCTGGGCATTCTGCATACCTCCTGACTCCCTGCTCCTCCTCTGCTTAAGTACCCCCCCCTTCTTTTTTGAGAGTGAGCGAGCACGTGCATGCACAAGACAGTGGGGGTGGGGCATGGAGAGAGGGACAGAGAGAATCCCAAGTAGGCTCCAAGCCCAGCACAGATCCCAATGCAGGGCTCAATCTCATGAACCGTGAGATGATGACCTCAACCAAAATCAAGAGTCAGATGCTTAACCAACTGAACCACCCAGGTGCCCAAAGTCCCTTTCTGATTCAATCAAAAGTTGTTTTATTTGCTTACAAGGAATACCCCTGACTGATATCCAGAGAAAGAGACCTGAAGACAAGATACAAGGTCTGAAAGCTCTTTATGAAGAGAGAGACTGAACTCAGTGGAAAAACGTCACAGAACTGCTGGCATTGCTGGGGCTACAGGAGAGACAGGATGTCTCAGAAGGACACCAGAGCCAACCTGCCTTTCCTGCGACTTCCTGAGGCAGAGCCTCCCCACCGGAGAGCAGACAAAGTAGATGACATTAATAAAGCAGCAGACAGGGGAAGCAATTCAAGGGAAAATGATAGAGTGTTTTTCTTAGTTCCACGTACATGAAAAGGGGAAGGAGGAGGCAGACGGGGAATCTCACAACAGCGAAAAAGAACGCAGCTTCAGAAATTAAACGGAGTTTGAATTAAAGCTATGTCATTTCTTTTTTTAAAAATTTTTTTTTAACATTTATTTATTTTTGAGACAGACAGAGACAGAGCATGAACAGGGGAGGGGTAGAGAGAGAGGGAGACACAGAATCTGAAACAGGCTCCAGGCTCTGAGCTGTCAGCACAGAGCCCGATGCGGGGCTCGAACTCACGGACTGTGAGATCATGACCTGAGCCGAAGTCGGACGCTTAACTGACCAAGCCACCCAGGCGCCCCTAAAGCTATGTCATTTGTTACTGGTGTGACAAGTCAATCTCTCTGAACTTCAGTGTCTTCCTAAGTAAATTGTAAGAAAAAGAAAAAAAGAAAAGAAAAGCCCGACAGATCTTTCAGGCTGAAGGAGCAGGATGAAGGAGCCCCGGGCTTTAGGGACACGTGGGTTTCAAGCGAGGAGACTGGGAGAAAAGAACGAGAGAAAGGAGATCGATATCAGGGAAAGGTGCTATCATCAGGCCAGGTTTACACGCGGATGGGAAGTGACCCTGTGAGAAAGCCCGGCCAGTGGCTGGGGGGGCAGGGAGCCACACACGTGGGTTTAGAGAGCAGAGTGCAGAAAGAGAAGCACCAGGGGCTGAATAAGGATTCTTCTTGTTCTCATACTGAGAGAGATTTCAGTTTATTCCAAACAATGTGGACGGGGCCTTCTTGTATAGATCTCTTCTTTATTAACAAATGTTTGTATTTGAGTACAGCTGACACATTACATTAGTACATTCGTTTCAGGGATTACAGTTCCTAGTGACTCCACGTGTTTATACATTATGCTTTGCTCACCACGAGTGTAGGATTCTTAAGATAAAACCAAGCATGAGGGTTGAACAAAGGAAAGGGAACACATCAAAGAAACAGGGAAGCCATCCATCAACCTGACAGGGAAGGGGCCACATGGTTCACTGCAGCGGACATCAGCTGTAGAGAAAGCAGGTGCCAGCATGAAACGTAAGGAAGATGGAGACAGAGAAAAAGGCGGTCTGGAGCTGCATATGAAATCCTCAGTCTAGGATTTCTGAAAACGTAGTTGACCACAGTCGTTTACGTAAAGGAAGAGAGGAGGGCAAAGTTCACGCATCTGAAAGTGTAATTCAGGCATGCCTGGGAAACACCACAGGCTTCAGGCTTGGTTCTGGACCATCCCAACAAAGCAAGTATCACAGTAACAGGAGTCAAGCAAGTTTTCTGGTTCCCCAGTGCATATAAAGGTGACATTTACTAGACTCCATGTACACCAGACTATAGTAGACTATGAAGTGTTTGGTAGCCATTATGCCTAAAAATGCGATGTGCATACTTTAATTAAAAAATACTTCACTGCTGGGGCGCCTGGGTGGCTCAGTCGGTTAAGCGTCCGACTTCAACTCAGGTCACGATCTCGTGGTCCATGAGTTTGAGCCCCGCGTTGGGCTCTGGGCTGACAGCTCAGAGCCTAGAGCCTGCTTCAGATTCTGTGTCTCCCTCTCTCTCTGCCCCTCCCCTGTTCATGCTCTCTGTCTCAAAAATAAAGAAACGTTAAAAAAAAAAATTTTAAAAAATACTTCACTGCTGAAAAATGCTAACCATCACCTGGGCTTTTGGCGAAAGCCAAAAATCACCATAGATCACCATAATAAATGTAATAATGAAAAAGTCTAAAATATGGTAAGGATTACCAAAATGCAAACACAGAGCCCCACTGTGACTAAGTGCTGTTGGAAAAATGGCACCAGGAGACGTGCTGGATGCAGGGCTACCACAAACCTTGCATTTGTCTGGATCGCGGTGTCTGTGCAACGTAACAAAGCAAATCACAACAAAATGAGGGGTGGCTGCGGAAAGGGAAAGATGGCACTAAGACAATGGCTGGACAGAAGAAAAGTCAACAGAGGAAGAATGAAGAATGAAGTCCCCCTAAAATACAAATAAGGATGGGGACAGACGTGACAAAGACAACAATTTCTTCCCCTGAAACAGAAAGGAAGAGTCATAGGGTAGATCTATTTTTAATTTTTTGAGGAACCTCCACACTGTAAAAATTAAAAATAGACCTACCCTATGACCCAGCAATAGCACTGCTAAGAACTTACCCAAGGGATCCAGGAGTGCTGATGCCTAGGGGCACTTGTACCCCAATGTTTATAGCAGCATTTTCAACAATGGCCAAATTATGGAAAGAGCCTAAATGTCTGTCAACTGATGAACGGATAAAGAAGTTGTGGTTTATATACACAATGGAATACTATGTGGCAATGAGAAGGAATGAAATATGGCCTCTCGTAGCAACATGGATGGAACTGGAGAGTGTTATGCTAAGTGAAATAAGCCATACAGAGAAAGACAGATACCATATGGTTTCACTCTTATGTGGATCCTGAGAAACTTAACAGAAGACCGTGGCGGAGGGGAAGGAAAAAAAAAAAAGGTTAGAGAGGGAGGGAGCCAAAACATAAGAGACTCTTAAGAACTGAGAACAAACTGAGGGTTGATGGAGGGGGTGGGTGGAAGGGAGGGGAGGGTGGGTGATGGGCACTGAGGAGGGCACCTGTTGGGATGAGCATTGGGTGTTGTATGGAAACCAATTTGACAATAAATTTCATATTAAATAAATACATAAAATAAAATAGAACAATTATAACTGGACTGTAATAAAAGTTATATGAATGTGGTCTCTCCCAAAAAAAAAAAAAAAAAAAAAAGAAGAAACAGAAAGGAAGAGACAGAAAGATACGTTGAGGAAGGAAGGCATCTCCATTTTCACACAAAGCAGAAGGCAAGGTCATTTGTATTAAGAAAAGGAAGTCGCTTTGGGGAACCAAGGAAAAACATTCAGGGCAAGTATTTAGAACTGATGTTTAGAAAGAGTTCATTATTTGCCAGGAGACTGCAATTGTAAACCCTATCACTTATCCATGCCTTAAAAATGATTTGCAAGATACAAGAAATGTCAGGCAGAGAGGAATGGGGTGGGGGTGGGGGATGAGGGTAGAGGTGAAGTAAGAATGGAAATCAGTGGATATTTGTTCTCAGCTGGTGAGGGGGCTCCCTCCCAGTCTCTCCACTTGGCTTGTGTGGAATTTCCCTACTAAAAAACTCTTTTAAAATGTAAAGACTGCATTTAATTCCTCTATGTTCTTTTTTTTTTTTTTATGTTTGTTTATTTTTGAGAGAGAGAGAGAGAGAGTGACAGAGCATGAGTGGGGGAGGGGCAGAGACAGAGAGGGAGACACAGAGTCCAAAACAGGCTCCAGGCTCCAAGCTGTCAGCACAGAGCCCAACATGGGCCCCGAACTCAGGAACTGTGAGATCGTGACCTGAGCCGAAGTCAGACGCTCAACTGACTGAGCCACCCAGGCACCCCTCACTGTTCTTATTTTTAAAAACAAACACAGACATTGCTTGGTGAATAAGGATAGAGAAGGCACCCATTTCTCTTGACTTCCCAGTAACATAAGCCTTTTCCATCCTTACTCTGTGGGAACAGAAGACTGATAACTCAGGAGGAATGCCAGGGATCTCTGTCTCTTCATTTAATTCAGATTTTGCAAAACAGAACACAGGAAGTCAATACATCAGGCACAGGACAACTGACAGGTAAAAACACAACTATTAAAATGAAACAAATCTCCCAGCATAGCCAAAATATTTGAATTTCAAAAATTATGAAAAAATCTCTTTTACTTACATAAGAAAAACAATCCCAGAACTTCGGAAGAAACTGAGGAAATTTATGAAGAATCAATATAATAATCCATTCTATAAAATATTTTATGGATGCGTGATTATTGATGAAACCAGCACGGAAAATCTTGTCAATAATTCTATTCAAGAAATTCTGAGAAAAATAAAGTTCATAAATTAAATGGTTATGTTATGGTGATTAACTGTTTTATTTTATTGAGATATAATTGATACATAACACTCAAGTTTAAAGTGTACATCATGTTGATTTGATACACTCATGAGCTGCAATATGATTGCCACCATGGCATGACCAAGGCGGGAACAATTAAGATATAGTCTTGTAGCAACTTCCAAAATGGCTATTGGGGCACCTGGGTGGCTCAGTCAGTTAAGCGTCTGACTTTGGCTCAGGTCATGATCTCACAGCTCGTGAGTTCAAGCCCTGCATCAGGCTCTGTGCTGACAGCTCAGAGCCCGGGGCCTGCTTCAGATTCTGTGTCTCCCCCTCTCTCTGCCCCTCCCCAGCTCAAGCTCTCTCTCTCTCTCTCCTTCAAAAATAAATAAACATTAAAAAAAATTTAAAAAGAAAAAGGCTATTAATTTGAACTTAAATAGTCACCATTAAAAAAAATAACTTCAAGGGGTTTGTTTTTGTTTTTAAATTAAGCTCTACACCCAATGTGGGGACTTGAACTCACAACCCTGAGATCAAGAGTTGCATGCTTGGGGCGCCTGGGTGGCTCAGTCAGTTAAGCGTCTGACTTCGGCTCAGGCCATCTCATAGTTCGTGGGTTCAAGCTCCACGTCAGGCTTCTGCTGACAGCTCAGAGCCTGGAGCCTGCTTTGGATTCTGTGTCCCTCTCTCTCTGCCCCTCCACAGCTTGTGCTTTCTTTCTCTCAAAAATGAATGACTAAACATTTAAAAGGAGTCGCATGTTGGGGCACCTGGATGGCTCAGTCAGTTGAACATCTGACTCTTGATCTCGGCTCAGGTCAGGATCTCACAGGAACACGAGTCTGAGCCTGTTTAAAATACTGTACATATTACAGCTCAACACTAAAATGCATTTAAAAAGAAACACTAGAAATGTTTGACTAGGTTAACTGAGAATATTTTTTTTGTCTTGGCACGGAAGGGCCCTGAGGACGAGGGGAGTGTTGGGGAGGCGTGGGGGGCACGACAGAGCAGGTGGGCTTGTCAGGAAGAACTTCAGCATGTTTGTTAGGGAGCAGCCACTGCTGAGAATTTTAAATTCTTGTACCTTGTGGTTGCACTTAACTTTCACACCCATGCGCAAGGCAGGCCACGCGTATTCCCCTGTTGCCCAGCGGGGCACTGGAGTTCAGGGAGGCGGGTGTGAGTTTGAGCCCCGCATTGGGCTCTGTGGTGATGTCACAGAGCCTGCTTGGGAGTCTGTCTCTTCTTCTCTCTGACCCTCCGCGGCCTCTGCATGCATGTTCTCTCTCAAAATGAATAAATAAACTTAAAAAAATAAATAAAAATTAAAGTAAAAAGGGCTGCATGCTTTACCGACCGGAACCCTGGAACAGCTTAAAATTTTAAGTAATTATCAGATCTACAACTCCCTAAACAGCAAACCTAAAAACTGTTTACTGAATCATAATGATAAGGTACTTTCCTGGGTACTTTATAATTTGCTTGGACATAAAGTCTATGAGGAAGGTTATTGCTCTGTATTTTCAGAGGGAAAAGAAAAGATTCAGAAAAGTTAAATATTTTTTCAAAACCTGGCAGGTGGCAGAATTCGGATTCAAACCAGCATCCATCAAGATGTCGGGGCTTAAAACTTGGAACAGGAAGGACTGATGCCAGAGTCCGCAGGAGGCAAACGAGACGCAGGAGAAGCAGGTCCGGGGCTCCTTTCTCCCTTTGGACTGCACATCACCTGCCCTTACAACCTCCCCAGTTCTTCTGGCCAAGACCTTGAGCTCCCACATCATCCTCACTCACCCCAGCCTTCTTTTCAAAATTGTACTTCCATTTGGGTAAGGGACCATACCTAAGTAGCAGGTAAAAATATGTACACATACATACTTCTGTAACATACAAACACATTTATGATGTATATTTATTTTAAAGAAGAATCTATCTTCAAAACATTTCTAATTGGCAGAAGAGGAGTAGACAAGCTCATTTGTGGGCCCTGAGACAGCTCTGTAAAATCCGGCTTGGAGTTGGGTAGAGCCGGCTGTGAAATTCCACCCCCATCATTCAGCCGCCGCGTTATCATGCAGGCAGGTCACCCGCCTCCCTGAACTCCAGTGCCCTGCTGGGCAGCAGGGGAATATGCGTGGCCTGCCTTGCACGATGGGTGTGAAAGTTAAGTGCAACCACAAGGTACAAGAATTTAAAATTCTCAGCACTGGCTGCTCCCTAACAGACATCTGGAGTTCTTCCCGAGAAGCCCACTTGCTCTGCCATGCCCCCCACCTCTCCCCAATACTCCCCTCGTCCTCGGGGCCCTTCTGTGCCAAGACAAGAAAAATATTCTGTCAACCTAGTCGAACATTTCTAGTGTTTCTTTTTAAATGCATTTTAGTGTTTAACTATAATACGTACAGTATTTTAAAAATCAAATAACATGAAGAGGCCTATGATGAAAATCAGCAGCCCCCACACATCTGCTAAGATTCCTCCCCAGAAAGGACACTTTTAGCCATTTCCTCTTACATTTATCCAAACAATTTACTTGGACATACTTCTGTACTTATAGTTACTTAAGTGTTTATTTCTCACAGATAGAAGGCTTCATAAGTTGTATTAAAAAGGAGTTTGCTATGTTTTTAAAACTCTCTGAAACATTTAAAACTTTAGGAGGGAAGATGGGGTGTCTGGGTGGCTCAGTGGGTTAAGCATCCAACTTCGGCTCAGGTCATGATCTCACGGTCCGTGGGTTTGAGCCCCATTATCGGGCTCTGTGTTGACAGCTCAGAGCCTGGAACCTGCTTCGGATTCTGTGTCTCCCTCTCTCTCTGCCCCTCCCCTGCTTGCATTCTGTCTCTCTCTCACTCACTCAAAAATAAACAAACATAAAAAAAAAAAAAAAAGACCTTAGGAGGGAAGAACAGGAAACTCTGAGATCAGAGGAAAACTTTTTGCATTCAAAAATGCTTTTTAAAATTGTGTGAGATATACCTAACTTTCCAATAATGATCTATTTTCTTAACAGGAATCCTAAGCAAAGATGATCGGAGAAATCAGACAGATTCCATTCACTCTTCCTCAGGGAAGAGAAAAGTAACTGGACAAAGACTGTTGTAATAGATTAAGATCTTGGCCTTGGCTTAGCTGGTTTATATGATCACAGAATTCATGAAATTAAGGGGGGGGGGGGGAATCAGCCATGGGAAATGACTATCTCATCCAAAACAACAGCACTCCAAAGTAACTTAGCTGTGGGAAACGAGAAGTGAACGGACCTATATTTTCTAATCAAATGGCACACCAGACATTAAACAGTTACGATGTTATTTACATTAGGTAAGAAAAAAAGAAGAAAAAATATTAAGTAGTGCCACGTAAACTAGTTTCCAATTTATTTCTACGATGCCTAATTGCCTTAGGATTCTTTCCACTAAACAAAAACAGAAACAAAAACAAAATAACAAATGAATAACTTCAATTTTAAGAACTGAAGAATAAATTTTAAGATTACTTTCTCAGTATTAAAACAGCACATGACAGTTTTTACTATTTTTTGTTCCGTATCAAAACATCATGCTTAAAGGTACCAATGGAATACAAATTATACCTGATCAAACCTGGGGAAAATCACCAGTAGCGCCTGCCATATTCGGTTCTTCACTCTGTGCTGTTGAGAATTCACATAGTATCGGGTTCTGGACTTGGACACCAACTCATCCTGGGGTGGGGAGAGGACAAGGATCACATTACCCACGGAATTTGTGATCAGTGAGAACAAAACCAATGGCAACTTCAAATTTAAAAGGTGTCAACAGTGCAGAGGCACTCATGACCCCTCCCCGAAGGCAGAAAGGAAGGTAAGTAAAGACGCTTTCTTATGAACACTTGATTTCCCTTCAACACCATGAAGTTAGTTGCTTTTGTTAATTTATCTGCTTTTCAAGTTAGAAAAGGGATCATAAAACTGTAGTTGGCACAAAAAGTATTTGGAAATATCTGTCTGTGCCTTTGTGGCCACTTTAATGTGGAGATACGGGGTCACGGGGGCGAGGAGAGATGGAGACAGTTGACACGTTTTACGATGCACCAATATACGCGCTTCTCAGCTGCTGCCTCCGTGTCCTGTGGAAGTTTGCGGTAATGGTATCTGCAGTTTGATGTGAACACCATTAAGGGAGACACCAGAGAATGGCAGCAGGGGGACTCTTCCATTTCTTGCTTGTGATGGTCCGTGCTGTCTAAATTCAGCCAACTGCCAGGCTGACTTTTGTTCTGTAACTACTAGTGCTTAGCTGCTGAGTTATGATTGCAATAAAGAGCGTGCTAACATTTTCATGGGGCACCTGGGTGGCTCAGTCGGTTAAGCGTCCGACTTCAGCTCAGGTCATAATCTCACAGTTTGTGGGTTCGAGCCCCGTGTAGGGGGTCTGTGCTGACGGCTCAGAGCCCCCTCTCTCTCTCTGCCCCTTTCCTGCTCACCCTCTGTCTCTCTCAAGAATAAACATTAAAAAATTAAAAAAAAAAAGTGTGATAACATTTTCAAATGTCCTAGCAATGAAAAAGTAGGTCATCTGCTATCTCCAAACCCAGTCACCGAATGTAGACAATCCTCATCTACTTGATAAATTCTGTGATCTTTCTTCACTGATCCCATCCTATGCATGTCAATATGTATACAATTTCATGACAATAGCTAAGTTAACGTAGAGTTTAATGCCTCCTGATGATGGTTAAGATCTCACAGCCTCCTCTCTTGCCATGATTTCTTTGGGGACATTTTCTTCTGAAAGAGGTGATTCAGGTTTCACGTCCTACTCAGCCTGGATGCAGCCAAGCATGGAACCATCACTAGGGCGATCACACAGCACGCTGGAGCATCACTGGCCCAGTACACTTGCCACCGGGGCCTCACTGGAGTCACTGTCCTCACTTGGAAATGCTGACATTCCCTCTTCGGCTCAAAATTTCCTGTCCTTTCACTTGTTCCACTCAATGAACTCTTTTATTCAGAAACATTTTTCTTTTCTCTGCCAGTCCGTCAATCTCTCTAGTTTCTTGCGCCTCCTGACCCACCCTGGGCCCAAGAACAATCTCTATGCTATCTTCAAGAGCACATTCAATTTCTTTCACTATACCCTCAAACCCATTTGCAAATTCCCTACTTTTGAAACAACCCAGTGGTCTTATGTAATCTGATCCTACTTTCAAGTTGCCAGGCACTGCTGAAGAAAAGAAAAATCATCTGCTCCAACCGACTTCATCGAAAGCATGTATTCTGGGCCCTGACCGCCACTAGACCGGTGGTCTCCAAGTCTACAGAGTTTCAGGATCACCTTGAGGGCTCCTTCAAACAGACTGCTGGCCCACCCCCAGAGCTTCTGATTCAGCAGAAGGCGGATAGGGCCCTGGAATCTGCATTTCTAACATGTTCCCTGGTGGTTAAAGCTGCCAGTCCAGAGAACACACTTTCAGAATGATTCCACTCATAAATGGAATCGAAAAAAACCAAACCAAAACAAACAAACAAACAAACAAACAAACAAACAAACAGCAGAATGGGAACTCCAAATACAGAGAACTGATGGCTCCCAGAGGGAACGGGGGTGGGGGGCTCGGTGAAACGGGTGAAGGGGAGAGGGAAATACAGGCTTCCAGTTATGGCATGAGTAAGTTGTGGGAATAAGAAGCAGAGCATAAGAATAGTGATGGAGGAGGACAGGTCGCAGCTACACTTGTGGTGAACACAGCATAACGTAGAAACCTATCCAATCGCTAAGTTGTACACCAGACGCTAATCTAACATCGTGCCAACTACACCCAATTAAGAAAGAATTACTGTGTTCGACCATCATTTTGCTTTTCTCAAGTCTCACCCCATTCTTATTTCCACAGAAACAAGTTAAAATCTTTCCCACTTTCCCAAAGACTTTAACACGGTCCAGTTTTTTTACTCTGACCATGTGATCTTTCCCACTTCAACAATCCTCCTTCAACCTTCCTCACTCAACTTTCTGTCTCCAGCCTTCATCTTCTCGTATCCGAGGAAGAAAGGTCCTTGGGTTTCCTTCAGAGATTCATCAAATCAGTTTTTTAAAAGTACAATTCTTGCGTTTTGTGCGTGTCCACTACCCCTTCACTCTACTGCAAACCGGCCCTACCCAGTGGGCTTCTGAAATCTCAGAAATGCCTCCCAGCTTCTCTCCTCGGCGCCCGACCTGCTCTCAGCTACGGTGGATGCCACTGGTAACAGCCCCTAGACACAGCTTGTGGTGGAAAAGAAGAGGCTCTGAGTTTGAACTCGTGCTCTGAGATTAAAGGTTATAATCATGGACAAATTCATAGAGATTTCTATGCCAAATTTTCTACAGATAAGGTTTTTCTTTTTTCTTTTTTTAATGTTTATTTTTGAGAGAGAAAGAGACAAAGCACGAGGGGGAGGGGTACCGAGAGAGGGGGACAGAGGATCTGAAGCGGGCTTGATAGCAGTGAGCAGGATGCAGGGCTTAAACTCACCAACCATGAGATCATGACCTGAGCTGAAGTCAATATTTAACCAACTGACCCACCCAGACGCCCCCTGTAGACAAGAGTTTTAAATGAGATCAGTCAAGAACACTAGCAACACCAGGCCAGCACCATCTAATTCTGCTTCTATTCTCCTTTCTCAGACCTCTTTTTCATGATCTTTCTCTGGTTCTTTTTCCTATCAACATACTTCAAATGTCAGTGTTTTCTAAATTCCCATTTTTAGCCTCCTCCTAGACGTTCTTGTCTTCAAAGTTTCAGCTATCACCAGGTAGGATGGCTTCCATTTCTTTCCTAAATATCATACTCCTGTCTGTTACTGGGTAATTTCACATGGAGGCCCCAACGCAACTCAAATGTAATATACCCAACACTAAGTTATATTCTCAGATTTTCTCTTTCACCTGACTGAAATTGGGATAAGGGACTGAAACACATCAATATGTTTAAGTTAAAAAAAATAATAATAAAAAACAAAACAAAACAAAAAACATCACTGATCACCATTAGAAGAAACTAGAATACACTAGGAAGCTAATTTAATTCATTATTTTGAAAACTGGTAAGTAACAGGAAAAAAGCAAGCATTTATCCTGCCTTTCCTATAGGAAACATACCTCAGGGTATCTAAATACTTCATATTTGGGTACACAGGAACTTCAGCCAATAAATGAAAAAGGAATAAAATAATTAGAGTATCACCATTTTGGGGCGCCTGGGTGGCTCAGCCGGTTAAATGGCCGACTTCGGCTCAGGTCACGATCTCGCGGTCCATGAGTTCGAGCCCCGCGTCGGGCTCTGTGCTGACAGCTCAGAGCCTGGAGCCTGTTTCAGATTCTGTGTCTCCCTCTCTCTGACCCTCCCCCGTTCATGAGCTGTCTCTTCCTGTCTCAAAAATAAATAAACGTTAAAAAACAAAAAATTTAGAGTATCACCATTTTGAAAGAATTAATGGAATGAGACAATTCATCAATGACTAACATCCCAAAAGAAGAGACAGCCAAATACTCTAAGCTTCCTGATGGATGTACACTCTTGCTCCACCTCTACCCCCAAAAGGAAAATCAAACCTAAATCTGATCAAGGCTCTAGATCTCAATACCATCTTGTATGAAGGGGTCAGAAAAACATTGTAAATGGCACCCCAGAAATTCAAACAGCAAAATCCAGTTTGTGGAAGTCTCTACAATGAAAACAATCCGCTTTCTGCAAAAAATACATTCAAGTTTAAAAAGAATGAGGAGGGGTATCTGTAGATTAAAGGACATTAGAGACATCTCAACCAACCGAAGGAATGGACCTTATCTGGGGTCATGTTTCAAACAAACTGACAAAAATGTAAAGCAATCAGGTAGATTTAAATACTGACTGGATTATTTGATAATACTAAGGAATTATGAATTCAGGTGTGAAAATGGTATTGTGGGTGTGGCTAAAAAAAAGAATTCTCATCTTTTTGAGATACATACTGAAATATTTAGAAGTAAAACTCATGTCTGGGATTGGCTTCAAAATGATGTGTGCTGGGGGGAATGTCAGACCCAACAAGACTGTCCATCGCTGATAACTGGGCCAGGAACGGATCACTTTGGAAGCTACTTTGACAAAATGTTTGCAAGTTCCCAGTAAAAGGTAAGCAGAGAGCTACCCACACAGGCCTCAGTAAAGCCTAAAGAACTAGAAGAAGAGCGAGCGGGCTGCAAAGGCCAGGTGCTCAGTAGCCGCTTGCCCACGGGGTGGCCAGGCCGCCGTGAGCCTGGAGCCAGGCAGCGGGGGCCCGACGCACTCACGGCGCCTCTTTCCAAAGCAGGTCTTCCGTGGCGCCAGGCGGCCCTTGAAGATCTGCCCAGGCGGCCACCACATCCTCTTGCTCCGGTTCACTCTATCCGTCCATGCACTCGAAACTATGTGCGTGTCTACACACGTGCGTGTCACCTACGATGACACGTTAGACACACGGTTGTCTAAGCAGTGACACGGTGGTGTGGAATTCCACCCTCTGTGGCTCCGGCACTTTAACCACGACCGTGTATTAATTCTAACCTAGATCTTTGCTACAGCTTCAACCTTCACCTCGGTTTTCAAACGCCAACCGTGTTTCTGCGTCTTCCCTCTAGAAATGATCCTGCCTCCTGGCCCAGAACACAAGTGCGTCAGGCGTTCCCTCCTCTCACACAGACTCAGCGCCGCCCCCCTGCTCTGTTCCCCAGCTCGGAGGACACGGTGTCCCTCCGGACTACAGCTACCCAGCCCACCCCGCTCTGAGTACGATCCTTTTTCACTTTCTCTAGGATTATTCTTTCATTTTTTATTTTCAAATTACCTTTTTCATGTATTATTTGCTCTGCTCAGTTTTCTTCATCTTCGAAAAACAACTCCTGGGCCTGAGCAAGTGTCTAACGTAACTTTTTTGTCTTTGCTTTTCCAGCTCTTAAATAAAGCTAATCCTTCTGTTGGACGTTAGGGCCAATCTAGACTATTCAAGGATTTTTTCAAAAATATAGTTCGCGTGCCATAAAAATCACCATTTTAAAGTGTCCAATTCAGTGGGTTTGTGTGTATTCACAAAGCTGTGCAACCATCACCACTGTTTATTCCAGAAAATTCTCATCACTCTGAAGAGAAGTCCTGTGCCCATTAGCATTTACTTCCTGATCTCTCACCCTGACCCTGCAGCCACTAATCTATTCTGTCCCTAAAGTTTTCTCTATCCTGGACACTTCATATAAATGGAATCGCACAGTATGTGGCCCTTTATGATGGGCTTTTCACCTAGGGCAACGACTTCAAGGTTCACCAACGTGGCTACTTTCAGTCTGTTTGTTCTAAGAGCCAGCCTGGTGGATGCGAAGCGGCTACTCGAGGATTTCGCCTGTGTGACCACCCTGGCCTCTCCACTACTGTCATCTGCCCCCCACCCCGATCATTTCCTTCAACATACAAACAAGCCCCTGACCCACGCCCTCCTCCAGACACCATCCCGTTACCCCCTCTCATCAGAGCGAACTCAAGAGTGCCTCTGCTCATCTCCACTGGCTCCACAACCATTTTCTTCTCAGCCCTTCCATCGAGGCTTATTCTCACCATCCCAGTCAAAGGTCTTTGTAGAGGTGGCCAACGACAGCCTTCTTGCCGAATCCCACGGACGACAGGCATCCTCGTGTCCCTCCACACCTCCAGCCAGCACTTCCCTCATGTGGCCTGGGGACACCAGCCTCTCCCGGCATCCTCCAGCCTCACTGACAATGCACCCAGAGTTCCGTCCAATGTCACCTGTCAGAGAGGCCCTCTCTGACCCTCCAAATAGCTGTCCCTTGTCCGTATTCTGCTTTTCTTTGAAACACTCTTGTATCTCATATCACGCATCAGTGTTCACTATGATACATCTGTGTGTTCTATCTGATGGAGTATCCTGCAACTCTAAAGTCTACTCATCCTTCAGGAAACCAGTAAAACACTATTTCCTCAGAGACATGCCCACCAACTCCAACAGTGCAAAGAAGGGAATTTTTACATTAAAAAAACCCCACTTCCTAGATTGTACCTGACGCTGATCTGCTATCTGCAGAACATAAATGCATGATGAATACTGTTATTTCAGTACAAGTGGCTTAAGTGGGTGCTATGGCCATCAGTTATAACCCAGCTTGGCCCAGAGGTGACAAAGCAGACCGGGACTCCATCTATCTCAGCCTCAAATTCAGAAAAGAGCATTAGATTTAACTACTCCTTTTATCTTCCTCCTAGATTTATAAATGATTTTGCAAACAAAAAAAAATCAGTTCTTCAAATCACGCCACTTCCTAAATTTTTTACCTTTTTATTCCATTTCTTATATAAAGCAACGTATGGATATATGACTCTAAACATAACCACTTTTGACTGGTACTAGGAAATACACTGAGCAAAGTTTAGACAGTAGAGGGAAAATATTCTTCTTCTCTAAAACCAAACAATTGGACAATCGCTAATGTTTAACTAAAAACGTGTTTTTTTCTTGATAAAAAATATTCAGAATACTACCATGTTGACATAGTTAGCTATCAAGAACAAAGATTTAAAGTATAAAATAAGGCATATTTACTTTATCTAATAGCTTGATTGCAAGATCTTCCACAAACAACTTATGAGACATATTTGAGCCATCTAATAAACACAGGAATTTGACAGCACAAATTCTCACATAATGGTCTTCTCTTTTAGTACTAAAAAAACGTAAAATGACAAACTATGTTAATACATTTTCAAAACAGAAAAATAGGTCACGTATTCGTTTCAAAATATCAAAACCTTCCAAAGATTTCTAAAATTAAGGAGCTCCGTACTTGATGACTATGCTTTTTTGTAGTTTAGGATAATGCAAGATGACAAATGGATATATCAAAGAGAGAGCCTGTACTGAAGGTCCGAATGAGCACAAATTCACCCAGACTTCTGGTAAAACAGTGCACACACCACCCATCCTGGGTCAGTAAGATCTCTGTGGACAGGTCACAGCTCATAAAATGGTTCCTTAAAGACGACCACGGACACCTGTTTGCTAGGGGGCGTGAATGCACATCAAACACCCGATCACTCATCTTTACCGTGCACACAGTGTATGCACGTTCTCCGAGTGCTGGGCAAACTCGGGAGCAGTGCACGCTCTGAGCAACCTGTATGTTCAGTAAGCACATGTGGGAAGATCAGTTAAGTGACATTGTCAATACATGTTTCCAAAGCTCATTAGAGCTGTTATAACGTCGGCAAATGTCACTTTAACAACAAAACATTCGTCTAGTAGAGACCAAAGTATTTTGAAACCATCAAATAAAAAATTTCACTTTTATTGCTACTTTCAACCAGCCAAGAAAACAAAAAATCAGTTAAACAATTAACAATGAAAAATGTATTAAATACAAGAGTGACAAGTGATTTAAAAAACAGCTATAACTTTTGGAATAATTAACACTGTGATACCTACATGCAATTATCATTTGTGCATTTTTTATGAACATCTAAACACACATTTTTGAAAATTATGTGAAAAAAAATTTTTTAAAAGGCTACTTGACAAGCTCTAAAAAAATTAATTCAGAGGTTAGATAAGAACGGTCTTACCCCAGAAATCAAAACTTTAGGGCCTATTCCAGAAGTAATTTTATTTTTATGTGTAGTATGTTGACGTGTTAAATGGTAAGTTGTGACCAAAACTAAGAGAATACTATGTGTATGTTGATGACCACCCCTCCATCTAAAAAAGAAAAGGGATTGGGGTTTTGAGATCCCCGTAGTCACTTTCTTATTTACACTGGATTTTGCAGTAAAATGTGTTTTTCTCCAAGAAAATTCTCATTTATTCCCGTCAAGAATGTGATATTGGGGCATGTGGGTGGTTCAGTCAGTTAAGCATCCGACTTCGGCTCAGGTCATGATCTCATGGTTCGTGGGTTCAAGCCCCGCATCGGGCTCTGTGCTGGCAACTCAGAGCCTGGAGCCTGCTTCAGATTCTGTGTCTCCTTCTGTTTGTCCCACCCCCGCTCATGCTCTGATTCTCTCAAAAATAAACATTAAAAAAAAAAAAATTAAAAAAAAAAAGAATGTGATAACATTGTAAAAAGATGTCTTCCAATGTCATTTGCTATAATTTCTTCTCACTTTTTCTTCATCTTCAAAACATTTTTTGAGCTTATCAAATTTTAGTAAAAAGTTTACCTCTAGAGAAAATATATTAGCCAGGGAATGTAATTTCTAACATGCTTTTGAAGGCTCTTTCACTATCTTATAGATATCACTGGGAAACACTTATTAAATGTAACAAACACAGGATGTCTCTCATCTGATGTTAAATTTTGAATATTCCATTTATATCAAGATATGGAAAATCCACCATACTTACTTTTCTATAACAGTGTTGGCTGCACAATCATGGCCAAGATTTTCTATGTAGGTCTGCACATCCTGAATAAGTCTTCCCATAAAAAATATTTGACAAAGAACAGGTTTTAGACAGGAAAATATTAAAACCCCAAATTTAAAGTTAACTAATACTTTATATCTGTCTAATTGAAAGCCTCAAAGTAGGGGCACCTGGGTGGCTCCGTCAGTTGAGAGTCTGACTCTTGATTTTAGCTGAGGTCATGACCTCACGGTTGATGAATTCAAGCCCCACATCAGGCTCCATGTTGACAGTGTGGAGCCTGCTTGAGATTCTCTCTCTCTCTCTCTCTCTCTCTCTCTCTCTCTCTCTCTCTGCCCCTCCCCCGCTCTCTCACTCTCTGAAAATAAACTTAAAAAATAAATAAAATAAAATTTGAAAGCCTCAAAATAAAGACATAATCCTACTCAAGTAGGTACTTAATAGAAATGAAGACAGGTTGAAAATGGTATCTTTTACCTTTGATCACGCCTAAACACAGTTCCAAATATACAGGCCTCAAGGACAAGTTCGCTGTAATTTTTAGCAGTTGATAAAGACACTTGGGACACATTTGAAGCAGAAACTATCCAAGATTTGCAGCAATAACTTATCAGTGTATTGAAGACTCCAGTTTTTATAGCAGACATTTCAATTATCTTGTACATAATCTGGAATGAAATACAATGGTCATTTTATTCTTTGACCCATTTAGGTTAAAAAAAAAAATGTTGCTAAAACAACTTGTTTGATGGCTTCCAATGACAGTTTCAACCTAACCATAGAGGATAAAAAGTTAAAAATTCTTTATTGTTAAAAGTTTTCCAAGATGATTGATAATCACCGAATGCTTATTTTTCATTCCTCGGTAATAAAACTAAATGCAATTTCACTGATAGTGATATTCTCCCTAGACTCTCCAAAAGAAAAAACTGCCCAAAGTAATAGAATGGAAGGGAGAAAAATCTCTCACCCTTTATATTTTCAGTTTCCTTTGCATTGTCACCGCCTCCCTCCCTTCTCTGAGGCAGCAAATACCCTGGTCTCTAGGTGTGTGCTGTGGGACAGGCAAGGACAGAGAAGCAGTGCAGGGACAGCAGCGTCATAAAAGGACTTCATTTTCCATTTCCCCCTCTGGATAACAAGGTCTACACGAGTTCCTAGACATGACGTCCTTCCACCACGATACGTCCCCTACCGTGTATCAGTGGTTGGAAACGCCAATGCCTTCAGGAACCAGGAAGACCTTTTGATTACGGTTATATTCAGAGAATTGTTCCTTTATACAAGAAAAGCAACAGCATAAATGTGGTGACAGAGGGCACCTGCCGTCTGCCATTGGTCTCCAGGATGGTCAAGGACTGGTTGTGGAGAAATGCAAGGGGCGTGCCCTATCTGGACGGGCAGCTCCTAGGAGTGGCCAGGTCATCCAATTCTCCAGCATTCCAAGAGAAGGGAAACACAGACTTTCATGCAAATTGCCTAATTCTTAAAAGTTGGCAACTAATTAAAAAAACTTTTTAAGCATTATATGAATCTAAGTTTCTGTGGCACATGTGGTTCACAGGCTACCCTTTTGCACATCTCTTCCATTTAACAGGTTCTGTTCTTACTCATGGCACTGAAGAAGGTTCAAAACACCTGCTGACTGAATGAATACATAACAGCAAATCTAATACGTAATTACAAATAGAACTCTCTTCTTCCTCACGTGCTACAGGTCACACAAATTAAAAAAACAAAAAGTTACCTCCTTTTAACCTAAAGAAGTCAAATTCATAGAAACAGAAAGTAGAACGGTGGTTGCCGGGGGAGGGAGAGAAGGGGAGCTGTTTAATGAGTACAGAGTTGCAGTTCAAGTTCAAAAAGTTCTGGAGACCTGTTACAACATGACCATACTTAACTCTACTGAACTCGAAAAATGCAAGATGGTACATTTTACATTATGCATTTTTACCCCAATGTAAAAAAAGTTACCTCTTTTATTTTGAAGTATGCCTGGCCCTTGATTTTTGCAGCAGTGGTAAGAACTTTGGTATCAAAAACAAATTGAACGAAAGCTTTTAAATTAGACCAGAATATCAGCTGAGTGTTGCTTAAAGCAGATATAATTTTCCAAGCCATGTCAAAGGACTCCACACAGAGTGATTCAGAGGAGGTCAAAAGCTGGTAGGAAAAAAAAAAAAGAAAGAAAGAAAGAAAAGAAATACATAATTATCTCTTAATTTCAGAAACTGATCTCTGTTCTGTAGTTATTCTTCACTTCAGGTCTCACTTTCTCTCACCTTGGGAACCAAAATTTTCATGCAGTGGAACACAGGCAGGACCTGATCCGAAGGCAGGACCGTGAGGGCTTCGAGAGCGGCCTGCAGGGTCCTTACTGGCATTTGGACGGCAGGTAGGATGGGTTCCAGAATTTCACCCTCTGAGGTTGGTATCAGGGTGTGATATTTCTTCAGCAAGAAAGAGAGGCAGACCCACTGATCATGGACATATTGTGCAACTATTTTCCCCCATCCTTGGGAAGACGAGGATTCTTCGCAAAGACTGAAACAAAAGATCAAGTCACTGCCCCAGGCCTCCGCCAGTCTGTGCCGGCTTCTTCTGCGTGTAGTGCACTATCCTCACGGGGCGGGGAGAAATTCAACAGTCATTATTAAATAGCCCGTCTACCGAAAAGCAAGGGAACCACATAAACCTCAGTTTTCTAACTCTGAAGGTAGGTGTTTTCATTCACTTTAAGGGGATTCACCGAGAACCGCGTGCAGTCGGGTCAGTGGGTTTCCGGTAACAGAGACGAGTAACGCGAGAACACGGGCTCATCCTGAACGCAGCCTCATCTCCAAAGTCCCATCCCCGATAAACAAGGTTGGGCCATCGCTCATTATCTCAACGACTAAAAACAAAACTGAAACTGTAAACGTGAGCAGAAAGACGCCCTTCGTGTAGAAGCTGTCCTCCAGGGTGCACACACCTACCTGCTCTCCTCCTCTGCGTGGGGCTTCTGCAGCGTGTGATTGAGCGGGAGAGCGGAGAGGAACCTCTCCGTGGGCCCAGCCTCCAGAGAGCCGAGCTGCAGTTCCGGCGTCCGGTCGGTGGCCTCACACACCGTGGCCAAGGCAGCCATGCTAATGACCCTCTGGACCTGCGTGCCCAGCGTGGGCTCCTGAGGGGGAAACGGAACAATCTTGTTTCACGTGGGCCAGTCCCACCCAGGCAGGACCCGAGAGCCCAGCCTACGGACGCCTCACACCCTCCTGTCCCCCTCCCGGCGACCGTCCATCAGTGAGAACAAGAGGGAACCCGACACCGCACGTCAGGTTCGTTCGCTTCGCCACTTCCGTACAGATGGGCGGTGAACAAATGTAAGGTGGCGATAAAAATTCAGCAGTTCCGACCAAGAAGACAACTGGATCGCTTCGATTTGGGGGGTGGGTCCCTGGAAGCAGTCCCGTGACGGATGAGCCGCACACAGACCCCGCGAGTATACTTCTCCATCTTTTTCCTACCCACGTACGCATTCGGACACATTTCTACGGGGGAGTCTCGCTTTCACTGTCTGGCTGGAGTGTGTGAAGGGAAACAAGGCTCCAGGCGTACATGCAAATAATTCCTCTGCTCAGCTGTTAGCTGCCTCGGGAGAGGGGACACAGCACCGCGACCAGGAGCTACTCATGAACCACCGGGAAGAGGTCTGAATCCCGGCTCTGAACTCGATACCGGTTTGCCTGTGGACACGGCGCACCTTAGCTTTCTCACCTGTAAAATGGGGACAATAATAGAATCCACCCTTCAGTGTTACTGTGACGGTTAAACAGATGGGAGGATTTCACGGCTAGCGCTTGATGCTCTACGGGCAGGAGCACAAAGGAAGGAAACCAACACAGCCTGGCGTTGCACTGAGACGGGAAACCCATTACCACCACCACCGAAGCCAGGAGTGCAGGCCAGAACCCAACACACGGAAAACAGCTGCATCGAGAGTCCGAAAGAGGGCTCCCCAACACTACCAGCCCGAGAGGACCTCTCTGCTACTCATTCCGTCCCTCCCCCACCAACCCCCCGTAAAATAAATCCACTATCGCTATGGATAAATTGTGCGTAGTGACACTGTCACCACAAGAAGTAAAATTCAGTGTTACTTGTAGTCAGTATGGTCCCTGTTAACCTTAACATAATTCAGTGAATTACTAAAACAAGCCATCTTTTAAGAATCACTGTGATAGGGTTCATGATTTTGGTCTACATTCAAAGCTCACAAAGTCCTCTCACGGCGCGAATGCATTAATACATACTGGACAGGATGCTGAAGTACTAATCAGGCTTCCTTATCATTTTCTTTCAGGACAGTTCCTAAAAACAACTTTAAAAACTACATTATTAAAGCAATCATGTACATTCTCTGTTTTAATTAGCAGCCTGGACTTTCCGTGTGCCAGACGCTGTTCAAAAGTCTTAGCATGTATGAGCTCACTTTAACTCTCATGACCAACTCTGTAACCCTCATTTTGCAGTGGTGGTAAATGAGGCACAGAGACGTTAAGTAACTTCCTCAAGGTCACACAGCTAACAAGGTTAAACACAGGATCCACACCTAGGAAGTCTAACCCCAAAGCCTGTGCTCATAACCACTACGCCTTTTTATGCCGTGTTTTTGTTTTGTTTTGTTTTGTTTTTTTTATGAAATTGATTGTCAAATTGGTTCCCATACAACACTCAGTGCTCATCCCAACAGGTGCCCTCAAACCCATCATCCACCCACCCCTCCCTCCCATCTCCCATAAACCCTCAGTTTGTTCTCAGTTTTTAGGAGTCTCTTATGTTTTGGCTCCCTCCCTCTCTAACCATTTTTTTTTCTTCCCCTCCTCCATGGTCTTCTGTTAAGTTTCTCAGGATCCACATAGGAGTGAAACCATATGGTATCTGTCTTTCTCTGTATGGCTTATTTCACTTAGCATAACAATCTCCAGTTCCATCCACATTGCTACAAAAGGCCAGATTTCATTCTTTCTCATTGACATGTAGTACTCCATTGTGTATATAAATCACAATTTCTGTATCCATTCATCCGTTGATGGACATTTAGGCTCTTTCCATCATTTGGCTATTATTGAAAATGCTGCTATAAACATTGGGGTACATGTGCCCCTATGCATCAGCACTTCCATATCCCTTGGGTAAATTCCTAGCAAGTGCTACTGCTGGGTCATAGGGTAGGTCTATTTTTAATTTTTTGAGGAATCTCCACACTGTTTTCCAGAGCGGCTGTACCAGTTTGCACTCCCACCAACAGTGCAAGAGGGTTCCCATTTCTCCACATCCTCTCCAGCATCTATAGTCTCCTGTTTTGTTCATTTTAGCCACTCTGACTGGCGTGAGGGGATATCTGAGTGTGGTTTTGATTTGTATTTCCCTGATGAGGAGCGACGTTGAGCATCTTTTCATGTGCCTCTTGGCCATCTGGATGTCTTCTTTAGAGAAGTGTCTATTCATGTTTTCTGCCCATTTCTTGACTGGATTATTTGTTTCTCGGGTGTGGAGTTTGGTGAGCTCTTTATAGATTTTGGATACTAGCCCTTTGTCCGATATGTCATTTGCAAATATCTTTTCCCATTCCGTTGGTTGCCTTTCAGTTTTGTTGATTGTTTCCTTTGCTGTGCAGAAGCTTTTTATCTTCATGAGGACCCAACAGTTCATTTTTGCTTTTAATTCCCTTGCCTTTGGGGATGTGTCAAGTAAGAAATTGCTGCGGCTGAGGTCAGAGAGGTCTTTTCCTGCTTTCTCCTCTAAGGTTTTGATGGTTTCCTGTCTCACATTCAGGTCCTTTATCCATTTTGAGTTTATTTTTGTGAATGGTGTGAGAAAGCAGTCTAGTTTCATCCTTCTGTCCAGTTCTCCCAGCACCATTTGTTAAAGAGACTGTCTTTTTTCCACTGGATATTCTTTCCTGCTTTGTCAAAGATTAGTTGGCCATACTTTTGTGGGTCTAGTTCTGGGGTTTCTATTCTATTCCATTGGTCTATGTGTCTGTTTTTGTGCCAATACCATGCTGTCTTGATGGTTACAGCTTTCTAGTAGAGGCTAAGGTCTGGGATTATGATGCTTCCTGCTTTGGTCTTCTTCTTCAAAATTACTTTGGCTATTCGGGGCCTTTTGTGGTTCCATATGAATTTTAGGATTGCTTGCTCTAGCTTCGAGAAGAATGCTGGTGGAATTTTGATTGGGATTGCACTGAATGTGTAGATAGCTTTGGGTAGTATTGACATTTTAACAATATTTATTCTTCCAATCCATGAGCATGGAATGTTTTTCCATTTCTTTATATCTTCTTCAATTTCCCTCATAAGCTTTCTATAGTTTTCAGCATACAGATCTTTTACATCTTTGGTCAGGTTTATTCCTAGGTATTTTAGGATTCTTGGTGCAATTGTGAATGGGATCAGTTTCTTTGTCTTTCTATTGCTTCATTGTTAGTGTATAAGAATGCAACTGATTTCTGTACATTGATTTTGTATCCTGCGACTTTGCTGAATTCATGTATCAGGCCTAGCAGACTTTTGGTGGAGTCTGTCGGGTTTTCCATGTATAATATCATGTCATCTGCAAAAAGTGAAAGCTTAACTTCATCTTTGCCAATTTTGATGCCTTTGATTTCCTTTGGTTGTCTGACTGCTGATGCTAGAACCTTCAACACTATGTTAAACAACAGCGGTGAGAGTGGACATCCCTGTCGTGTTCCTGATCTCAGGGAGCAAGCTCTCAGTTTTTCCCCGTTGAGGATGATATTAGCTGTGGGCTTTTCATAAACAGCTTTTATGATGTTTAAGTATGTTCCTTCTATCCCGACTTTCTCGAGGGTTTTTATTAAGAAAGGATGCTGAATTTTGTCAAATGCTTTTTCTGCATCGATTGACAGGATCATATGGTTCTTTTCTTTTCTTTTCTTAATGTGATGTATCACATTGATTGATCTGCGAATGTTGAACCAGCCCTGCAGCCCAGGAATGAATCCCACTTGATCATGGTGAATGATTCTTTTTATATGCTTTTGAATTCGATTTGCTGGTGTCTTATTGAGAATTTTTGCATCCATATTCATCAGGGATATTGGCCAGGAATATTCTCTTTTTTTACTGGGTCTCTGGTTTAGGAATCAAAGTAATGCTGGCTTCATAGAATAAGTCTGGAAGTTTTCCTTCCCTTTCTATTTTTTGGAATAGCTTGAGAAGGATAGGTATTATCTCTGCTTTAAATGTCTGGTAGAATTCCCCTGGGAAGCCATCTGGTCCTGGACTGATAAGAATATGGTAATTGCAGGGGACTTTAATACTCCACTTACAACATTGGATAGATCATCTAGACACAGGATCAATAAAGAAACAAGGGCCCTGAATGATACACTGGATCAGATAGACTTGATATATTCAGAACTCTGCATCCCAAGGCAACAGAATATACTTTCTTCTCGAGTGCACATGGAACCTTCTCCAAGATAGATCACATACTGGGTCACAAAACAGCCCTTCATAAGTATACAAGAATTGAGATCATACCATGCAGACTTTCAGACCACAATGCAATGAAGCTTGAAATCAACCACAAGAAAAAGTCTGGAAAACCTCCAAAAGCATGGAGGTTAAAGAAGACCCTACTAAAGAATGAATGGGTCAACCAGGCAATTAGAGAAGAAATTAAAAAATATATGGAAACAAATGAAAATGAAAATACAACAATCCAAATGCTTTGGGATGCAGCAAAGGCAGTCCTGAGAGGAAAATACATTGCAATCCAGGCCTATCTCAAGATACAAGAAAAATCCCAAATACAAAATCTAACAGCACACCTAAAGGCAACAAAAACAGGACAGCAAAGACACCCCAAACCCAGCAGAAGAAGAGAAATAATAAAGATCAGAGCAGAAATAAACAATATAGAATCTAAAAAACTGTAGAGAAGGTCAATGAAACCAAGAGTTGGTTTTTTGAAAAAATAAACAAAATTCATAAGCCTCTAGCCAGGCTTCTCAAAAAGAAAAGGGAGATGACCCAAATAGATAAAATCATGAATGAAAACGGGATTATTACAACCAATCCCTCAGAAATACAAGCAATTATCAGGGGATACTATGAAAAATTATATGCCAACAAACGGGACAACCTGGAAGAAATGGACAAATTCCTAAACACCCACACACTTCCAAAACTCAAACAGGAAGAAATAGAAAGCTTGAACAGACCCATAACCAGCAAAGAAATTGAATCAGTTTTATGCCATGTTTAAGAGAAGCTTATAGGTACTAAAATCTAGAGGAAAATACACATACACATAAGTTATTCCCAAAACAAGAAAGACAAATACTACAATGGAGGCATAAAGAATAGGTAAATAGGGGCGCCTGGGTGGCGCAGTCGGTTAAGCGTCCGACTTCAGCCAGGTCACGATCTCGCGGTCCGTGAGTTCGAGCCCCGCGTCGGGCTCTGGGCGGATGGCTCGGAGCCTGGAGCCTGTTTCCGATTCTGTGTCTCCCTCTCTCTCTGCCCCTCCCCCGTTCATGCTCTGTCTCTCTCTGTCCCCAAAATAAATAAAAAAACGTTGAAAAAAAAAATTAAAAAAAAAAAAAAAACGAATAGGTAAATAAATGAGTCACTGACCCAAGTTGGGCCCTATAAGGACCGAGCAGATTACTGACAAGCATTGTCAGTGGAAGGAACGGACAGAAAGCCTAGATGGGGAAGGATGTGGCATGTGCTTGTCGTCCGTGAAGGTCTATGAGGTGGCCTAGCGTGACTACAGCAAAATGGTACTGGTTGGGGGAGGAGTAGAAGGGGAACAGTGTAAGACCAGGGCAGACAATGAGGTCGAGAGGCAAGGATGGGGGATGCTGGATGTGTTAGTACACATTATATGTCATATATCAGATATTATGTATGTTATATGTCACATACCATATATTGTATACATTTACACATTAATGTGTCCCTTACTGGTTGGTATGTAGGCAAAGACAGTGCAAATCCACAATCTGTATCTAAATGGTCTTAAGACTGAAGTCACCACGCCTTTGTTATATACCTAATATTAGGATAGGAGTCCCAGTCTTCATCAAATATTATGAACAAAGGATACTATGTTAAAGTTAAATTTCAGCAGACACTTTTCATGTCAGAATATTGTATGATAATCAAATACGTATTCCACGTACGCCTCGTTCAACCGAATTATACACCTTGAATCAAGGATTACCTGTCCATGGTCCATCTCTTGAAGATGCCGAATGGATGCATTTTTCAAAGGAGAAATAACTCTCCAAATGGGGTTGCCTCGTTTCCACCCAACCTTCAAATGGAGGTTTATAAGCTCAGTTAATACCATCAGGTATAAATGGCAACGATCCAGATCGGAAACCTAAGACAGACAACAAAACACGTTAACACGCAGGGCTCGTGGTTTTCATCAACCTGTGAGAGTTCAGACAGAAAATAAATTACCTTATTTAAACGCAGTAAAACAAGATATTAATAAGAGAAAACAAGCCATCTCCTCCAAGAGGCCCTCCATAATCTCCCCGTGCAGAGCTGAAGACTTCCTTCCCTGTGCTGACACAGCGACTGCACTTAACGCAACTGCAGCACACGTCACCATTTACTCCTCTTGCTGGCGCTCTGATCACGAGACCCTGGAAGGCAGAGACTATGTCCTGCCAACTCTTGCGTCCCAGGGCCAACACGTCATAAATAATAACAATTGGAACCAGGAAACTGCCTTTGTTTCAGGCAGATTGCGACACTGTTCTTACTAGGAAGGCTGCGGTCCCACCTCCCTAAGACGATGACTGAGTTTCAGAGAGGACACACGGCTCACCCAGCATCTCAGGGCTGGTGTGTGGGAGAGGCGGAACTGAACGCCTTGTGTCTGAGAGTTGTGGACCCGTGCTTCAGTCCAGCTCTACCACCCACCGGCCCTGTGACCCGACCTCCGCAGGCCTGATCCCTCATCCACAAAATGCGGACGATAATGTCCACGCGCCACAGGGGTTCTGAAACAACTAGTGGACGAGCCCCGAATGGCGGCCCTGATGATGACTACCGTGCTCATTATGGATGATATCCTCGGAGGCCTTCCACCACACCAGGAAGCACAGAATTCATCCATTTAATCAGTTTTTACTGAGCAACCACCACATGTGAGGCACTCCAAGGGCGGGGCCCCCGGGCAGACAGGAAGGGACAGCTGCAGGAGCTGGTGGAGACCGGACACTGGGGTGAGACTGAGGGACAGAGTGCCAGGGAGGATTCTTAAGTGAGAGGCTACAGAAACTGGCCGGATGGTGGTACATTCACTGAGGAGGGAATGGTGAGGGCTTCAGTTCTGAATGGCTGAAGGGTGACAGATGCAACTGGGCCATCAAAGAGCGCTAGGCTGACGGGGCGGTAGGCTGGGGAAAGCAGCCGGCGGTGAAGACGCAGAGGTAGGGTCCCTGGCACCACCAAAGCTGGGGGTGCAGCCTAGAGCGCCTCCCTCAACAGAGGAGCGTGAGAAAATAAGGGCCCGGGCTACCCTTACAAAAGCGCCGACGTTCGGGGTCCCGGGGTGGCTCAGTGGGTTGAGCGTCCGACTTCAGCTCAGGTCATGATCTCATGGTTCCCAAGTTCAAGCCCTGTGTCGGGCTCTGTGCTGACAGCTCAGAGCCTGGAGCCTGCTTCGGATTCTGTGTGTGTGTGCCACAAAACAAAACAAAACAAAACAAAACATACTAAAAGTGCTGACGTTCAAGTCTATGTAGCAGAGAACGGACGTTCAAACAGAAGTGGGGGCGATGGCAGAGCGATGGGGCCACAACCAGGACAGGAAGGTGTCACAGACGCTGAGGACGACTGGTGTTTCCAAGGGGGAGTGGTTGATGTGTCCAGCGGGGCTGAGGAGTCAAGGAAACTAGGACTTGAAAAGCACCCATTTGGTTTATGACAACTTTAGAGACAGCTGTTTCCGTGTGACAGAAGAGGCAGAAACCAGAGAACGGAGTGGCAGGGCGTGTTTGTAAACAAGCTGACGAAGAGAGGAAAACTGAAGGGACCATGGAATTGAGAGGGTCTTTAAGATGAGGGGCTCTTAAGTTGTTTCAATGCTCATGAAAAAAAATCCAAGAGACAAGGAGAGGCTGAAAATACGAGACAGAGAGAGAAACAGAGAGACAGAGAGACAGAGAGAGGAGGGAGGGAGGGAGGGAGAGAGGGGATGGACAACCGTAAGGTTCTTGAACGGATGGAACGGAGCAGACTGCTGTGCTCTACAGGAACCTGGGAAGGCGGGAGATGGGTTCAGGTGTGGCAGCTGCTGGTCCCATGTTGAGGGGATGCAGTGTTCCCCGGGGGGGTGCAGTGTGCCTGAGGGGGGGCAGTGTGCCGGAGCAGCCTGCAGCCGAGCGAGGGTCCTCCCTCGCTCTGATTCCACAGCCTCACGTAGGCAACTTGAAATCAGCCATGGAAACTGATACGATACTACGAACCTGTCTTTTTTTTCCCTGAAAGCTGGTTGTTAAATAAAATCACATTAATCCTTCCCCCTTTTTCTTTTAAAAGTTTGTTTATTCTGAGAGACAGAGACAATGCAAGTGGGGGAGGGGCAGAGAGAGCAAGAGAGACCTTGAGAGCGAGAGCGAGAGAGAGAGAGAGAGAGAGAGAGAGAGAGAGAGAGAGAATCCCAAGTGGGCTTTGTGCTGACAGCCCAGAGCCCGACTTAGGGCTGGAACTTATGAAACCACAAGATCATGACCTGAGTGGAAATCAAGAGTCTGATGCTTAACCAACTGAGCCACCCAGGCGCCCCTAGTCCTTCCCCTTTTAAAGCTATTTTTAGCTTTAAATTCCAAACAAACCAAAACAGTTATGTTCTGTAACGGGTACATGGAGGCTCATTATACTTCTTTTGTGTATGTCTGAAAATTTCCCTAATGGAAAGATAATGTAATACTGGTGGTAATAAAGTGATATTGACGCAAAACAAACCCAAAGAGTTACTTCTTTATGAACCGCCTTCTTCGGAACATATGTGTAGCAATGCCACTATGAGCAACTGCTTAATAAGAAGAAAGCTAAACACCCCCCCACCCCACTCCAACGGGCTTTTTCTCCATATATCTTTGCCTTCCTGTCATAACAATTCAGGTCTTGCAGCATAAAACTTGCCTTTTTTGTATTTTCACACTTGCTCATAAGGCTTTCAAATGTACTTAAGTGAGTATTCTAAAAAAAGGTGAAATAAGCACATTTTCACACTTTGTTCACAGTCTATTGATTCTAAACCTTTGACATTTGTCCCTAGAGATTTCAACCAAAAAAAAAAAAAAATTAAGAATACGCATTCCTACATGAATTGGCATTTTCAAAATATTCTTGAAGAAAAAGGGAAATTACTTTCTTTTTTTTAAATTCCAGCATAGTTAACATACAGTGTTATATTAGTTTCAGGTGTTATTTTTCTCAGCTGTCCTAGAAGGAACAGTCTGTGGAGAATAGAGACAGAGCAGGTAAGGAGGACACTTACCTCAGAACTGACTGCTTTCCACTCTGTGTTTCAGAATCACTTGCAGAGCTTTGGAAACATACATGTACTATTACCTGGTCCCACCCCAAACATCCCAAATCAGAATCTCTGGATCCTACGACCAAATACACATCGAATATGCTAAATATTCCAGATATATTACACCATGCAAAACTCCCTAGCCCCTGGGAAGTAGATGTATTATCTCCATCTTGCAGATGAGGAAACTAAGGCTCAGAAAAGCTACATAACTTTCCCAAGGACTTGGTTATGACTCAGATGGAATGAAAGTAAGGAGGAGACTCCGAAGCTTGTGTTTTTCTCTGCTTCCTAAGGTGTCTTCTCCAGAAACTATCACATTAATTTTCTCAATTTAATACAGTGCCTGCCAGTAAGTAATCACTCAAATATTGACGAAAAGAATGAAAAGTGACTCCTAGGAATACTTACACGGCTCAGTTCATTCATGGTAAGCCGTCGGAGAATAAATTCAGAAATGCTCTCTGCAGTAGACATGACAAAGTTCTGAAGAAGAGTAAACACCTCATCTGTACAGAAAAAAAAGCGTGCAACTGAATGACAGATGTAAGTTCCTCGGTACAAAAAAAAATGCCAGATTTTCTAGTAAAAGTACATCTATGTTAAGCACGTGAGTGAATCACTAACCAAAACTGAATTCCAATAAAACAACAGTCATTAGTATTATGGGGAAATCTATAATTCACCTTAAAACTCATTTAGGAGTTTTAGTTCTGGATAAGATGGAACAGGGACACACCAGCCTCTCTCACTATAAAACCCAGACCGAATAACTGAGCAGCTATGTGGAGACTCTACAAGGTAAAAAGTAGTGGGAGGATTCAGAAAGCAGTAACACCAAACACAGTGACCTTGGTCTTCCTGCAGACTGGAACCACGTGCAGGAGCAGTCAAGAAAGCAGGCAGCCTGATGGGCCCCAACTTTCTCATCAGAGAATGAAAAGGGGGGAACCCCAGAGGAGCAGACAATGAGTCCTTAGGGGATTCCTGAGAGAGAGGTACTCAGGAAAATGGCCCCAGAAAGTGGTCTGTGAACTGCTGGGCTCCCCCCGAGCTGCCCTGCATGGACCGGCTACTAAGCAGCATCCCAAAGACTTTTGGAACTCAACTAACAGAGAGACAGCTGCCCACGTCCCAGACTGGCCACTGGGAGGATCACATGTCAAGGTCAAGACCACACCACAAAGGATCGGAAAACAAAAGTGACAGCAGAACGAACGTGCACAGAAGATGGGACATCAGAATTGGGGCTGAACCTGAAGCTGATTGTCATCGACACAAGAATATCAACGTTCTCCACAGGATGTAAACAAGACCCAGAGTCTCATAACACGATATTCAAAATCTCTAGGATACGATCCAAAACAAGAGGGCACATGAAGCATCAGGAAGTTCCTACCCCACGAGGGAAAAGACAATCTACAAAAGCCAACAAGATGATGCAGACTCTAGAATAATCTGACAAAGACTCCCAAGCAGCTAATGATAAAATGCTTCAACAATCAATCAATACACCCTCTGGAAACATATGGGAAAATAGAAAGTCTCAGCAAAGAAATATAAGATATACACAAAAACCAAATAGGAATTTTGTAGTTGAAAAGTACAATTACTGTAATTTTAAAAACTCACTGGATGGGAACAATAACAGAAAGGAGATGCAAGAAAAAAGAGTTTGTGAACTTGAAAACAGACCAACAAAATAAAATAAATCATATGCAATATGATAGAGTATAACCAAACTGCTGAAAACTAAAGACAAAGAAACAACCTTGAAAGCAGAGAAAAACTGTTATTACCTACACAAAGAACACTTGGAATTACCAGAGAATTCTAATGGCAGCCAGAAGCAAATGCAGTATTTTTAAATTGCTGAAAGAAAAGACCCATCAAACCAGAATTTTATATCCAGCAAAATATTCCTCAAAAGGTGAAATAAAGACACTCTCAGATGAAAAAAAACTAAGAATTCACTGGCAGCAAACCTGTTCCAAAAGAAATGCTAAAAGCTGTTTTTCAAAAACAAAGTATATGATGCCCCAGGAAAACACGGGGCATCAGGGATGAAAGAAAAGCAAAAGAAACCACAAACATCTAGGTAAATACAATAGGCTACTCTCTTGAAATCTTTAAAATCTCTTTGATGGTTAAAAGCAAAAATTCTAACATTGTCTGGTAGTTTTCAGTAAATGCAGATAGAAGACAACTATAATACGTGGGGGAGAAAGGGGCAAAGGGAGTCCAGAAGGTGGTCAAGTTTCTACATTCATTTCAAGCAGTAAAACATTAATTCTAAACAGACTGTTAGGTATGCACACTGTAATCCCTATAGCAATCACACACAAACACACACACAAAGCTTTAGATGTTTAGTAAAAAACACAATGGGTAAATTAAAATGGAATATGAAGTAATGTTCAAACTGCCCAAAACAAGCCAAAAGAGGGAAAGACGGAAATGAAAAACGGGAATAAACAGAACACAAAAAATAAAATGACAGACCTAAACCCAAACATATATGTAATTACATTAAATGCGAATAGTCTACACCAACTAAAAGACAGTGTCAGAATGGCTAAAAAATCATGACATATGCTGTCTGTAAGAAATTCACTTCAAATCTAAGGATGTGAATAGAATAAAAGTAAAAAAGCCAGGGAATAATACTATGCAAATTCTAATCTGAAGGAAGTAGGAGTGGTTATATCACTACCAGGCAAACTAGACTTCAGAGTAAAGGAAATAACCAGGGATAAAAAGGGATATTACATACTGAGGTAAGAGTCAACTCACCAAGAAAACACACTCTTCTAAACATGAACACATAGGCACCTAACAACAGAAGTGCAAAATACAGGACGCCAAACCCACAGAACTAGAAAGGAAAAGAGGCAAACTCAAACTCGGACCTGGGGACTCCAGCACTCCCCTCTCAGTAACAGAGGAAACAGACACATCAAGTATATAAAATTGAGATGCACCACATAAGTCTTGGATCTGACATTTATAGGACACCCCACCCACCAACGGCAGAATACACATTTTTTCCAGGTGCGCATGGAACAGTAGCTAAGACAGACCATACCCTAGATCATAAAACAAACCTTAATGAAGTTGTAAAAACTGAAAAGTGTACAAAGTATGCTCTCTGCCTAGAATAGAGTAAAAATAACAGGAAGATAATAAGAAAATCTCCAAACACATTTCTAAGTGATTCACGAGTAAAAGAGAGAGTCTCAAGAGAAGTTAGAAAATACTTTGCACTGAAATACAACACACCAAAAGTTTTGGGATGCAGTTAAAACAAAACATAAAAAAAAAATTATAGCATGAGAGGTCATTTTCAAAAAGATCTAAAATCTACAACCTAAACTTCCACCTTAATTTTTTTAAATAGGCAAAATAAACTAAAAGCAAGCAGACAGAAGCAAACAAAAAACAGGAAGGAAATTGGAAAAAAAAAATCAACAGGGGCGCCTGGGTGGCTCAGCTAGTTAAGCGTCCAACTCTTGGATTTTGGCTCAGGTCATGGTCTCACAGTTTTTGAGTTGGAGCCCCACGTCGGGCTCTGTGCTGATAGCGTGGAGCCTGTGTGGGATTCTGTCTCCTTCTCTCTGCCCCTCTCCCACTTGCTTCCACTTGATGCTTAACTGACTGAGCCACCCATGGGCCCCAAATTTAAAAAATTTTAAACACAGGGCACCTCAGTGCTCAGTCAGTTGGGTGTCCAATTCTTGATTTCAGCTCAGGTCATGATCCCAGGGTCATGAGATTGAGCCCCGCATTGGGCTCTACACTGACACTGAGGAGCCTGAGGAGCCTGCTTGGGATTCTCTCTCCCTCTCTCTCTGCCTTTCCCCCACTTGCGCTCGCTCTCTCTCTCCAAAACAAATAAACAAACTTTAACTAAATGATTTAAAACACAATTCAGTCAAAGTTGCCCCAAAGAGCATACTGCCAAGCCTCAATCCCAGCAGCTCACAGTAAGTCTACCTCGGTATTTCTGACTTTACCCTTATTTCTTCACTGCCCCTGGTACTGGTTAATTAATTCCCAGACTGTTTCCTCATTTATAAAATGGAAATAGCTCTTTTCTATTTTCCTCTTTCTTCATAAAAGAAATCTTTCAGGATTAAGGTCTAGTTACAGTTAACGAAGCTTGATATGGTTTACCAGTCAAATGGAAGCCAACGGCTATCAAAATCAGTATTTCCCTAGCTCTTCCTTGGTGATGTAAAGAGAGATATGCCTGAGGTACAACAGGAACACTGACATTCTGCGGGAAAGAATATAAAGCGTGTACACATTTAGGGATACGAAGCTGGAAAGAAAGACACTTTTCACGACCTTATAAAGCTGAATGCGCACGTACCCTAGGAACCAGTACACAACGCTGGAGAGAGACACACACAGGCCCACAAGACATGAAGACACATGTTGGTGGCAGCACACATGTGACAGTCATAGCCACACTCCAACGTCCAGCACTAGGAAAGCGCATAAATAGCGGTGCCATCATACGAAAGATTACACAACGGGGAAAGTAACGAAGTCTAACAAAGGATGTGGAGGAAGCTTAGAAACACGTGAAGTGGGAAAAGTTACAGAAGACTTCCTACGGTGAAGCGACATTTCTGTAAAGCTCAAAAGCAGGAAAACTGGACAGTACGTTGTTGAGGAATACCTACAGATGAAATAAACCCATTTTTTAAAGTGCACGGAAGTGATAAAGACAAAAGTCAAAATCAGGAGGCAAACAGAGGGGACTGGGGGGTAACAGGTAACATCGTTCTTAGCTTGGGTAGTAAATTCACAGGTGTTTGATTATCGGGCATCGTAACTTACATATAACATCACACACTCGTGTGTGTGTCAAATACCACAGTTTTCCAAATGGTGCCTATGACCCAGTCCTGCACTTGAAAGCACTGAGCTTAGTACAAACAGTCAACACATGTCAAAGGAACCCAAATTTATGGCCTTAGCGAGTTGAAAAGCTTATAAAAAGTTACCATTACATGCGTCCAGCACCTGATTCTGCTGCCAGTATCAAAAGTATCAGAATTTGGAAACTGGCTTTAAAAGTTCACAGGCCACACGTTAAAATATAATCCCATCAGTGTTTTCCTCAGGCTTTGCCTCACAGCAGCGCTTGTCTAGGATTTTCACACAGTAAATTTCTAAAATGCCAAGTGAAACTGGTGAGAACGGATTGGGAATCAAGGCTCATCCATGAATATTCTTGTCTCTAGTGTCTGTGGTTTCCAGCTACTGTTCTGCGTGTATCTTTATTTAAGGAGAGACGAACTCAACGTTTCCATTACCACTACACTTTCTGTATGAATTATTTTCTACTTAAAAGGTACTTAGAGGGGTGCCTGGGTGGCTCAGTCGGTTAAGCGGCCGACTTCAGCTCAGGTCGTGATCTCGCCATCCATGAGTTCGAACCCCGCGTCGGGCTCTGTGCTGACAGCTCAGAGCCTGGAGCCTCTTCGGATTCTGTGTCTCCCTCTCTCTGACCCTCCCCCATTCATGCTCTCTCTCTCTGTCTCAAAAATAAATGTTAAAAAAAAAAAATTAAAAAAAAAAAAGGTACTTAGAGGGGCACCTGGGTGGCTCAGTCAGTTCAGCATCTGACTTCGGCTCAGGTCATGATTTCATGGTTCATGGGTTCAAGCCCTGCATTTGGCTCTGTGCTGACAGCTCAGAGCCTGGAGCCTGCTTCAGATTCTGTGTCTCCCTCTCTCTCTCTGCCCCCTGCCCCTGCTCATGCTCTCTCTCTCTCTCTCTCTGAAAAATAAAGATTAAAAAAAAAAAAGGTACTTAGAGACCAATGTATTTGCAAACAACTCTTTATAAAATGACTACCATTCTCACGCTTTAGCTTAATCTCTGCAACATCTATCATAGTGGCCATGAGAAAGGGATCTTGCTGTAACATATATGAAATAGGGATCATTTTCATGGTCTGGAAATCAATGACTGAGCATAAATGGAAAAAAAAAAAAAAAGACAAGCAAAGAAGATCAAGTTGTAAAATCAACAGTAACTGGCACATATGTAAAGGCTATGTTGTCAGCTCCATGAGGGCAGGGGGCTTGTACCTTCACTGCTGGATCCCCAGTACCACCGGGAAACAGTCGATATCTGCTGAATGCATAAAGTAATACTCTTATTTCAAAGAGTCAGGAATGTCCTCTCATTCCAAACACCAACAATATACCAAGCAAGACACCAACAGAAACCATTTGTCCTCACCATCTTGGGTACTGGAACCTTTCAACATGCAAGTGTGCAATAACTTCACCAGCAACTGCAGGCATCTGTCAGTTTTCAGCAAGGGCATGTAGGCATTTGTGCCCAACTTCATAAGGGATTCCAGAAGAGGATCTAAGAATATCCTTAATACATTCTGTGTTCTCCGCTTTTCACTAGATATTAAAAGACATGCCCAAATCAAGCATTTCAAAACCATGAAGAAATTCGTTTCCATCTATAACTTGCAGAACTGGTTATATAACTAATGGATTCAGTTAGACAGAATTAGTCTTCTAGATGATGCAGACACGTAGCACCTGTTAGGACTGATCTCTCCCTCCGGCCTCTTCGCTGACCTCTCCAGTCTGTGCTTTCTCAGGGAGTACAGCATTGCACTCACAAAGAAAGCACAGGGAAGAACGTTCCACACTCAACTTCAAGCACAAGTATAAAGGGAATCCTATACCCAATTCATTTGGAAATTAAAATGCTGAGACCCTGCTACAATAATTTAAAAACAAAACAAAACAAACATATGCTAGCCAAGGAAATGAGATGTTAACAAAAAATACAAAGAATTAAGGATTTATAAAAAAAAAAATCATAACCAACTTTAGTACTAAAGCTTTGTCTAGAAAAGAGATTTGATGTTAATCAAATTAACTGCATATCATGCAAATACACGAGCAAGTGGAAGTTGCTTTCTGCAACAATCATAATCTGGTGAGAACTGATCTGCGCACATTTTCAAAATATAAATAAGATCGCTTTGTCTTTATTACATTAATAAAAAGTACACGTTTTACAAATGTGTTGGGTTTGACCAACCCAGTAAATTTCTTTACCCAATCATATGCGAGAATCTTAAAATCTGTTCTAATATTCTTACATAAAACCAGTGATTACTGTATATAGTGTTTCTGACCTTCTTGAACAGCTGAACTTACTAACCTAAAAGCCTAATAAGGCCCATTCATATTAATTTATTGTTAATTTTAGGCATTTCTTTAGTGTACTGACAATGCTCTAGTTTCTTCTTTTAATACCCTGTGATCAACTCCATACAAATAATCATGGAAAAGTCGGAACAGGTACCATAAATTTGATTAGCCTTTTTTTTTTTTTTTTTTAGCTTGGAAACACTTACCTGTATTGAGACTTCATTCCTTCCACATCTACAGCCAACAAGACCATCATTGCAACAAGCTTGGCTTCAAACCAGTCAGGCATAAAGCAGTTTTCTCCTGCTTGAATAATAATAGTCAAGGTTTGCAAAGTGTTAACAAAATCCTTCAAAGATGAGGTTTCAAAACAAAACAGCCAAATGATTATGTCTTATCAATATCAGATTATAAGAGCTGAGATGAAATGCAGGACAACACCTTACAGTATAGCTCATCGTTATACGTGTTTAAATACAAACAAACAGGGGCACCTGAGTGGCTCAGTGAGCTAAGCATCCCACTTCAGCTCAGGTCATGATCTCACAGTTCGTGTGTACGAACCCTGCATCGGGCTCTGTGCTGACAGCTTAGAGCCTGGAGCCTGCTTCAGATCCTGTGTCTCCCTCTCTCTCTCTCTCTCTGCCCCTCTCCTGCTCATGCTCTCTCTCTCTCAAAAATAAACATTAAAAAATAAATAAAACAAAACCAATGCCTTCTGCAGGACACAGACAAAGGAGCTGACCTAGGTGCTGAAGACACAATGGCTCCTGTGCTAACGGAATTTACGTTGCAGTAGAGGAGAAAAACATTCGTCAAAGAACAATGAAATGTAAAATGACAACTGTAGTGACTGGTATAAAATGTCACGAGGGAAGTGCACACTAGGAGGCTATGCTCTCCTCTTTCTGGGCAGTAAAGAGAAAGTGCCCTGAAGAACGAGTAGGCTGAGCACAAAGGCTGGGAAAGAGTACAGTAGTTGAAGGGATGCAAGGCCTTCCCAAGTTAGGAAGAGCACATCAAGGGTCCTCTGAAGCAAGCCGTGCTCCAGGAGATAGAGGGGCGCCCATGTAGCAGGGACTCACAAGTGCGAGGAGTGCCAAAGATGAGGTTGCAGAAACAGCCAGGGAAGAGACCAGAAGACTGAGCAGGCCATGCAAAGAATTCCTGTCTTGACCCTAAAGGCAAGGGAAGCCACTGGAGGTTAAAGTGAAGGCATATAAAACAAAGGGAGGAAACATCTGTAGATCCAAATTAGTAGTTTGAACAGATTTCTCCAGGCACAATGTGGGAGACAGACTGTAGGGGAAGCAAGAGGAGATTCAAGTAGATGGGTTAAGAGACAATTCTAGTATTTCAGTTGAGACAAGAAAATTCCCTAAATTGCAACCAGGAGGAGGATGGAATAGGTATGGACACAAAGGTTCTGGAGCTTCAGACGTGCGTCTGAACCCGAGTCCTGTGCTGGTTAGCTGTGGGACCCTGGAATAACTAACTGCTTATCCTCTCAGAAAACTTAGGTCTATGCTGAAACTAACCTAACACTGTGTGTCAACTACACTTTAAAAAAAAAAAAAAGTTTAGATCACTTTCTATGAAATCAAGCTAACAAATAAGACTTTCCTTGGGTTTATTATAAAAATACATGCAAAGTTTCTAGAATAAGTTTTGGAAGAGAGAACGTGGTTAACAGATAAAATGAGTATTTCCCATCTCTGAAAGCCAGTTAAATTAAAATAAGGCATGAAGAGAAGATTTCTTCTTTATTCGTGGTGTATTACTATAGTGAGGTCACACTTTTCACCTCAATTTCCAAGAAAATTTTTGGCAAGAGATCTAGTTTTCCAGCCCAGGAGTTTAAATACTTAAACCATTTTCTTAAACACTCTAATATATTTTGGGGATAATTTATTTTGATACAAATTTATTGGAATAGTACAGAAGATGGACAACGGTAAAAACATGCTTGCATGTAGGAGAACTCAGTTAAAAAATACAACAAAAGGAAAAACTTTGTTAGATATTTTAAAAAATCTTATAAATGGCACTTAGTTGCCGTCAATAAAAAATCTGGTCATATTTATTAAAAAAAATCCCAATGTTGGTGCTATCTAGAAAAATTAAGTAAGCCACATTTATCAGTGTAAAGATGAGTTATTCAAACTTATTCTCTGCAACATTTTTTCTCATTAATGCTTTACATCCCACATTTACACTGAAAATTCATTTATAAACACAGACTAAAATGAAATCAAATGCCAATATGCTCTTCAGTTCCCTCTATGCTTTTTGTTTTTTGTTTTTTGTTTTTTTAGTTCCCTCTATTTTGAAGAGCATTTATATAATCAGATACCCTTGACCTCACAGGAGGCGGAAGGGGTGGGGGTGCTATTTAAGAAGGAAACATTTCCAAATCGCAGTGGCCCTTAAGCATCTTCTCCACTTACACAGCATGTGAGCAGGAAGCCTTTGGATGTAAATACGACACGTTTTGGTATGAACAGCACATGCTGGGTCCTCAAAGTGGCTACCCTGACAGTTCTCACTTCCTCCGGCAAAATACCAAGAGCACAGTTCTAGAAGCACAGATCCTGTCTGAAATCTTGAGCAATTTTTCACCTTGGATATGGAAAGGGAAGGTTGTAAATGAGAAGTTTAGTGGATATTTAATGCCTTCTGCTGTCAAGGAACGCCACAGTACGAGGCCAGTAATAACTGGGCGCCTTACTCCTCCAGAGGAAGGCACACCTTTGCAGGGAATTTTGCGGCAGGTTGCTTCCTGAGTACTTTGTCACCATACTAAGCAATTCCATGCTTCAGTGCAGTGGGTCTCAAACTTCAAAATAACTGGAGACTTTATTAATACAGAGGGTGAGCTCCTACCCAGAGTTTGATTCAACAGGTTTGGGATACAGCTGGAGAATTTGTATTTCGAAACAGTTTCCAGGTGATGTTGGCATGGCTGATCTGGAAACCATACTCTGCAAACAACTGGCAGAGAATTCCTATTTATGCTCCGTTTTCTCTCCCTGGAGGTAGAAAAGTGGAGGCAACAGTGGTTTTAAGGAAACAAAAGAATCGCTGGCTATTATTAATCACCTTAATGCAACTTAGCCCTGCATCACCAGTCAAACCTTGCCACCGTGAATTTTAAAAACGGAGTGCAATTCTAGAAAATGCAAACTAATCCGATGTCTTGAGAGCACATCAGGGCTCGTCTGTGCTTGGAGGAGAAAGAGGTAGAAGCAGGAGGTAAGAATTATAAAGGGGTGCGAAAACACTTTTGAGCCTGACAGTTATGTTCGTCACACCTTGCTATGCTGGTGGTTTCATATATACATAGGTCAAAACCCATCACACCGTACAGCTTACGTATGAGCAGTTTAACGTACATCAATTATACCTCAAAGCTATTTTTATCATTTGTTGTACAACTGCAATATACTACTTTGGGGTTATTCCATAGCTCTACATTTCTTAGTTACATTTCAAGTAGGCACATTAACCTCAAAATCTTCACCTATCAAATATCCTTTCTGAGGACCGCTTGATTTCAGTATAAATTTCTTCAAATGTATTTCACATTCTGGTTAATCTTAGCACATCCAAGTTCTGACAAGCCTTTGGTGCTATTTCCAAACTGTTGCACTTTCTGTAATTTCTGAAAGTTCTTTAACATTTTTGTTTGTTTGTAGGTGATGCTGGTTCTGTGTGGTTTTTGTTGTTGCTCTGTCCTATTGTCTTAGGTATCGTGTGAACAACATAGCGTGTGTGCGTGTGTGTGTGTGTGTGTGCGTGTGTGTGTATACCTCATATCCATCCTTACCTCTTACCATTCTTTCTTGAGCTCCGTGTCATAAATACACAGATGAAAGATACACAGATATACAAATACACAGATGGATAGTGGCCTGCCTACTTTCTGCTCCCCGGACGCAAGTTCATCCAAGCCTGTGGGATGCTCCTTCCCTCTTTTCACCTGAATTTCTATTCACACGTCAGACATCGCTCACCTGGTGACGTCCCGCTACCTCTGCTGGTCTACCTGTTCTAAACAGACAACTGCTCGTACAGGCTCCCCATCCCAGTGCTTATGGCTTTCAAGGCACTGTGCTAGGATTATCTGCTTACTTATCAACTTCCTTGCTAGATGATGCTCCTTCTGAGGGCAAGGGATACAGCTTTTATCTCTGTAATTCCGATGCCTGGCACTTAGGAAACACGTGATATGTGCTTGCTGAATCAATAGTATGAAAGCTACCTGTACTAACTATATACCAAAAGCCAAAGAAAAAGCTACTTTAGATGTAGAACCTGACTGAAAATAGTGTTTTGGCCAATGAGTCTTTATATAAAAACGAATGTGAATATTATATGTATCTTACGTTCAGAAACTCAAGATAAATATCGTTTGCTTTGGAATTTATTCATTTGGTCTCAGAATTGCCCAGTAGCTGTCAATTAAACTTCATAAAGGCACTTAGCCAAGGGCTATTAAAACAAACACAAATGCTTCCTTTGTACTTGAAATCAAGTTTTAATTTTTTTAAAAACTTAAAATAGCATGTTATATATTAAATAGTATATTTTAAGTTCTAGAAATATTAAAGAAATTCTAAAAATAGCGTTTCATCCGATTTTGAGTATCTAATCAGATCTGACACTGTTATATACTCTAAATTATAAAACAAGTTCTACAGATATTTCAGGGAGCTTAACGTGTGTTTACTCTAGTAGGAACTAAAATTTATTTACTTTTGTAGGCCTAACAAAAGAATCCTCCAAGTAACAGCACAGAATTATTAGACATAGAATAAAATACAAAAGAGAAATATTCTACGAAGGAAGAAGAGATGAACTCACATATTTTGGAAGGATAATTATCTGATCGTTTAAAACCTATTCCATGATCAGAGAAATCAGTACATGAACACAACTTAGTCTGAGACAACGCTAGGAAATTTAAGACACGTTAAATTCAAGGATGTAATTTACCCAAATTATCCCTAACGACTTTAATGAAGCAGCATTAGAAATGTAAGAAGAATCCTAATTAATGAATCCGCTAATAGTTCTTCCCTTAGGTAGTCTTACACATTTCCCCAAAGAAGTTGGAAAATTGATATCAGCTAAGTATCTGGTAAAAAGAAAAAAACTAACAAAACCACCCTTTCAAACATAACTTTTCTCTAAAACTACTTTTCAAAATCAGTTCATATTACATGTGATGTTTCGAAAACAAACACATAAAAGCTACCCATATTTATCTACAAATATTTCCACTTACAGAGGCTCTAAAAACACATAGGCGGTATGGAGCCTGTGAAGATTCAGTAATTATAGAATAAATTTGTGTCCAATTCCTACTTTGGCAACCTACTAGTTTCTTAAAACATACAAAAATAGTTTGAAATCCTCAAGTCCTAGAACAGATAAAGTACAAGTAGGAAACGTATTTTTACATTCCATTATTCACATCTGGCTGAAAACAGGAGTTGAATACCAGTAAATCACGCATTTCTTCGTTAAGCGTGTATCTTGATCTGAAAAACTAGTTAAAAGTCCTTTGAAGACAATTTGGTGATACCAATCCATATAAATGATTTCAGACTTACTTTCCAAAGCAGGTGACTTCATATACTCTTGAACTAGGTTCTTCACGTAAGCATTTAGAGAGGACGTCTCAGGAAGTCCAACGCAACTACAATCTGAGGCTCTCCTAAAACAGTTTTCATTAACACGCAACCAATCACACAGCTAGGAAGAAAAAATAGTTTTTATTTTAAAAACCTACCTGAACAAAGGGTTTCTAATTGCCCTAAGCCAATTTTCTTTCTTCCACAATAAACTGAATTTAAGTAACTGAACACAACAAAGTAATAAAATATTTAGTCATGATGGAGTTCTACAGATAATAGTGCCGACAGAAAAAAAAAATGTGTATATGTATATATATGTAGGTATCTGTGTATATACACATGTGGGTGTTTCAACCTCCCTCAGAGCGTGCGTAAACTTCATTAACAGGCAAGAATTTTTGAAGAACGGCAGCACCTGGGTGGCTCGGTGCGTTAAGCGTACAACTCTTGATCTTGGCTCGGGTCATGATCTCATGGCTTGTAAGATCGAGCCTCGCATAGGGCTCTACACTGACACCATGGAGCTTACTTGGGATTCATTCTCATTTCCTCTCTCTCTCTCTCTCCCTCTGCCCCTCCCACGCTCACAGGCCAACAGGCACACCCACACTCTCTCTCTCCCAAAACAAACAAACTTAAAAAAAATTTTTTTAAGTACCTAATATATAGTACACATTTTGATAGGGTCTTCTAAAGAACATCTCTGTGAAAAGTGACACATTACGTAAAACAAATTACAACCTTAAAATTCATTCCAACTTCACATACAAAAATAAAGATATGTTTGAGAGAATGCAGAATGTATTAAGTTGTAATTAAAGTTCCCACCTTCCTGACAAGGCTACTTTCTATCATACGCACCTTTTGAAATGTATGAATTAAAAAGAGAAATACTAGTCCTTTCCCATTACATCTTTTGGAAGATGTACAAAACTACAAGTCACAGAATTCAACTTTGATCACGCATAATTGTGAATTCTGTTTTGAAATCTAATTATGTTCTAGGTTTTCCTTTTACAGCACATCTCTTACTGTACACATTCAACATACGAATTTTTTTTTAATTTTTTTTTTTTAACGTTTATTTATTTTTGAGACAGAGAGAGACAGAGCATGAACAGGGGAGGGGCAGAGAGAGAGGGAGACACAGAATCTGAAACGGGCTCCAGGCTCTGAGCTGTCAGCAGAGAGCCCGATGCGGGGCCCGAACTCGCGGACCGTGAGATCGTGACCTGAGCCAAAGTCGGACGCTTAACCGACTGAACCAACCAGGTGCCCCACAACATACAAATTTAAATACGAAGTCAATCATTATGAAATAAGTCTTTCTAAAAAATAAGAATTTTCTCGGTATTAAGGTCATCCAAAATTACATGCAAGGAGACCGTGATGCACCACTTGACCAAAGACAAACTTCATGAATGAATGAATCAGTCAAGACTAAAACCAACATCCCATAGGTGCCAATGAATGAGCAGTTCAGAAACACCAATGTGTAGGTCTTTATTATCAAGTCAGAGAACTGTAAAATCTCACAGGGAGGCCAACGAGGATACTGATCTCTCAACAGAATATACTTTTTCTTTATATTCCTCTCACACTGGTCAGGCTACGTTTCTTAATTACTGCTGTAAAACGTGTGAGGTTTTCCAAATCTTGCATTTCCCACAAGCGACATCCTACTATGACAAAATAACCGACAGACAAGTAAACTCAAATTCATATCTGCTTCTTCCTTCCATCAAATCTGTCACAAGACTCAGAATGTTGTCTTCTTCAAAGAGTTTTCATGTCAGAATTATGATTTAAAATGGCATCTACCTAGCAGTCTCTGGGAGACAGGTTCCCTTGATTTCCCATTAAAATACAAGTCTCAAACGTTTATTTGGATACTGTTAAGGAAACGAGAAGATGCCACAGACTGGGAGGAAACTATTTGCAAGAGACACATTTCTGGTAAAGGATTGGTATCCAAAATACACAAAGAACTTACCGTTACGAAAACAAATAACCCGATTTTTACAAATAGGCAGAGATCTGAACAAACGCCTCATCAAAGAAGATACACAAAGAGCAAACAGCATACGAAAAGACGTTCAGCATCACATCACTAGAGAACTACAAATTAAAAAACAAGATACCACCACACGCCTCACAGAATGGCTAACGTTCAAACCACTGACAACACCAAACGCTGATAAGGATGTGGGGCAACAGAAGTCTCCTTCGCCGCTCGTGGGAATGCAAAATGGTACAGTCACTTTGGAAGACAATTTGGGCTCTCCTTAAAAAACTGAACATTCTCTTAACATAATCCACAGCAACTGTGCCTTTTGGTATGCACTCAAATGAGTTAAAACGTTATGTCCATATAAAAACCTGTATGTTAATGTTTAGAGCAGCTTTATTCATAATTGCCAGAATTTAAAAACAACCGAGGTGTCTTTCGGGAGGTGAATGAATGAATGAGCAGTGGAATGTTATTCAGTGATAGGAAGATGTGAGCTATCAAGCCATGAAAAGACATGCATATTTCTTAGTGAAAGACGCTAATCAGAAAAGGCTTCACAGCATAGGATTCCAGTTAGAGGACATTCCGGAAAAGGCAGAACGATGGATGCAGAGAAAGTATCAGTGGTTGCCCAGGGTTTGGGGCTGGGGGGAGAGAAGAAAGGGACAAGTAGGTGGAGCACAGGGGATTTTTAGGGCAGTGAGACTCATCGGTGTGATAGGGTAATGGTATTTGTGTCATTACACACTTACCAAAGTCCATGAAATATACAAAACAAAGAGTGAACCCCAATGTAAACTATGGACATTAGTTAATAATCATGTATCAATACTGGCTCATCAATCATAACAAATATATCCCATTAACGCAAGACGTTAATAATAGAGAGGGAGGAGGAGGGGACTGGTGAGGAGGTGTGGGGACCTCTCTGCACCTTCTGTTCAGTTTCTCTGTGAACCTAATACTGCCCTTGAATTTTAAAAATTACTTAGGTTGAGCTATAGGGAAATGCCATTTCCACAGGTTAAAACTGACCGAATATCAATGATTTTACATGATTCAACATAATAGAGATTGCTACTGCAATGAGGACACTACCCCATATGCACTATAGCCAGAACTAAGCTAAGGTACATATATACATATTTGCTTCTACTTTTAAACAGAAAGAATTAAAGTTTGGGTTCAGATAAACCACCAGCCTGTAAGCTTTGTGAGGACAGCGGCCATGTGTATCTTGCTGACCACAAATTTCCAAAACTTAGCACGGAGTCCACTGTGTGCAAAGTGTGCACACGATAGTCTTCAGTAAACCAAGATATTAAGGGATAAGCAAACAGACCAAAAGAAAGTTAAAAAGAAGGAAAAAAATGAAGACATAGGAATGACTCAGAGAATGGAGAAAATAAGTGGAACTAATTAAGAAATCTAAGGGGGGCTCCTTGCTGACAAATAAAACAAGCATCCAGCTGGTCAGAGGGGAAAGGACAAAAATGGTAGAGTGTGTCAGACTTAGTGTGGATCAAGCACAGTCTGAAGCATTTTCACACGCATTTTCTCACTGAAACCTTACCATTCATACCGTGTCCCAAGATAAATTTCAGATGGATTCACCACAATTTACAAACTGTACACATCAATGCCATGAAGGCACCTCATTTGAATACTTGAACAAAGCTGAATATTTGAACAAACAAAAAGCAAAGTACAAACACACTTACTGGGCATCTGGAGAAATTTAAACACTGAATATTTGAAATCAAGAAATTATCATGAACATTTTTAGGTGTGATAAGAGCCTATTTCAGCCCTTTTTAAAAAAATGTTTTTAATGATTTATTCATTTTTTGAGAGAGAGAGAGAGAGAGAGAGAGAGAGAGAGAAACAGGGTGCGAGTCAAGTAGGGACAGAGAGAGAGGGAAACACAGAATCCAAAGCAGGATCCAGGTTCTGAGCTGTCAGCACAGAGCCTGACACGGGGCTCGAACCCATGAACCACGACATCATGACCTGAGCCAAAGTTGGATGCTTAACTGACTGAGCCATCGAGGTGCCCCTATTTAGCCCCTTTTGAAGTCTTTATCTTTTAGCAGCACGTACTTCTAGATGAAATGATAAGATCTGACACAGAAGTCCAACAAAAAGAACTGATTCAATAAATTCTAAAAGATTTAATCACCTGAAATTTTAAATATCACATGGTGGAAGATTATTTAGCAACATGTTAAAATGCTCAAATGTACGTGAAGATGAAAAATAAAATTTGGAACAGCATAATTGTAACTTTGTTTAGAAAATCACACATATTAATATTTATTTTAACTTATTTTATTTTTAAGTAGGCTCCATGCCCAGCATGGGACCCAGCGCGAGGGCTTGAACTCACAACACTGGGATCAAGACGGACGCTTAACCGACTGAACCACTCAGGGGCCCCTACTATGTTATTATATGTATATGAGGTGAGAAAGCAAGACTGAGAATACATATACTGAAAACATTAATAATTAAGGCAAAAATTATGGATTTAATTTGGTTGCAGGCATTACAGGTTATTTTTATTTTCTTTATATGCTTCTGTATTTTTCAGATTCCACCTAATGAGATGCAGTGTTATCAAGAAAATACGATGAAATTCTAATTTTTAAAGGCCCCGATTTTCTCCTCCTTCTTCATTCCATTACCCTACTCTATGCCCTCATGATTTCACACCTAAGTTATTTTGCATGGCTCAAGTTGATTTCTCTTGTTTCTGAGCATACATAGACAAACTTGCTTTCTGAAGTAAATTAATCACATCCCTGCCCTCGGTAATCTCAGTAATCAGTAATTGGGAGAAATATAAATCTTTTTTTAAAAAGCTCCCTGTCCTCAAAAACTGTAGAACTCTATAAGATTAGAATTCAACCAGCTAGACCCATCATATGAGCTGACGTGAGTAGTGTGGATGGAGTCCCATGGTTTCGGGCAAAACAAAGAGGAGGAAGCAGACCAATGAAGACCGCATGGACAAAAGGAGCACCGTGAGGCCACAGTGGCACCCCGAGGCTGCCAAGGCTGTCGCGGGTGAGGCAGTACTAGTTAAGGGTCTCCACAAGAGCAAGGGTGGCAGGAAAGGAAAGGCACTGAGGATTTCATGGTGGGTTCGATGCATAAAGTCAGGAAGAATCAGGAATTACCAAAATGCGAGACTTGGGCAAATGGGTAGATGGAACTGCCATTAACGAACAGAACAAAAAGCAAAAGAGGAGGTCTGTGTTCCTGTTTTTGAGTTATCGTGACTCCTGATACATCTCATCCGGACTCAAGATCTGCCCACGAGCCCTACCTTCTCTTCTAAGTAAGTCTGCCTCTATCCCCAACATTCTCCTGTCTCCCCATAAGAATCCTAGCTGCACTGTTAGGTCCATTCAAAGCAAATATCCAATATTTTAAAAGCTCTGTTGGTAGGGGCGCCTGGGTGGCTCAGTCAATTAAGCAACCGACTTCAGCTCAGGTCATGATCTCACAGTCCGTGGGTTCGGGCCCCGCGTCAGGCTCTGTGCTGATAGCTCAGAGCCTGGAACCTGCTTCAGATTCTGTGTCTCCCTCTCTCTCTACCCTGCCCCACTCGGACTCTCTCTCTCTCAAAAAAAACATTAAAAAAAAGAAAAAGAAAACCTCTATTGGTAGATAACAAAGCCATCACTGTATGTTACATAAGAGACTAGTGAATTAGAATAAAATTTTTATAACATTTCAAAGACCTTATCATTAAATTATTTTCAATCTCACCTCTGTCCACAATGAGGTTCCTCGTCCTAAGGACTCCTCTTGTCTCAGACACATGAGAAAAGTTGAAATATCAGAGAGCGACACCTTCTCCTATAAGATGGCGGGGGGGTCGGGGAGAAGGTGTCAGGGCAGTTAAAAAAAAATCACTCATTTAAAAATTTTTAAGCAAATAAAATGAAGTCACTGTAAAAGCAAAGCATACTATTTAAAGTAGAATATTACTGGCTAAATCAAAAGAAAGCTATTTTTTTAAAAAGAAAATACTCAACCTTAGAAATGAAGATACTGACTACAAACGTTACATCATTATATAAAGTCAATGATTATTTTATACATCTATTTTCCTTACAGTCAAGGCTACTACCTTAAAGACAAGATGGTCACAGTCTGAAAGCAAAACAAAAACATTCTATAAGAAATTACTTAAGTCGAAAAGTGATGCTTCCTTTTCTAAGCCCTGCTTTATGAAACGACACCCTGCCTCATGAAAACCACCTAAGTCTTTTCATTCTCTTAAGACTGTACATCTTGAATTAAGATACCTTGCTCTAGGCCAGGAGTCCACAAAACCACTCGCAGCTGTTTTGTAAATAAAGTTTTAGTGGTACAGAGTCCCTTTATTTATAAACTGTCTATGGCTGCTTTTAAGTTGTAACAGATACACACAGAACCTTAAAAAATGGGACTTTTTCTGGCCCTTCACGGGAAAAGTTTGCTAACCCCTATTTTTAGCAATCGTAGTGGTGTGGCTCTGTAAAAAACAAAGATACTCTACATTCCTTGAAGGTGGATTTACAGGAAGATGTGAAGAGGAAACCCCTCTCCCCCCAGTGAAATCACCCGAAACAGGTTTAATCCCTCCAGCAACAAGCTGTAACAACATGCGAAATGTTGTCTACCAGGGAAGAGACTTATGGCCCCGGGTTTTTACTGGGAGCTGATCACACAGCCATCTCTCCAGAGCACCTACCAAAATCCCAGACTCCGAGAAGGAGGAGGTGTTCAGTATAGACGACTGTGTGTGTAAACACCTGAGGCATAGTACATCGCTCTTACCAGTGAGGATAGGGGGAAACCTCCTGAAATCCAAGTTCCCAGCCACGAGCGAGGGCCGGGCTGACCTTATGAGCAGGGCTTTCTAATGACAGCACCACAGGCCTGCTATGTTGACACTTTTCTGCACACCTGCTCATGGAGAAAGACTTGTAAATTGAAGTATCATGAGTAAAGAAGACAAACTTACCACGTCTACCAAATTCATGGCTGTCTGAAGAAGGTAGCACTGAGCCGCCCCTCTCAATAGAATCTGATGGGTGATCATAGTACACTGAAGAACATCCCTGACGTCAAAAAACAAAAACAATGCATTTCCATGTTCTCAAAGACAATTCTGATAACTCGTAAATATTGACAAGCTGATTTCTAGTATCTATGATTCCCACTGCAGAAAGTCACTGTCAGTGCAACTTCAAGGCTATTATTTTCCATGAGGTCTCTACTAGAACTCAATTTACTATGAAACATACCTCTTTCAAAGACTATAAATGACACTTTTAAAATAAGACGTTTACGGTTTTTGAAATACTTTACAATCAATATTACCGTCTGGTATTTTAGTTCTAGTTTCCTACGTTATCAATGTAATTTAAGAGAACCTTACTGGCCTTGTTTCAAAATCATCAAAATCCAATAATCAGTAATTCAAATGATCAATTGGATTCAAAATCCAATGATCAGTAATTCATAAAAACAAAGTAAGCTCAACCACATACACAGATTTTTTTTTTACTACTTAATATAAAAATTAAGGGCTCAGAAGTCCCAAGGCCAGTATTAACCAAAACCACTCACGATAGATGAAAGCAGAGGGGAAAACAACATTTCCTGACGGAGAGTTATGGCAGATAACCATATGTGAACACACAAACGTATGTGAGCAGGAAGTAAATTACCTGAGAGCAAGAAGAGCTTCGATACCCAGGGCCTTACATCGTGGGACATTTGCCAAAGCCTTTGACAGAAACAAAATGGGAATGGCACACCAATGTCTACTTGACATCTTCTGAATACACTTTAATAGGAAACTGCCTGAAAGAAAAAGTTGTAAAATATCACCGTTGCCAATAAGCACCTGGAAAGCTTCTCAACGTCAGCAGTCATTTGGTATGAAAATGCACATCAAAAACCATGAGACAGAACTTCACACCCACGAGGAGGGCTACAATCAAAAGGATAAACAGTAACAAGCGCTGACACAGACACAGAGAAATTGGAACCCTCCCACACTGCTGGTGGGAGTGCACAACGGTGCAGCCAGTATGGAAAAGTTGGGTAGCTCTTCCATGAGTTAAACGGAGAATTACCAGAGGAGCCAACAATTCCTCTCCTGGGCATATACTCAAAAGAACTGAAGGCATACGTTCATACAAGAATGTGTATGTGAATATGCACAGGAGAGCTATTCATAATATTCAAAAGTGGAACCAGGGCACCCGGGTGGCTTAGTTCGTTAAGCATCTGACTCTCGATGTCGGCTCAGGTCATGATCTCAGGGTTCATGAGTTCGATACTGAGTGGGGCCTCTGTGCTGACAGCGTGGAGCCTGCCTGGGATTCTCTTTCTCCCTCTCTCTGTGCCCCTGCCCTGCTTGTGCTCACTCGCCTTCTCAAAAATAAATAAGTAAACTTAAAAAACAAAAGTGGAACCAATCCAGATGTCTACCAACTGATAAAAGGATAAATAAAATGTGAGATATCTCTACAGTACAGTATTATTCAGTCACAAAAAAGAATGAAATATTGATACATGGGTCATTATTGGATAACCCATCATGGATTAATCTAAAAACATTATGCTAAATGAAAGAAGCCAGACATAAAATAAAAGGCCACATACTGTATGATTCCATGTATATGAAATGTCTAGAATCGGCAAACCTGTAGAGAAAGGAGATTAGTGGAAACTGATTGATGATGGGCATAGAGTTTCTTTCTGGGGGTGATGAAAATATTCTGGAATTAGAAGTAATGGTTGTACAACTTTGTGAATGTACTAAAAAACAAATGAATTGAACACTTTAAAAGGGTTTTATGGTATGTGAATTTTAGCTCAACAAACCTGTTGGAAAAAATCAATGTTATTTTAAATTGCATTCCTATAAGTATTCTACTCTATTGTAAAGATTCTGATAACCATGCAGCTATAGTAAAAAAAAAAAAAAAAAAAAAAAAAAAAAAAAGCTTAAGGTAAAGATCAACTTTTTACTGTTAAAAGCCATTCTTCTGTTGGAGATATTAAAGAAAAACAGGGTAAGAATGGGTCTAATCAGGGCGCCTGGGTGGCTCAGTCGGTTAAGCATCTGACTTCGGCTCAGGTCATCATCCCAGTTTGTGGGTTCGAGCCTCACATCAGGCTCTGTGCTGACAGCTCAGGGTCTGGAGCCTGCTTTGGATTCTGTGTCTCCCTCTCTCTCTGCCCCTCCTCTGCTCACAGTCTGCCTCTTAAAAATAAATAAACGTTAGAAAAAAATTAAAAAAAAAAAGACATTTCATAGCTTTCAAAAAAAAAGAATGGATCTAATCACTGTTTATTTTTCTATTTTGAGACACAAACATCAGGTGCTCTGTCCTGCCTTCTCTGCTAATATGTGATTTTTAAAGGACCCTTAAGTCATGCAATTAGCATAAATGTCTGTTTCTTCTGATCATCCCTATAGAATGACTTAAGAAATCCTTGGAAGCTGCTGAAAGGAACTTGTGTTTCATGTTTTACTTATAAAATAATACTTTATACTACTTATTTATAAAATATCATGCATTTTGTATCTTCCAAAGTATCTAGCACAAAACTAGATACATTTAAGATACTCACTGGAAATTGTTGACTAAAAAACTACCAAGTAAAACCTGAGTAAACAAACACTTTACTTGCCCTCTTGTGGGACTAATTAAGTTCCCCCCTTTTGCCTAACACCTCACTCACAGCACAGAAGACGGCGATGGCCACGCTTCCATTTCACATTCATTCGACATGCTTACAGGTATCCTCTGCATGCTGGCTATGGCCACAGACAGCAGGCACTGAAACCCCGGGGGCGCTGACCCCCACCCCCTCCCTCGCTCGGCGCTGATCTGGGATGTGCCAATGTGGTCGGCACAGTAATCTCCGTATGGCTGACTTCGGGCAAACTACAGAGCGTCTGAGAGTTACCTTCTCCAGGAGCGGATTTTTTACAAAAGCAATCAAAGTAATCAATTTTCCATAAATCTGAAGTTGAGATATACAGATCATCTTTTCCCTTTTCTCCTGACTTTTAAGTAGATATTACCATTGGTCACTTGTTTCACTATACTTGCAGATGAAATACAAAAGGAAACGTGCATATATTTCATACCCAGGTTCACTTTACAAGCCACAAAGCCACGAGTGAAAAGGACCCAGGAAGTAGAGTTAGGTCTTTCTGCTCAGCAAACAAAAGAACACTGGTTTTGATCTTTGCTTATCAACTTAACTCCTCAGAAAGGAAAATAAACCCCCAATGTGAACGGGTATTTCTAAGATATGAGGTCTTACATAAAACAACTGTTATGTTTGTTTCTGTGACCTTTTAAGTTCATATCTATAGACGGGCAGTTTTGCCACAATGGATATTCTGTTTACAATTTTTTCCTAAACCCAGGCTTCTCTTTCTTCAAACAATGTTACTGATTTTTAGAAAACGAATAGAGAAAACTAGAAAAGGCAGCCAACTGCAGCACCCATCCTAAAATTACTTCTATGTTGGGGCGCCTGGGGTGGCTCAGTCGGTTAAGCGTCCAACTTTGGCTCAGGTCATGATCTCACAGGTTCATAGGTTTGGGACCTGTGTCGAGTTCTGTGCTGACAGCCTGGAGCCTGCTTCGGATTGTTTCCCCCTCTGTCTGCCCCTCCCCCACTCGTGCTTGCTCTCTCTCGCTCTCTCAAATACAAACAAAAAAAAATTTTTTAATTACTTCCACTTTACTCATGCCAATACTAGTAATTACGTATTATATATAAAGGCAAAAGTGTGCACTCAATTACAATAAACACCTGTATAATTCTGACAAAGTAGGTAAATTCCAAAACAAGGAAATTACTTTGATAATATTGATTATAATAGTTATAGGATAGTGCTTATCACCAATATACTAAAAAAATTTTTTTAAGCCTTAAAGCTAATAAATTAAAAAACTCTTTGCCAACACATACTCTTTATTTCTTCTGGAAGAAGAGAAATATAAGTGACTAAAAACTTCTGTAATTTCAGTCCCAATGGAGAACCAGTTCCTATCAGCTGGCCTGGGGACCTATAGACAAATGAGGGAAAGAAACAAATATTTAAAATTTACAAATAAGGATACTGAAACTAGATGAACTATGGCTCAAAAGTCTTTCAACAACAAACATCTTTTTCTGAACCTGCATTTTATTTTTCAGTGAAATTTTGAAGCTCCTTCTGATTACAGAAACATCAGGGTCTTCTAAGAAAACGGACATGGGTTAATAACGTAACATACTAAGTAGCCGCGAATTTCCTTTTTGCGATAATTTCCCTGACACGCATATAGGACTCTTGCTAAACAGCGTCAGTTTTTAAAAAGTCTAAACATGATCATTTTCAATTATACTTCATTGTTTCCAACGTATAATCCAATGATTTCAAATCTTTAAGTATTAAATAAAAGAAATAACATTCCCAGAAAAACATATATGGGTAATTAATTACTTCTGCAAGAGCATTTAACTATTCGCGTCTACTAAAGTCGTGGTTTTTTTCTGCCATATGCTTCCGCCAGGGACATTATCTGTTAATTGAACACATTAGAGTGGGCGAAAACTGCAGGCATTTCATAATAAATGTGTCTGCCGGCTCCTTTAGAGGCACCAAGTAGGTTTTACTGCTCTCCAGCTATCTAATTGCTTCACAGAACTATTCAATAGTAATGAGTTATCTGAAAACTAATTGGCAGATCAAGCATTGCTATGTTCTTTCAATATTTATTAAACAGGATTAAATATTAACAGCAGCACAAACTAACTTAAACATCTCAAAGAGACTGGCAGCGGGTGTTTGTTTGTTTTTCTGTTTAGAGGTACACCGAACAGAAGACCTGCAAGTATAAGTTTACTTCATCGATGTTGGAAAGACAACGGAAGTTCAAAAGCAAGGGGAAATTCTGAAGGTATAATTCAAGAGTACAGATAACGCTGAAAAACTGAGGCCATCGCACAATGACAAACTTTTCGCTGTCTGACTTTTCAAAGTGGAGAGGGGGCAGGAAGTGATATATTCTAGACAATGGCAGCCGCTGTCAGATTTGGAAACGGCAAGGTTAGTGAGCCCTGTGGTATCAGATTGGCATCAGAGGTGCTGCTGTGAACTCCTGGCTTTTCACGTGGATGGAGAGGCAAGTGGACAGACAGACTGACAGACCGACCCTGAAAAGGACGCAGATGGGTAAGTCCGCCCAGCAGACAGAGCTGCTGGTTAGCCAAAGTCACTATAATTTGCAAAAGGGCAGAAAACAGAGCAAGGGGAAGAAAGTAAATAAACTCTGTGACCTATACTTTCCAGAAGCCCAAGAGTGGAAGGGTTCAAGGTAAGAAATAAGAGAAAAAGAAGGAACACTTGATACGCTAATAGAAAGAGAGCAAGAAGAACCACAAACACAGAGGGACGCTGTAACAAGAAAAAGTTTCATGTCTCTTCAGCAACACGTAAGATGTACCAAATGCATTAAACTGCCTGGTCCTATTTCACAAACATGTTAAATGTATACATCAAGTACATATTCCTACATTGCTGCTGGGTTACATACTGCCTGTTTACCTGCTATATAGAGAGCTCTCTGAAAGTGCATCCATTAATGGTCCAATAATAAACTAAAAAAAAAGAAAAAAGAAAAAAAGTAATTAATGTTAAGCTACAGCTGCAACTTTGAAAAGTCAGCTTTGCCCTAACTGCATATCCCAGTAGCGATGCAGACGAGCTGGTCTATGCAAAGCTCATCTCTTACCCTGTAGGCTAATTCCATGCTAACCTTGGAGGGTCCCTTAAGTCCATTGCCACAACAAATACAGAATTTTCCCACCTGATAAAAACTTAGGAAGAGCGTTCATATAGGGCCAGGAAGGAAGAAACAACCCCCAAGAAGAAATACACGATGGAAAATAAGCACAGTTACAGAGGAAAAAAACAAAAAAGATACTCAAGAGAAAATGTAGGCTCCTATGCCTGGAAAATAAAATGGGGGGAAAATTATATTTTCAAAAATATTACCTGACATAGGGCCAAAAAAGCAAGAGTCTAGGAAGCACGGGGAGGACAGGAGAATGTGGAAAATGAGACATCTCAAAACATGACAGCAGGTCCTCAGTTAGGAAAGTTTACTAGGGTGTCTCTAAATAAGGGGTAAATCACTGTGCTCCCAGTGATCACGTGACTCGCCGGCACCGTAAGACTTAAATCACGGCTATAATTCTCAGTCTCCGCTTTGTGTGATTTCTGATCAATGGACGTATAGATGCTAATAAATACAGCTCAAAAGGCGATCTCTGTTTAATACAATAGCTAACACTAATTCAGGGATTCAGAACGGTGGAAGCAGCATCGTTATGCAAATCTATAAAGTGTTACTTGCTATGTGAGAGCCCCAATATACAGATTTTTTGAAGATCACTTAAGATGCAACAAATGCCTTTTCCTCTCATCTCTTGACAAAGGGAACGGGGGCGGGGGGGGGGGGGGGTGGCGGGTGGTAGGGAGAAGCTGTCAGTACCTCAGAAAATTCTGGCGAAAACGGAAGAACCTTTGTCTCATATAGCTCCAAAAAATGGAGAACACCTTCTTTGGTCAGGATTTTATTTTCGCTTTCAAACATTCTTTTATAAATACACATATGCCAGGATGGGTGAAAGAGCCAATTTCCTGTGGAAATAAACACCCGATGTTGTTGACAGCTGATTCTCACATTATGTCGTGCCACACAGACTATAGATTCATAAATAAACACATTTACACACAGATACGTTAACTTCATTAGGACACTACAGCACTGAGTTTTTAAATCATATCCAAGGGTGCTCACCGAGTGACCAAAAGGACTTCAGTCTTCAGTGTTCCATGATCAGATAGTTTCACTTAGAGAGACCGCAGGCACCTTTACCACCTCTACGGCACACAGGGTTGGGACTTTAGATTTGGGGCCATTTCAAACAATCCCTGTCACCCTACTTCAGTCCATTTTTCACACAGAAACCTGAAACTGTCCCTCCTCCACTTAAAACCCTTGAGTGGCTTCTCATACGTGGAATAAAATCTCAACGGGGCACCTGGGTGACTCAGTCGACTCTTGATTTTGGTTCAGGTCATTATCTCTCGGTTCGTGAGATCGAGGCCCGTGTTGGGCTCTGTGCTGAGTGTGCAGCCTGCTTAGGACTCTCTCTCTCTCTGCTGCTCTCTCCTGTTCCCATCTCAGGACCTCTGTACACAGGGTCGCCTCAACTCTGAAGTTGGACGTCCTTTCTCAGGTAGGCCTTCCCTGCCCCGCTCACTATATACTCCATTTCAGTCCTTTGTTTGGTACCTTTACAGAACTTATCGCGCGACTTTTTTTTCACGGAAACGAGACAAAAGTTAAATCAAAAATAGTACATCTGTCTCACCGCTTTTTTCCTAGCACTTAGCATATACTGGACACTAAGGAATTTCTGTTAAATATATAAATGAGTGAGGGCAAAAACACACACAAAAAATGGAATAAATATGTACCTTAGAGATTTTTTTTAAAACTCTTTTGAAATATTCTTTAATTCTTCTAGGAAAAAAATTATTCAGCATTTTTAACTCATGGCATTCTAGAAATAAATTGGTCCATTATTTGTAATTTACGCCAAGATGCTTGTTCAATGCTTTGGCAATGGTAATTTTTCAAAATCTGTCACTGCTATTTGATCTGGCTTGCCAAGAGCTGTGGGCAAAACACGGTAATAAGAGAATCGTTTTAATAGTAAATGCATAAGGGAAGTCACAACAGGATTCAATTAAATTCTAGCCCCAGGTGACTACAGATTCTTTCGCTCTGTGAAAAATCCCAGTGTATCCAAAAACAACTACAGCGCTTGGCTGAATAAAAGCTCAGCTCCTAAGGGGTCAAACTATTAAAGTTGTAATTATCTAGAGAAGGCACTAAAACCCATTTACCTAGGTTAATTCTCACGGGTAAACATGATAATGTAACAGTTTATCATTCATATGCATACTAACCACTGTCAGCCTGCATTTAGCGGTTTTGTGGACTCAAACTTCATTTCATGAAACAATTTCAGGAAGCTCCGCTTCCTTCTATGTCTCCTAAAAGGCTCTCAAAATACAGTACTAGGGAAGGGCTCAAAAAACCGTTTTCCAAATTCTGTCTTGGAATCTTCCTAAGAAGTCCAAGTGACAGAGTAGTAATTGAACCCCCCAAAAAGTAACCAACAAACAATGAAACGGATCTGGAGAATAAGAACGGAGAGCAGTTAAAATATAGAATACCAAGGAGCTATTATTAAAAACGTAGACCACACCGACATCAAAACATTACTGAAGAGCCCTTATCTTTTAAGGATGTACGCTGAAATAATTATAGACAACATGATACGCTGTCTTGGGGTGGCTTCGCAGTCCCTGGTGGGGAAGCAGCAGGATGGGTTGAGAGAGGATACGAGGCACCGGTTGGCCACGTGTTGATCACTGTCCGAAGCTGGGCGAGGGGGTTCATTTTACACGCCATTCTCCTCCTTCGGTGAGGGTTGAAGTGTGCCGTCACCAAAAGTTTACAGAGTTAACCACACCTCCGACTCACAGAAAACTCTGCAGTCATTTAAAATTGTGTTCTCAAAAACTATTTACGGATATAGGTAAACGCATGTGGACACGAGCCTAAGTGAGACAAACGTTATGATCAATCAGTCCAGAGGCGTGGGTCTGGAACGTTAACAGAGGTTCTCTTGGTGGCAGCAGATTCACATCATCCTCCTTACACTTTTAAAGTTTTCCCCAACTCTCTGCAATGAGTAAGAGGCAGGTATACAAACAAGGAGGAAAAAAGAAACTCTAAATGCCACAAGAATCAAAATAAAAGTAATCATTACCATTCTCCTCGGACACCGCATATTCAAACAGACTGTTGAGCTTTGGTAAAACTGGCTTTATAACATGGATCTGAAAACAAAAACAAAACACCATATGAAATAAAAATTCACCTTTGAAAACTTCGAGGTGAACTTGAAAAAAGAAAATGAATCTGCTTTTCATCCGTTTATAGAACAGTAGCCCTTCTGTTTTTTTTCCCCATAGAAAAACTATGCAGAAGGTGCCAGATTCTTCCAGTTGTTAAATCATACGAATTCTGGTGTAGGAGACCGAGTGCGGCAAAGCTAACGAACACAGCCTAGGATAGAGTAACAGGACCGTCACATTTGTACAGTGAGAATCATAAACCACGTCATGTAATCCTCAGCTGTACTGGGAAACAGGCAGAGCTGGTAATACCAACACATTACAAAACAGGGAAAAAATATTCTCTCTAGTCGCTCAAGTTGTTCAAGGCCATACATTTAGAAGTAGGGCCAGTTCAGAGTTCAGTGTTCAACTACTTAGACTACGGTGGGTAAATCAGAGTTTCTAAACAAATTATAGGGATCTTATGTATATACTGATTAAGGAAAACCATAAAAGTTTATTTGAATTTGGAAATGCTTTTTTTTAACGTTTCTTTCTTTTTTGAGAGGGAGAGAAAGTGCGAGCAAATGCGAGAGGAGCAGAGAGAGGGGGAGACAGAGGATCTGAATCAAAGCAGGCTCCACATGAAGAGCAGCGAGCCTGAGGCGGGGCTCGAACTCACAAACCAGGAGACGATGACCTGAGCCGAAATTGGATGCTCAAACAACTGATCCACCCAGATGCCCCGGATTTAGAAATTTAGTGGTGCCTGGGTGGCTCAGTCAGTTAAGTATCCAACTCTTGATCTTGGCTCAGGTCATGATCTCACAGTTCAGGATTGGCCCGTGGGGCTCCATGCCCATAGCCCGGAGCCAGCTTGGGATTTTCTCTCTCTCTCTCTCTCTCTCTGCCCCTCCCACACACATGCACAATCTCTCCCTCTCTGAGAGATTCCTCTCACCTTAAAAATTTCATGACTCTACAAAAACTAACTCAAAGTTAACTGAAAATGACTTTTCAAGTTTCCACTTGCATGACTACGTACACACAGATATAAGAACTAAAACAAGAAAGAAGGAAGGAAGGAAGGAAGGAAGGAAGGAAGGAAGGAAGGAAGGAAGGGAGGGAGGGAGAGAGACCGGCCTACAAAATTAAAGGGCAATTATTTATTTAACAACAATTCATCTCAGAATCACCTTAAGTAACATTTTCCTAAGTGTGTATTTCTTTGGAGATTATTCAGAACACTGAGAAAGTAAAAACTAACACTTTAGAAGGAAATGTCAAGGGAAGAATAAACAAGGCTAAAAGTCTCTGAGTCACAATTTAAGTCGATTAAAAATACGCTTTAATTTCCTGAGTTAACAGTTTTAAATTACATTTATGCCAGAGAACAAAGGGCACTTGTATCCCATTATGCCTTATCCAAATTCGTCTTTTTTGCACTGCTTTTACAAAACATTTGGAAAAAAAAATTAAAACTGCATCTGCAAAGGATTTGTTAAAATATGAAAACACCCACCTGATTTCCTTCTAGAGTTTCCATAATTAAAATATAGTTTTCCCAAAACTTGAGAAGTTCATCCTTTTTCTTCTCAGACCACCAAAACAGACTCGGGCCTGATGTGGTTTAAAAAGGAAAATTAGTTCCTCCTTTTGCGTATTTCTTAGGTTTCTTAATGACAGTCATTTTTAAAATCATGCCACTGTTACCAGATACCGTATCCTCTAATAATGCAGGGTACCACTGTATCAAAGCCCGGAGAGGAAGCTCGGGCTAACAAGAATCTCAAAAGGAGTTGTGTTTTTTTTTTCTTTCCTTTGCTTTTAAATAAGATTACTGTTTTGGAGTTCTGGGTAAGAGTCATAAACCCTGCTTTCTCTCCCTAAGAACCTCGCTGTAACAGCCAAAGATTTTTCAGAGGCAAAAGCCCAGAAGTGTGGAGAAAACAGGGAAGCAGACAACAGCAGTGAAGCTTAGTTTGAAAAATTAGAGAAAAACTAAGCAGACTCAAGAAAAGTGAGTATTAAGTACCCACGGGGAAAGCCAAGAAAAAAACTGATCTCTACTTTAAAAATTTCCCCAGACCTAAGGAATTGCCGGCAAAAGCAAACTCTGTAAGTAGAAGCAAAAACCGAGGATAAACTAAAAGAGGATGTGTTCAGTGTGTCTAAGTAACAGAGCCTTGGTGCCCCTTCCTGTGCTCTGAGCCAGAAAAAGCCTGGAAGTGATTCTCCGGAGAAGGTAAAACTGTGGGTCTCTGGAGGGAGAGGCATTGGACTCTGCTGAGGTCAGGAATGAGTGCCGTATGAAGCCGGGAATTAAGTGACCATGGAAGCACCCGGGTGCTGAGATCCCCCTCTACCTGCCCCTTCTACCACATGAGCCCCTCGGGTCCCAGAATGCTGACCAGGACTTCACTATGCAGCAGCAGACTAGAAGGTCTCCGTGGAATCTGGCCAGCCCAAGAGGAAAGACCTGTCATGGGACATCACCTTGCACTGAAGTTCGAGATGAAGTTCATGCAGGCTCTGCTCATGTGCTTAGAGACTTAAACTTGGTTTTTGGCTCCTTATTCTTAAATAGAAACAGGTATCTAAGGATCACCAGATGTCTGCGGGAACATGCACATTAAAGATCAAGACCAAACAAACAGAGGAGATTTGGAGAAAACACAACTAGGGGGAACAAGATAAACCTCAGGCTGCTGTAAGAAAAGGATACGATTAATAAGGGTGCATTGTAAGAACAAGAAAGATCGTGTGAGAATAAAAATTTGACAGCAACAAACAAGAAGCGCAGAGAAAGGACCGGAAATAATGCTGAGAGAGTCACGCAAGAAGTAGAACAAAGAGACAAAATCATAGGAAACAGGAGAGAAGATGCTTTGCCAACCAGTCCAGGAGCTTCAATATCCAACAGGAGAACAGAAATGAGAAAGGAAGGAAGGAAGGAAGGGAATAAAGTAATTCAGGAGAGGTTCTCAGAACTGAAGAACATGATTTCCAGATTGACTAGGTCCACCAGTGGCCAGCACAGGGATGAAAACTGACCCAAGCCAAACCTGTGAAATTTCAGAATGATGGGGGCACAGTCCCTACTTCCACGCAGAAGAAACACAGCACATATAAATAAACATGATTCAGGATGGTTTCAGACTGCGCAAGAGCAACAACAAAAGCTCTAGCTTCGAAGACAATAGACCGATGCCTTCAAAATTTTGAATGGAAACGTTTTCCAGGCTAGAATCCTACCCCCGGCCAAACCGTAAATCAGATGTGATGGGAAAACAAAGGCATTTAGACATGCTTGGTCTTAGCTTTCACTTAGGATATAGAAAGCCACAGAAGAACATTCCTGCCACACTGACAAAGGGAAAAAGCTGGACAACACACAAAATCTTGAACTCCTGAAACCTAAGGCTGTCAAGCAACCCGGTGATCTGGACTCTAAAGGGCAGAAAGTCTCTCCAAGAACAGACAGGACACGCAAACTGACCTACCTCTGGCCAAGTGCAGGAAGAGGTGGTCACCAAAAAGTAGTTTAAAAAAAACAACGAGGGCACCTGAGTGGCTCAGTCAGTTAAGGATCCAACTCTTGAGTTCGGCTCAGGTCATGATCTCGCTGCTCGTGGGATCAAGCCCCACGTCCACTCTGCGCTGACATCACGGGGCCTGCTTGGGATTCTCTCTCTCCTCTCTCTCTCTCCTCTCTCTCTCTCAAAATAAATAAAGGAACTTGAAAAATAGAGAGGCAAAGAAACAACGAACGTTTGGGGAGTTTCTCAAGGCCAGGTGTGGGCTAGTTTAACAGCCTAGCACCTGGAGAACCACAAAGGGAATCCACAACCATTCACCAGCTCAGTTCCCTTAGGCCTCCTCCAGCTGTTCTGAGAAAGACTGTGGGAAAGGCAAGAGACTTTGCAGCACAAGCACGCAGGCCCCACCCAGGTTCGAAGGGGCAGCAAGACTAACTGGACAAGCCCATCCTAGCCCTCCAAGGGTACAAGACAGTGGTCAGCTGCTCAAGCCTGTCTGCGCCCTGGACCCCCCCTCACACCAGAGGCCACACCTGTCTGCCCCTGGGGGAAAGCCTCGCACGTCCCCCATGCCTGCCGCAGTCCTGATACCAGGCAAAAGCTGGCCGCCCTGAAGGATGGACAGACACCTGCACCGACAGGAGGAGACCGTCTCATGCCCAGAGTCCTGCACTGGGACTGGCAGCAGGTCCGCTGCTGGGAGAGGACAGGAAACCAGCAGCCAAGACCTCCCGCAGATACAAGCAGAACGAAGCCACCAAAGGACAGGGTAAGGGAACTCTAAACTCTCCACTAAGCGGGAGGCAGAGATGTGCTAGCTTCGGCAGCACACAGACTAAAAAGGGTAGGAGACAGAGGTTATTGGCCACGGGGGTGGGGGCAGAGATGGCATAGAAAGCTGGAATCCTGAGGTTCAGGCACATGAGGCCTAAGAAGAGGCTGGCGCAGAAGATATGAAAAGTCCCACCCCTCTTCACCCTCCACCTCCAGCCTTGCACCAAGGGACAAACATCAGCGGTCTACCCCTGAGGGAAGGACCCCAGCTGTGGTCTTAGCATCAAGGGCCTCAGAAAAACAAGTACACTGACCGAACCCCTGGGTACTCCCGACTTCCCACTGAACATAAGCCAGCAATAATCCACAACCACAGCAACAACAAGATCCAAATACACACTAGTGTGACTCAACCCCCAGCACTAATGGCCTAACAGAAGAGCGGCCTTCTCTATGCATAAATATTTACTTCAGTCTCTACTGAAGAGAGTGACCCCACCACCAAGAAATAAAACAAAAACCCAAACCAAACTTAGAAATGGCCCATGCATACACACATGACTAGGATGAGTATGTTGAAGATGTTAAAGGACCTAGTGGGGAAGGCAGAGAGCATGTATGAACAGATGGGGATTCTCAGTGAACGGAAGTGTCAGAAATGATGGAAATAAAAACATATCAGACACAACAACGGCTTCTTTGATGGATTCATCAGATATGCTCTTAAAAATTTCGATCTCTGGAAAATGCTGTACATCAAAACAAGTAAGTCAAAAAAGGGGAAGGTAAGAACCCCAGGAAACAAGAGTTCCAAGACAGGACTCAGGTGAAGGCAGATTAAGAATGGCAACTGGGCACCAGGCTGAACTTCTACAGGCATCTAACAGAAATGATCAAGAAATGATCAAGAAATCCAAGGGGCGCCTGGGGGCTCAGTCAGTTAAGCGTGGTCTTGCAGTTCATTGCTTCAAGCCTAGTATCGGGCTCTGTGCTGATGGCTCAGAGCCTGGAGCCTGCTTTGGTTGCTGTCTCCCTCTCTCACTCTCTACCCCTGCCCCGCTCACGCTGTCTCTCTCTCAAAAATGAATAAACATTAAAAAAAAAAAAAAAGTGTCAAAGAAATCTAAGAGAAAAATCAGGAAAATTTTATACAATAAAAACTGAGACAACTAGCTAAAAATCTGAGGCTGAATTAGTGATTCAGAGAGAACCAGATTTTTAAATGACGTAATTCCAGGAAAAACTTGCAAGAAGGAAAAAAAAAATCGTAGCTTACTACATAGATCACCTGTGAACAGTAATTTCAGTCATACCTTTATAATGTTGAATTCACATTTAACCAAAGGGTAACTATGACAATGGATGTTGCTTTACCCAGATCATTGGAAGACACAGAGGTAAGTACCAAAATAATCCATTAAAAGGGTACAAGACGTTGTTTTCTGAAATGGAAACTAGAAGTGGGAGAGCACAGAAAAACTATTGCTTATCTTTAAAACTCTGCAGAATGATTCTTTAAAATCAATGGCTTTAATTTTGGTATTTTTAAAGTCTTCTCCAGGGGCATCTGAGTGGCTCAGTTGGTTGAGCATCTGACTTAGCTCAGGTTACGATCTCACCATTTGTGACTTTGAGCCCCACACTGAGCTCGCTGTCAGCGCAGAGCCTGCTTCGGATCCTGCTTCAGCTCCTGTCTCCCTCTCTCTCTCTGCCCTGCCCCTCCTTGAGCTCTCTCTCAAAAACAAATAAAATATTTTTTTAAAAAAGCCCTCTCCAGTGAAAACTCTAATTAGATGATCACCAATTCGTGGACTGTCAAAATATTTACTATCTAATGTTTTAGACAAACAGGAAAATCTACTCACAACTTCAACCAAACAAAAATCCTTTACCAGTAATAGGCAGCTATAGCTGACAAAGTAGAAATTTTCTGTCTACTGAGACAATGTCGAATCAATCTATTTTCGGTCTTGGAGAGCTCAAAAAGATGACCGAAGGGCATGTCCACACATTTCAGTGAACAAACCAATTAACAGTAAGTTAATTGGAAGGGAGTCCTGGTCCAATTAACCAGGGAGTCCTGGTTATTTCAACTACTCGTAGGAAGCCCAGGCTCAAAAGGTTTAAAAAAAAAATTACTTAAAATCAACAGCAAAAATACCCTCAAAAGGTCGACTTAAGGACTACACATTTAACAAACTTCAGTAACTCCCAGACAGAGAATTGCCAAGAGAAACTTTCAAAGAGTGTGACGATTTCGAGTTCAGAATTCTAACACTCAAACCTCAATGCACTGGTCAGGACAGGGAAATAATTTTTCTTTCAGTCTGATGGAAGCGAACCCTTCCTTTCTGTTAGGATGGACCTACCACGAGATCGCGCAAATGTGGTCTGTAAAATTATGAATGGGCTCAGTCCTGTTCCTAATTATTCCACGGACGCAGGGTTCCGCCCCGCTCTGGGTCAGAAAGGTTAAGAAACGCTGACTGTTCTCAGCTGCAGTGATTGGTGACACTTGGAGCACATCCTCTCGAGGTGAGGCTCCCAAGGTGTCCGGGTTTTAAGGTCAAGGGAAGGCACATCAGGCACGGAGGGCGGAGAGCTGGGTTTCAGAAGCGGGGGGCCTCCCCAGCGGGAAGCCAAGCGGGGTGGGGCCGGGGGCAAAGAGGCAAGTACCGTTTCCTTCCTGGGGGCCGCAGGCGCAGCGGGCCCCCAGCTCCGCCGACACCTCCACCGCCCTCTGCAGCAGGTAGCGCGCTCGCTTGCGCGTCAGGGCGTCCTGGGCCTGGGCCAGCCCCGCCTGCACCGTCCTCCAGAAGCGCCAGCAGCGCCGCGCGTCCGGGCCCTCCTCGCGCGTGCGCGGGTCGCGGTCGGCGCCGGGCTCGGGCAGCAGCCTCTCGGCCAGGGCGCTCAGCACCAGCAGCTGCGGCCCGACGCGGCCCGGCCCCGGGGGCGCCCCGGCCGCGCCCAGCCCGTCCCACACGGCCCGCAGCGCCGCCCCGCCGCACTGGCCCAGCGCCGGCAGCAGCCGCCCGGCCGCCAGCGCCGCCGCGTCCTCCGCGGGCCCGGCCTCGCCCCCGTCCCCGTCGGCGGCCAGCGCCAGGGCGAGGGCCGCCTGCGCCACCCGCTCCAGCAGCGGCCCGTCCTCGCGGGGCCGCAGGCAGGGCCCGACGGCCGCCAGCACCTCCACGGCCGCCTCGGCGCCGGGCGCGGGCCCCCCGGCGAGCAGGTCGCGCAGCGCCTCCTCGGCCAGGGCGGCCGCCAGCTGCGAGCCCCCGGCGAGGCGGGCGCACGAACGCAAGGCGGCGCCCGCCGCCCTCAGCACGCGCCGGCGGTGGCGGGCCGGCGGGCCGGGGTCCGAGCCGCCCGCGGGGCGCCCGCGCAGGCCCCGCAGCAGCGGCACCAGGTACCCCGCGGCGACCTCGCGCGCCGCCTCCGGGAGCGCGCCCGCGCCCCTGCCGCCGCCGCGCGCCTCCTCGTCTTCGAGTCGCTGCAGCAGAAAGCACAGCGTCTCCACGCGCTCCGCGGACGCCTCCCCGCGGCACAGCGCTCCGAGCAGGACCCGGGGGTCCCGGCTCTGCGACAGCAACGCTTCCGCGAGCACCCACTCCATTTGCCCCCGCGCGCGCGCCGCCGACACCCGGCGCCCAAATGAGGGGCCGGCGTGCGCGAGTGCGTGCGCGTGCGCGGCTGGCCCGGGCTCACGCCTGCCCGGAGGGGGCCCTCAGCCGCCCAGGTCCGGCCCTGCGCGCTCTGGGGCTCCCCCCAGCAGCACCGCCTGCAACCCGATCCCTCTCGCCCCTCCCTTACTATTTTGTAGTGGAAAGAAAGCCCTCGTTAAACGTCACTGTCGTCAAGGCATCCACTCCATCAATTGCTAATTGGAGATGGGCCTGCCCCAGAGCCCTAAATCAAGCAGGCGTGCCTGCGACTGTGGGCCAGAAGCACACCTCGGTGTACTTCAGTCTCCTAGAAGCTTGTTTGCAAAAAGGCGCAGGTTGACACCGCTCACAAAGAGACTGGGTCTCAGTGGGTCCGAAATGGGTTCCGGACACCTGCAAAAAAACAAACCAAACCAAAAAGCCATACAATGAAAACTGAGAATGACTCAGAGGCCCTGAAAAGTACTACAGCTATGTGTTAGGGACAGGGCAGAAAACGATGCCAACGCCAGCCTTTGCGGTAAATGCCCAAGCTGATGTAACATGCAGATGTTTCCACATAGTGCTTGTGCTCCAACGAGCGATCTCAAAAATTGCCCATCTGTGTATTTTCTGTGCATCTAGAGCTACCCGCAAAAACAGAAAACTGCACCTTAGCATGTACCTTACTGGTTTGGTTCCTGGCTTAATCCTAGGCAAACGATCTATCACATGGGTTTTCTTTGCCTTCTAACCATAAAGATCTCTCTGGCAGTCAATGGGGGAGGACACAAGCCCATCTTCAAAGAGCTTGACGTGTATTAAACATAACTGATGAGGTATCAAGTTATTTGAAGTTAGGTTTTTTGTATATAATTTTAAGTTATTTTTACATTTCTGATTTTCTATAATTTGAAGTTACTGGACATCCTATATGCAAGATTTTTTCTGTATTTCAGACTCATTCAGTTTTCCGTTAATAGAATGCATAAATGGTTCTGTTGTAAACCCACTAAGAATGTGTCAGTAAATATCAATTGCCTTCAACATATCACATGCCAGTAAATATCAATTTCCCTCAATCTACATTTTTCATATACCTAGCAAACAAAAATGAGCAAAACTCTTGAGCAGACACTTAACTGCAAATGTAGACCTCTGAAAAGGTGTTCAATATGGGCTGCTAAAGAAATTCAAATTAGACCACCAAAGAGATACCACTTCATACCCATCAGGATGGCTAAATTTTAAAGGCAGAAAAGAGCCAAGGACGTGGAACAATTGGAACTCCCATACATGACTGGTGGGCATGTAAATGGGACAATCACTTTGGAAAGCCGTTTCTAATGAAGTTAAAATGTACCTCCTTGATGACTCGGCCATTGCACCCCTAGATATTTGCCTGAAGTCAATGAAAACATACCCCAACAAAAATGCTTGTGCATGAACATTTTTGCCAACCTTAGTCATTACCAAATGTTTATTACAACCTAAATGTCCATCGATGGAAGAACAGATGAACAAACTGTGACCTACTCATATAATAATGCTACTCAGCAATACAGAATGAATTACGAATCCGTGCAACAACATGGATAAATCTCAAAACCCTCATGCTGAACAAAAGAAGCCAGAGAATAAAGTTTACATACGGTCTGATTCCAGGTATATGAAATTCAAGAATAGACAAAAGTAATCTTTTGGGTAGAAATGAGAATGGTAATTACCTGTAGGGAGTGGAGATTAAAACAGGACACAAGGGAACTTTCTAAGGTGATGGAAGTATTTTATCTTGATTAGGGTGCTGGTTACACAAGGTTTCACACTTGTCAAAGCTCCTTGAATTGAATCCCCAAGATCTATGCATTTCACTGCATGTAAGTTTTACCTCAGGTTTTTTTTTTTTAAGTTTATTTAGTTATTTTGAGTTTATTTAGTTATTTTGAGAGAGAGCACACGCGACAGCAGGGGAGAGACAGAGAGAGAGAGAGGGGATGAGAGAGAATTCCAAGCAGGCTCTGTGCTGTCAGAGCCCTGTGTAGGGGCTCGAACTCACAAACCGTGAGATCATGACCTGAGCTGAGATCAAGAGTCAGTCGCTTAACCAACTGAGCCACCCAGGTACCCCTACCTCAGTTTTTAAAAATGACTTACTGGGGCGCCTGGGTGCCTCCGTCGGTTAAGCAACAGATTCTTGGTTTTGGCTCAGGTCATGATCTCACAGTTTGTGGGTCATGAGATTGAGCCTCCATTCCGGCTTAGCACTGACAGCATGGAGCTTGCTTGGGATTCTGTCTCTCTCTTTTCTCTCTGCCCCTTTCCCACTTGAGCGCGCTCTCTCTCTCTCTCTCTCAAAATAAATAAATTTTAAAAACAACCTTTAAAAAAATGACTTATTAAAAATACACTCATAAGTTGGCCTATGTATTCATTCCCTATTGCCTACAGAATAACGCCCAACTTTAGAGCACGCTGGTGGCTTCTTGGGCATCCAGTGAAAGCCAACCAGCCTCATAACCTAATTTTCCCTACTCTGCCCATGGTTCCAGACACATGGAACTCCTCTGTTGCCACATGTTTGTACTACTTATTCTCTCTGCCCGAATTATGTCCCCCAGTCACCGCTTCCCTGGCTCACCAAGGAGGGCAGGGGTCTCCTCACCACAAAAGCCACCTCTTCTGTCCTTGTGGTACTTCACGGTTGAGGACTTCCTTTTCCTGAAACACTGTTTTTCTCCGGTTCTCATGACCTAACTTCTTCCTCCTCTTTGCTTTTCTCGACTTTTCCAGCTGTTTTGTCTCCACCTCTTTGGGGGAAGACTCCGCTTTCTCTTCCTGGCCTGTTTCCAGGGTTACATCTTCAGGCCTCTGTTCTTCTCACTTTATAAATTTTCCCTGAATAGCGTCACTAAAACTAAAGTGAGCTCCCATTTACATGCTAACAATGCGGGGGGGAAAAAATCTAGATCTCCCACCCAGATCTCGCTCCTGAGCTCCAAACCTGTCTATCCACTGTCTACCAGACATCTCCTTCGGCTTACCACCAGGGCATCAGTCTCAGTTTCCACTTTTTCAGACTTCAGCCTATTATCCTCATTCCCCAGCATCCTTACTTCTCGCCAGGTATTTCCCATTTAGGGGAATGGCCGTTTTCAGTCAGCCGCCCAAGTCAAAAACCCCGGGACCCTGTAGACTTCTCACTCCTTTCCTTGACTGCCACATATGATCACTCTTCAAATCTATCCGTGGATCTTTCTAAATCTCTAGTGTCCCCGCCTCTCTGTCCCCGACTAATACCTGAGTTTTTGACTGATGTCATTTCTTACTAAGATAACAGCGACAACCTCCTACCCGCATCACCCTCCACTCCAGTACATACTCGATGTTGCTGCCATGACGATCTTCCTAAAATCAAACCATCGGGTGCCTATAGCCCTTTTGAGATACAGTTCAAATGTCATCTCTCCAGAAAGTCATTTCTTAATACCTCACTCCCACCAACAACACCCACCCCACCTAAGTAGGTGACCCTCTTCCAAATTCCCAAAACACCCTGGCATATCCACAGCATTTGTCATGCAGTGATATCATCGCAGGCTCACTTTTCTGCCCACTTCCCCACCATGAGCAATTGGTGGGGAGGAGGAATGGAGTTACGTCTTTAATCACATTAATCTGGCTTCTTGCATCTCTCGCTGTAACGCGCTCCAGGAATGCTCACTGAGTGACTAGCCATCTCCAACTCCCCCACGAGGACCCAAATTCCAAGGCATCTCCGGAAAGCTGTTCCCAATGCCCAGTTCTGTACTATCCAAATCTTCCATTTAGTAATAATAATTTGTCCATTATCCTTACAATGAAGAACCCATAGTAACATTTTTATATATGTGTTATTGCATTTAACTCTCAAAACAACTCATAAATGAAGCGCTATTATTTTTCTCACTTTACAGAAAAGTTAACCAAGAATGGGCGAGGTTAAGTGACTTGCCCAATGTCACGCAACAAAAAAGCAGCAGAGGGGACTCGAACCCGTGCCCTCTGCTACGTTACCTCTAAAACATCAAGAAAGTCTACGATTAGTATGTGAGGTTTACTGCCTCATAATCTCTGCACTCCCCGTGTCTAGCAGAGAGTAGCCACTCGGTAAATTTACTGTCATACGAATGGATGAATATGTATGTTTCCACCACGGTTTACGAGCCCCTTAAGAATTAGGATTTTGCGGGGCGCCTGGGTGGCGCAGTCAGTTAAGCGTCCGACTTCAGCCAGGTCAAGATCTCGCGGTCCGTGAGTTCGAGCCCCGCGTCAGGCTCTGGGCTGATGGCTCAGAGCCTGGAGCCTGTTTCTGATTCTGTGTCTCCCTCTCTCTCTGCCCCTCCCCCGTTCATGCTCTGTCTCTCTCTGTCCCAAAAATAAATAAATGTTGAAAAAAAAATTTAAAAAAAAGAATTAGGATTTTGCTTCAATTCATTTTGTATCCTACACAGCAAACACAGTACCAGAAATATGGTAGCTCTCCAGTAAATGTTTGAAACTGGATAAACAAGAATTCAGGGGCCCCCGGGTGGCTCAGTCGGTTAATCGGCCAACTCTTGACCTTGGCTCCGGTCATGATCTCACGGTTCGTGAGACTGAGCCCCGCATCAGGCTCTGCAGTGTCAGCACGGAGCCTGCTTGGGATTCTTTCTCTCTCTCCCTCTCTCACTGCCCCTCCTCCACCCGTGCTGTCTCTCTCTCCGTCTCAAAATTAATAGACATTAAAAAAAAAGAATTCAGTATTTTGTAGTGGTAGGTGTGATAAATTCATCAGCCAGAAAATTTGCAGGGACACAATTCCTCTTGAAACACGAGCATCTGAAAGCTGAAATCCTTGTCGCCCGGACCAACATGTAATAAGTGTGTTGCTTTGATAGAGGAGACTCAGACCCTCCAGCCACCCCTCCTCACCCTTGCAACTGCCAGTGATAGAGTGGTGTGGAGAGAGGTTTGCTGCCCCCGATCCTTGCAATTGTCCTGCGTCACCCACAGACGAGTAAGAGTTTATGGTGGTTATTTTAACGGCAAAAACAGGTGCCAGGAGAGACGAGCGTTGGTCTCCCCTGCCTTCTGTTTAGCTACTTTAGCTCAAGTATTCATGTATTCAACATTCTCTCTTGCTTCCCTTACACCCAAAGCCTGCCACGTGCTGTTTTCTCCACCAACAAATGTAAATGCTTCTGAGAAAGAAACCCTGCCCGTCTGGTGCGTGCAAATATCTGGCAGTGGTCCCCTAAGGAGCTGCTCCCTAGGATGTGACCCCCTCTGCTCCACCTCTGGCTCTCACGGCTGAATGATCACCGTGCGTGGGCTCTCACCATGCAAGTTGCAACATGCAAATAATTCAAATTTTTGGGCATTCGTTGCCTGCACCGTATATTCTAAATCTTCCCATGAGATCTCTAAAGATGGGTATCCTGGATTCCCTTCGAGGCTGAAATAGTGCACTTGGAAATGTGATTGTTTGATAAGGGAAGGGAAGCAAAAATAATATAAAAACAGAGAGAGGGGCAAAACATAAGAGACTCTTAAATATAGAGAACAAACTGAGGGTCACCGGCGGGGTTGTGGGGGGGAGGGATGGGCTAAGTGGGCAAGGGGCATTAAGGAGGACACTGGTTGCAATGAGCACTGGGCATTATAGGTAGGGGATGAATCACTGGAATCTACTGAAATCATTATTGTACTATATGCTAACCAACGTGGATGTAAACTAAAAAATAAATGAAAAGAAAGTGGCTGCAAAACGTAAAGGAAAAATAAACAAAATCTAACATACTTGTCTTCGGGGCACCTGAGTGGCTCAGTCGGTTAGGTGTCTGACTTCAGCTCGGGTCATGATCTCATGGTTTGTGAGGTCGAGCCCCACATCAGGCTCTGTGCTGACAGCCTGGAGCCTGAGCCTGCTTCGGATTCTGTGTCTCCCCCTCTGTCTGCTCCTCCCCTGTTCATGCTCTCTCTTTCAAAACTAAATAAACACTTTTAAAAAATTCGATATACTTGTCTTCAAATTAAAAAAATAAAAGAAAAGAAATACGATTGTTGGGCAGTGCCTCTGACTGTTAATCCCAGCTCTTCTCATGTTTCCAACTTAAAATGAATACTGCTTCCTTCTTAGCAAGGGTAATGGAGAGTAGTGAATGGGGAAGAAGAAGGGTAAGTTAGGGAAAGCCATCCAGGTAGACATTTTCTCAGATGGGTCTTATAGGACTGTTTGCATGAATTCCCTGTTTGCTGCTGCTGAGGAACCTTGCTGGTACTTACCCGGATCTTTCATGATGCTGTGGATAATAGATATCCATAGAAAATAGTGCATGATGAACATCCATCCAGAGATAGGTATCCAGGGCTCAAAACCCACTGAAAAAGTCCTCTTTAAATGCCGGAATCTTGTTTGCATGCACACAGGCTCTGGAATGAATGCACAGATATGTCACCAAAACGGATCTGGTTAGGGGCACCTGGGTGGCTCGGTGGGTTAAGCGTCCGACTTCGGCTCAGATCACGATCTCACGGCTGGTGAGTGCGTCGGGCTCTGTGCTGACAGCTCAGAGCCTGGAGCCTGCCTCGAATTCTGGGTCTCCCTCTCCTTCTCCCTCTCTGCCCCTCCCCCGCGAGCGCTCTTTCTCTTTCTCAAAAATAAATAAACTTAAAAAAAAAAAAAGACGGATCTGGTTAGAAGCTGACACTTCTCGGGATAGGAGACGGTGCTGTTGTCAGTGCAGTGTGCTTTTCCATCCTCTGTGTTCACAGTTGCAAAGTGGAGGTCACGTAGAGAAAGAAAGCAATTACTAGCCAGATTTTAGCTGGAGTCTTCCGGTGTTTACCTCTGAGGGTCTAAGAAGGAGAGAGAGCTGTCTGAGAGGTTCTGTCTGCGACTTGTGCCTTGGGATGTCTCCCGTGCCCCGAGAGAATCTCCGTGGAGAAAGTTGCTGCATCGGTACGAGGCGTAGGTTCGTGTGAAGGGTGACTGGGGCAGACACCATTAGTTGTTAACCCAGTATCTTACCTCCCTCCTCCATTGCTCACAGAACCCTGATTTTATTCCAGGTGGCAGTATGTTACACACCCTCCCCCTCTTCCCAGGGCAATGGCTCACCCTTAGGCAGCCAGCGGGACAACCGTGTCCCCTACTCTCCTTTCCTGAGAGTTAGGGCACAGGGGCTGGCTGTGTGTCCCGTCTTTGACAAAGAGACTTGAGCTGAACTCTGCTAGGGATATGGCTGGGAAAGCTTTTGCTTTCTGATAGAAGGAATGGGACCGACACTGCCCCAGTTCACCTCTCCTCCTTCTTCTCTGAACACAGTGTCCTCCCTGGACCAACGGCAGCCATCACAAGCCCGTCAGAGAACTCTGCATTAGAGGGAAGAAACCGCGGGAACAGTCTGGCCTCCTTGGAGCTGCGCGGCCAGGGCTAGAAAGTATCCATTTCGGGACTTAATGTTATATGAGAAAAATAAGCCCCTTGTTTGCTGGAGCGTCTCTTGTTGAATATTTCATACTTATCATCAAGTATTCCTACCGGATACAGGACTCCTGCCCAGCCTCACATTATTTAGAATTATTGGCTCACTTAGCTCTGACATCTCCCTCTTTCCGGGCTGAGGAGCCTCTTTCTGACCAGTTGCCACCATCATTCCTGCCTTGAACCTCACATTCACCGTTGCTAAGCCTTGCGACTCGTGGCCCAATACAGAAGGAGGCAACACAATGGATCCTGGCTGGGCATCCATTCCTTCCGTCTCTGTTTCTCAACTTGTACTCAAGTAGCTGATCAAGGGGAAGTTTGGGAGAGACAGTCATTGGCCTCCGATGAATACGTACCTTCGAGTTCTGCCTTTCTAGTACGTAAGATCTTCGCTTGTGTTGGCCGAAGCCAGAATCGTGTTGGTTTTCACCTGGGTGCTGATCAGAATCACCAGAGATCCTTCATCCCCGGAGCAGCTCTGCTCATAGAGAGCACCTGGCCTCACTCTGGACCAATTAAACCAGAAACTCAGAGCACGGGGTACAGGCTTCCATATATATATATATATATATTTATTTTTTTTTTTTTTTTTTTTGAGAGCTCCACAAGCTGGGTGAAACCTGTTGGCTTCTGTCATGCACTTTCCACCCTCATGGTAGACATTCACAGCAAACGGGGGGAGGAAGGGAGAAAAAGAAAAGTGAAATATTTGGGGACAAGCCATCCTTTCGACAGTCAGCCAATCAGTCTATTAGAGACAGATACTGTCCCACTTCTGTCCGGGACTGCCTTGCTCATCGGAAGATGCTTAGAAAGAAAAGCGTGAAGAGCCCAGCGAGTCACTGGCCTAACTAAGGGGAGGGAAGGAGGTGTGACCATGCTCACAGGGGGACACGTCCGTTCGCAGTGTTGTCTGCCCTGAGAGTGCAATGAAACGATGCTGTGGGGGTTGTGAAATTTTCGATCAGTTCATCTCTCAAACACAATCTAAGAGCTTTTAAAACAAACAAACAAAAAATTGTCCTTGCTCCTACCGCTAGGTCCTTTCCTATCCTTTTTTGGTTTTCTGCAGACAGAAGGGCGTTTTGCATCACCGTGCTTCTCCATTCTGGTGAGGGCAGGACGACCCACTGAGGCTGCTCTAATCCCTGGGCCTGGAGCCCTAGGAGTTTGGCAGCAAGAGAGAGCAGGCTTGATCCCGCTTCTGAAGCAAACCATCCTGTTTCTGAAGCAAAATCCGAATTCTCGAGCTTTGCTGTGACTGTCAGTGTCTCTCCCTCTGCTGTTTCCGCCCCGGGGAGAGGATGGCAGTGCACGGTCACACAAGGATTACTGTTAAATGATGAATTGTGATACCAGGGAAGGCCGCGAGTCACTGCAGGGAGAATTCGAAGCCGCGGGAGTTCTTGCCCACGGCCAGTGTGAGAGCGCTGGAGGAGCCTTTAATGGCGGCATTTGCAATAAAGAAGGAGATGAAATCCATTACCAACTGTCTTTATTGGCTAGTCCACTGATAAGCCATCGCGAGGCTGCGTCCAGCCAGACTTGGACATACCAGGCCCATCAAACTCTCGCCAATAATAGATGCTCCCCAAGTAGCTTTTCCTGAAATACTGGGAATTTCCTTCCCCTGATAGATAAGTATGGATTTACATTTTTGTGTCTGAGCCCAGAGCCAGAGGGCATTAAGTGGATATTGCTGATTCCTCACTGGGGGGTGTGGCAAGGCTTTTAAGGTGAGCTCTTGAGACAGTTTTCAAGATTTCACACAAAGGTATCGTGTGGCTCATTCTTTTTCCTGTGTAGTGAGGGCAGACGTGGTTTCCACCCCACGAAGCGGGTGCCATGGGTGACACTCCCCTCTGCAAGGCTCGGTTCTAGTTCTCGTGCAGTGTGGCCCCTGTGTTTTTCCTCACGGAAATATGTCCTCTCCTGGGTGTTTCTTTGTCAGCGTGCACAAACAACTTATGATGGCTAATTTCACGTGTCCATTTGGAGAGTGCTTTTGCTTGAGATTAATATTACGTGGATGAACTTTGAAGTAAAGCAGATTGTGGTGGGCCTCCTCCAATGAGTTGACGGCCTGAACAGCACAAGAAAAACCGGCCTCCCCGAGCATGAGGAAACATGGCAGCAGATGGCCTTCAGAATACATCTGCACTACCGGCTCTCTTGGGTCTCCAACCTCCTGAACTATACAGTAAACTTGGAGTTGCCGGCTTCCATAATCATGTGAATGAACTTACAATAAATCTTTCTCTGTATATATATATATATATATATATATATGTATATACATATCATACATATATCCTATGGCTTCTGTTTCTCTGGAGAACCCTGGCTAATACACAAAAGTTCCCAAATGCTTAACTACTTCTGAAAACATTGTTTACTAAATGCAATGCTAAGTAAAAAAAAAAAAATTTTTGCTGAATGTTAGAAGTTCATTTTACAGACTATAGTGCTTTTAAGTTGATAATCTCTTACGTTTCTAATGATAGGCAGTTTTAATTGTTAAGTTCAGCATTGCTCTCATTGGCTAATAAATACTACAGTGTTTCTGAGTTTGTAAGAAACAGGTGCTATTTAACTGTTTAACTTCTCTCAATCAACCAACCAATTGAGATACATTCGTTTAGCATCCATCCACCATATACTACCTAAATGGTTTCTAAAAGCCAGTGCGTGGGAGTGCCTGGGTGGCTCAGTCAGTTAAGCATCAGACTCGGTTTTGGCTCAGGTCATGATTTCACGGTTTCGTGGGTTCGAGCCCCGCGCTGGGCTCTGTGCAGTTCAGAGCCTGGAGCCTGCTTAGGATTCTATGTCTCCCTCTTTCTGCCCCAACCCTACTCACATACACTCTCTCTCTCAAAAATAAACATGAAACATTTTTTTAAATAAATCAAAATAAGTAAAAAATTGAAGACCACCCTACCCTACACACACACACACACACACACACAGCATTCCACCCCTTGTCCAGCAGCAGGTGGTGAAAACAGAAAGAGACTGAATGTCCTGACTTTAGGAGGCCTGATCCCAGAGCAAGAAGACTTTGGGAGCAGGTGGAGCTGGGGGGGGGGGGGGGCTGGGAAGGAGAGGAGGAAGCAAAAGTGTTAAAAAGGACAAAGAAACAGTGAGAGAAAAACAAAAGTAAGTTGTCATCGGATGTACCACCCCATCACCAATATCCAATTCCTTTTGCAAAGAGGAGCGGGATGCTGGGGGTGCCCGTACAGGAGGTGAAAGAAACAGTTTTTCATCTTGTTGGCATTCAATTTGAAAATCTAGCTATCGGTAACCTAGCCTCAAAGCTAGTACTTGGGCGATTTCTTTTATAACTAGAGCTGACATCGTGAAGAATATTAATGTCCGTGTGAATAAGCAGGACCATGAGTTGAGCGTCTGACCACAGTTCTCTGTGAATATTGATTCCCCTTGGTTAAGAATGATGGCAGAACTCGTTATGGCTGCCACTTTGACCTTGTTTGCATTAGGGGATGACCGATGGCTACACGTGAAGTGAATTTTCTTTGCCTGGGGTCTTAGCATGTGTCATAGCCCTGACGATGGGGCTGGCAGAAAGAGTCCACATCACAAAGGGACAATGTGACTTCAGGCTTGTTCCTCTGGCCAATGTCCGAGTGCCTGCAACATGCCAGGCACCGTGTTGGGGGCAGTCAGCGTCTCTGTCCTCCTGATGCTTCTTGTCTGAATGATTTTGTGAATAATTAATAACTGGTTCAGTACATACTCTGCAAGACAGGCAAAGAGCGTGCGGAGAGCCCACAACCAGAGGCCCCAACTGGTCTGCGTGGTAGGACTGGCTTCCCTGATAAAGGGTGTGTGTTAGCCGATAGGGAAAGAATGAAGGGAATTAGTCAGATAAGTCCTGGTGGACGCTTCCCCCCTGGGGGAAACTACGTGGACACCCTGAGACAGGAGAGAGCAGAAGAAAAGACAAAAAAATGAAGGACGCGTGTGTGTGTGAGATGAGCTGAGAATTTCAGACTCAGCTCTAGGTGGGAAGCCACCGTGGGGGTTTTGGGGGAAGGGGGGAATGTTGGATGAAGCGATTTGCAGGTTTCAAAAATGTGCTTGTGTTGAGGACTGCACAGTTGCAGCAGAAATCACTCACCAGCTCTCTGATTCAGCATTTAACATTCAAAGACTGTGTCCTTTTTTTGTTTTAATTGTGGCAAAAGACACAAACATGAAATTCACCATTTTTTCAGGGTGTATTTCACTGGCATTGGCAATATTCTGTTGTTATCCAACAATTACTGCCAGAACTCTTTCCATCTTGCAAAACGGAAACTCTGTACCCATGAAGCAATAACTCCCCGTCCCCTCCCCAGCCCCTGGCAGCCACCATTTTCCTTTCTGTCTCTATGAATTTGACTCCTCGCGGAACCTCACGTCACTGAAATCATACAGTATTTGTCCCTCTGTGACTGGCTTATTTCTCTCAGTATAAGATCCTCAAGGTTTATCCAGGTGGTAGCCTGTGCCAGAATTTCCTTTTATGGGGCGCCTGGGTGGCTCAGTCAGTTAAGCATGCGACTCTAGGTTTTGGTTCAGGTTGTGATCTCATGGTTCATGAGTTTGAACCCCTTATCCGGCTCTGTGCTGACAGTGCAGACCCTGCTTAGGATTCTCTCTCTCTCTGTCACAGAATAAATAAACTTAAAAAAATTTTTTCTTCCTTTTTAAGGCTGAATAATATTCCACTGTGTGGATAGACCATTTATGTATCCCCTCATCTGTCAATGGACACTTAGATTGCTTCCACCCCTTGGTTATTGTGAATAATGATGCCATGAACACAAAAATGCAAATATCTCTTTAAGTCCCTGCTTTTGAGGGATTATATACCCTCAAATATTCTTTTGAGTATATACCCTCAAAGTCTATTTCTTGGACTTCCTTTCTAGGAATGACACTACACCGAACTCTAGGGAGGTTTAGACAAATGAGTATCGCCCAGTCTCTGCCATCCCAATGGAGACAGGAAACTTTAAAAACAGAGCAATCTTCACTGAACTGGGCTACTGATAAACGATTTGGGAGTCCATAAGGAAGGTGCACCACAGTGGGCACCACTGGAAACAGGAACCCAGATGAGAGGCTACGGTGACAACCCAGAAGAAGAAAAATCAGCATCTTAAATATCGTGACATCGGGGCGCCTGGGTGGCTCAGTCGATTAAGTGTCCGACTTCAGCTCAGGTCACGATCTCACGGTTCTTGAGTTTGAGCCCCACTTCAGGCTCTGTGCTGACAGCTCAGAGCCTGGAGCCTGCTTCAGATTCTGTGTCTCCCTTGATCTCTGCCCCTTCCCCGCTCATGCTCTCTCTCTCTCTTTCAAAAATAAATGAACATTAAAAAAAAAAAAATATATATATATATATATATATATATATATATATATATATCGTGACATCAATGGGGATGGAGAGAAAAGCAGTTTTCTTGAGTTAGTGTAAGTCATGGCCAAAGGCCATTTGCTCTTGGTTGATTTCAGGATGGTCAGTGTCTGAGCCCACATTGTGCCTCTCCCCTCAGGACCATCAGCCTCTGTCTCCTCCTCCAGGGCCTCCTTCAATTAAGGAGCATCTCTGCCCACCCCAACCCCTGCTTCCCTGTGACCGGATGAAAGACAGCCCAGGAAAACCCCCACAGCTCACACCGACTGGGAGCTCTTTGGAGCAGCAGCTTTGAAGGACAGATTCCCCGAGCAGGAACTCCCACTGGGCAACTCAAGGAGCCTCTGGGCAGCTCAGTCCCGTTAGCTATTTTTAGTTTGCCTTTTAGATTTAGAAACAGGCAGCATTCTGTAAAAACTCATTTTTTCTGCTTCCCTCAGGCAGAAAATTTCAATCCCAAACCTTCACGCTAAGTGACACGATGTTTGAGAATTTAGCTGACTTTCTTCCCTCATTGTTACCTTGCCATTCATACCTCTACGGATGCTGAACGCCCCGAGTTTTCTAGTCCCAACTCAAGCAGCAGACAAATGACAATTAATGAGGTCCCTAACTGTGTCAAGATTGTGATATCATTCTGGGGTGGGGGTGGGGAGCTGGTTAATACAGTATCTGTACATAATTGAGAGATACAAACCTCAACGCCCACCCCCAAAAGTAGTACCCTAAGCTTGAACATCAAATCCTCCAAGTGGGTTCTCAGATCCTGGGCTCATTTGAAAATATTTATTTATTTTAATTTTTATTAAATATTTATTTATTTTTGAGAGAGAGAGAGAGAGAGAGAGAGAGAGAGAGAGACAGAGCACCAGCAGGGGAAGGGCAGAGAGAGAGGGAGACACAGAATCCGAAGCAGGCTCCAGGCTCTGAGCTGTCAGCACAGAGCCCAACGCGGGGCTCGAACTCACGAACCGAGAGATCATGATCTGAGCCAAAGTCGGACGCTCAACTGACTGAGCCCCTGCCTGGCGCCCCTGAAAATATAAATTCTTCGGGAAGATGAGAAATCTGGTTAACGAAACATTTTACCTTAACATCTCGGTCACTTAGTACCATTAAGGACTCTAAAGAAATAGAGCCACATGACAAGAGAGACACCAGTGTTTCATTTACTTATTCTTCTTTGTGGCCCCAGCTGCGAAGACTCAGAAAGCTAACAAATGTCTGTAATTGGCTGCTCTCAGAAGTATCGCAGAAACACCCACAGATATAGGACACGGAGCTGGCTACATGCTGAGCTTGGAATATGACATAACCTTATGCCTCCAATTTTTTAGTTTGCAAATTGTCAAATCTGTGGAAAAGTGGAATGGGTAGTAAGTACCATTCAGATTCATCGCGTGGCTTTCATCCAGATGTACTTGTTGTTAATGGTTTATCATCTATGCTTCCTCTTTCTCTCTCTATTCCCCTATATACACATGATGTACGCGTAAGTGCACACACACACACACACACACACACACGTGTATATACACATATGCTAAACCGTTTGAAAGGAAATTGTAGACATCATGACGCTCCTCCTTAGCTGTTTCAACACACATCCTCTAAGAACAAAAATATCTGCCTTCATAATCCCAGCACTATTATCACACCCAAGAATAACAGCATCGACATGTCAAAGGGAAATTTTCAGAAAGGTAAAATTTTGACTCTTGTCCATATATAAAATGACCACGTGTTAAAGATTTTTATTTAACTCCTGGTTAATGGGGGCCCTGGAAGACGTCACCATCAGTTCAAAAGAGGATCCAAAGAGCCATCACATGTAGAGGTGAGGAATGTTGAAAGGAATGAACACACGGAGGCAGAACTAGCTTGTCTGTGTCCATGAGCAAGGATTATTTTGCCGGGCTATCTATTATCTATAACTTGCTGAGTTGTAAAATAGCTCAAAGGCACTGAAAGCGGCAGAGCCCCTCTGGAATCAGAATTAGATAACCTTGAGGGGTGTGCTCTAGACCAGGAATTTGGCAAGTGTTTTCTATAAAGGGCCAGATAATAAATATTTTAGGTTTTTGCAAGCCACACAGTATTCGAACGTGAAAGTAACCATAGACATCCCTGAAGGAATGAGCATAGCTTCCTGCCGATCAAACTTTATGTACAGACACACGGGGCAGTCCCTATCTGGCCCCCTAGCAATACTTTTCTGGCCCTGCTCTAAAGAATGAATAATTCTGCACTGATGCACACATTTTCTCCAACACTTAAAAAAAAATAATAAGAGGCTATCCTGAGTTGAATTGTGTCCCCCCCTCAAAATTCATATGTTGGAGACCTAACCCCAATACCTCCGAATGTGACTGCATTTGGAGATAGGATCTTTAAAGAAAGTAATTAGGTTAAAATGAGCTTACGAAGGTAGACCCTCTCTCAATAGGACTGGTGTCCCTATAAGAATAGGAGATTAGGACACAGAAGGAAGGCCATGTCAAGACACACAGAGAAGACGGCCATCTACACGCTAAGGAGAGAGGCCTCAGGAGAAGCCAACTCTGCCCACACCTTGATCTCAGACCTCCAGCCTCCAGAACTGTGAGAACATCAATTTCTGCTGTGTAAGCCGCCCCAGCAGGTGGTACTTTTGTTATAGCAGCCGGAGCAGACTGACAGATGTCTTTCACTTGGGAAAAGATGGTTATCTACTCAAGTGAGTAGGTTAGGCCAACTTCTCCCTAAAGTTATTTTGTCAAACGCAGTATGTCAAGAAACGCTGCAGAGGCGGAGGTGGGGAAAGGGTTGTGATGCCAAATCAGTTTAGCAACGATAGCAAACCGTAGTTCCTTCTTAAAAATCTGCCATGACCTCAGAGTGTCAAAGCTTTTGAGATGTCCCACCATGACACCTGTTTTAGCTTGGGATAGCCTAGAGCTTCCCAAATTGGAATGCTTGTTGTTTTTTTTTTTTAAGGTACAATTCTTTCTTGTTTAAGTTTAGTTATTTATTCTTAGTAATCTCTACATCCAACGGGGGGCTCGAACTCACTACCCCAAGAAGTTTGGTGCCCCAAAGTTACAATTCTTAAATAACAAACCCAGTATTCTTGGAACGTGCTTTGGAAACACTAGGGTGAGCAAAGAATGAGACAGGTATTCTGAGAATGTAGAGATGCCTGCAGGCCGAGCCTTGGGGAGGGCAGGATTCAGAAGGCTGGAGTCGAGAACATGAGTGTGTTCCAGGCAGGGGCAAGAGGGGGACTCCTGTGCCCAGACCTGGGCCAGCGAGGTAGACAGGAGAACATGAGGGGCCAGACTGCTCAGCGATAATCGCTCATCGTTATGTGTCCGAGGAAGGCTGGTCCTCAGGGAAGGATCGTTATCTGTTTTCATGGAGAACCCGAGGTCTCAGTATCCTGTTGCAGAATAAGGAATGGGGTTCGGAACACCTGGCCCCCGGCGTTTTCCTTTGGGGCCCTGGCGATCACCTCCCAGTAGAACTTCAGAGCCCTCTATTCACTCCTCGGTGTGCATCTCGCATCAGTGGGGTGACAGCGGTGCACACAATGTCAGCCTCAGGCCACCAGATGGCGCGCGGAACCCACGGTGCACGTGCCCCGTCTTCTGGTTTGTCCCAGCGCTGGCCCAGGGCCCGTAGGAAATGTGTTACTATGTCTCCTCTTGCCCAGCGTCCTGCAAGGTTTTCACTCTTTCCAAAGCTCATCTGCAGAGAAACATGTGAAACACCATGCTGCGCAGCTGTGCTTTTCCTCTCCTTTTGCTCCTGGGGACAGGCCAGCAGTATTTCCCCTTGTCTGAAGAGTCTCAGAGCCCAGGGTCCTCATGCATGTTCTCCCCGGAACAAGAAGTGGGGAATACTTAGCTTCCATTTTGAAATCCGCAATCCTGATGAAATGTAATTGCTGGGGGGAAAAATATCTCAGGGATTGTTTATTAGGGCAACCGCATTCCTGGTGTGAAAACAGACTGCAAACGCTTTGTTACTCTGGTATTCTGTTAACACAGTGGGGTGTAAGGTTTTTACGTAATCCCAAACCTCAGCCTGGAAGAGTTAATGATGTTACTCATGCCACCAGGGCATGAAAGGAAAGCTTGCATTTTTGGGTGGTTATTGCTTGCCCAGAGCGGTGGAATGAGCCATAAGGCTGAAAGCCAAGGGACTTGGGCCACCCATGCAGTGAAATAATCCCCGAGAAATGCACTGCTTGGAGTGGAAATGAAAGTGAAGGGAACAGTCATTCCAGGGCATTTACTAAATATTATTGACAGTCATTCAGTCTCAAGTTTGGTTGATGCTCAACACTACAAATCTCGGATTTGGGATCTATTACGTAGATCACAGGAAATGACTGACATCAAGCAGTTGGAACACTGTTCTCGTCAAGCTCTGGGTCGTCAGCAGTGAGCTCTGTTCTTATTTTCAGTTCCAGTAGGAATGAATAATTAATAACCTCGTTTCTGAATGGAAAGTACATTTCAATGGATGGGTGATGCTTTCAGAAGGGCCTCTGAGGGTTACTGCTTATTTCCTTTTTTTTTTTTTTTTCTCTTTCTGAAGGGGGGGGCCCTGGATGAGAAGAAAGAAGCAATATTCAAATGTACGACGGCCTCTGTTTTTGACCCATCGGAGCCTCACGTGAATAACGAAAAGCAGAATCTGATGCTGACATCGGCATCTACACTAAGCTAGGCACTCTCTCCCACGTCCCGTGAGTACTTTCTTGACCTTTACGGCAACAATTTGATAGTTGGCATCGGACCAGTTTTTCAGATGAGGCTATGAAGCTCGGAGAGGTTCAACAGTTTGCCCAAAGTCACACTGCTTAGTAGATTCGAGAGCCAGCACTCGCAACCGGGTATGCCTGACTTCAAAGCCTGGGTTCCTTCTCTTTCGCCACGGCACTTCCTGGGCTCGCAGGACCTCCAAGTCGGGAATGAGCTGGGAGACCGTTTAGGTGAACCCTCGAAATAATGGAGGCATTCTTCTGGTGCTCTCCAGGAGTTGAAAGGCAAAGAAGTCATAAATGTGCCTGGCGAAGCCTAGAAGAAATCGGAGCAACGCTTCAGAATGCAGACAGAGGGCAACATGCAAATGTGGGTTGGGGCGGGATGGCCGTAGTATCCTGAAGTTGTGTGTACTGTGTTATAGGACTCAGAGGAATGCTCAAAGTACTCTGCCCCGTACCTGCCCCCCCCCCCCCCACACCTCCCAGGAAGGTAAGTCGTGGTCAAAACCGTCGTCTCCATACGAGGGCGAGTTGGCCAAGTGGAGTGAGAGTGGACGGGCGGTTTCAGGCCACACAAGTTGGCAGAACGGCCAGAAATAGAACTTCACGCTGTGTGTCTCGCTCGTGCCTCAGTGGGGCTCGTCCTGCCTCGCACGTCTCTTGCCATGACTCGGTCTGCGTGAATTTGGTGAGGAAACCCAAAACCAGGTTTTGGTTTTCATTACACAGCGGAAACTTGGCCTCAGATCACTAAAAAGTTCACTGTGGTCTGTGAACCTTTTGGGCACGTGGAGCCAGGCTTCTGCCACGTGTCTGCACCCACCGGTGCCCGCAGGGATTTATGGGGGTGAGCGGGAAGCGGGGCCCCCCGGGGCCCGCATGGCCGGTCCAGGCGCACGCAGGCCTGGCCTGACGCGGGGCACCCCGGGAGCCTCTGCAAATCACGGCCCCCGGCAGACTTTTCTGGGAGCTCCAGGGGAATGGCTTTCAGGGAGAGAGGGGAAAAGGAGGGAGTGATTTAGGAGGTGTGCATATTCATTTGCAAATGAAGTTATGGAAGTTGCTAGTGAGATTTATGTTGGTAATTAAGTGATAATGGCTGTGTGAGGCTCCGCTTGAGTTGGATTTCCTGTAAAATATCTGAGTCCCGGTTTGAGAAATGTCTTCTTGTTGGGCATTTTCAGAAACAATTTCGGTTTCTACGGTACTTTATACTCACCAACTAGTAGCTCCTGGAAGCACCCTTGTAAGGCAGGCCACTGGGCTAGTCCCTTCGCGCATCCCCCAGAGGTTGTTCGTCTCTGCACGGCATGGATCCCATCTCCCCGACTCCCGTCCCAGAGTAGCAGAGGAAGGACAAGAAGGCGCCCTTCAAAGGGCATGGCCAAGTGGAGAATGTTTTGTTTTGTTTTCTTTTAAATCCTCAGGGGCGCCTGGGTGGCTCAGTCGGTTAAGCGGCCGACTTCGGCTCAGGTCATGATCTCACGGTCCATGGGTTCGAGCCCTGTGTTGGGCTCTGTGCTGCCAGCTCAGAGCCTGGAGCCTGTTTGAGATTCTGTGTCTCCCTCTCTCTGACCCTCCCCTGTTCATGCTCTGTCTCTCCTTGTCTCAAAAATAAATAAAATGTTTAAAAAAATTAAAAAATAAATAAATAAATAAAATAAATCCTCAAGATCCTCGGGCCCGGGGTGCCTGAGTGGCTCAGTTGGTCAGGCGTCCGACTCTTGATTTCGGCTCAGGTCATGATCTTGCGGCTCACGGGTTCAAGCCCCACATCAGGCTCTGTGCTGACAGTGCAGAGCTGCTTGGGATTCTCTCTCTCTGTCCCCACCTGCTCGCATGCTCTCTTTCTCTCAAAGTAAATAAATAACTTAAAAATAAATAAGTCCTCAAGATCCTTTAAAGAACCAGCCTGAAATGACCCAGTTTAATTAAGGAGACCAAGGAAATCATGAAGAAACCAGGTCCAAATTCCATGCAAAGATCTTGCAAGAATTCAAGTCCAAATTGGTACGCAAACAAGTGATGGCCTCCCTTCCCATGCAGGCTGTCCGTGGGGGGCTGGAATATCCACGAGGGCGGGAGAAAGGAATAAAGGAGAAAAACAAGCCTCTGGGTCAAACCCAGACTGGCTAATCAGTCCTTGATTAATTAATAGCTGCCTCCTCTCCACATACATTGTTTCATATTTCAAAAGACAGAAAGACACCCAACTACATAGGTGTGCTGTAATGAGGTACATCCCTTAGAAAGTAATGGGGCTGTGGTTTTCTTAGTTTCTCCTTTCCTTTAATGGTGGAAGTCTAAGTAAATATTCAGTCCTAGGACTAAGCGAGTAGAAAAACACTTTGTGCGATAATTTACTGGTTCGTGCATCCAAGGTGCAGCTCGCTTAATGGGAAGTGCTGAAAAGCTCAGCTTCTTTTCATGTTTGTCCCCGTTCAGGGTTTTTAGAATACTCTTTCAATTCTTTCGGTTATGTGAGAGAGGGCTCGAGGGTTCGTATGTCTGTGAGCGGAGAGACGGGTTTTCAAAATTATGGCGCACCTTGGTTCAGTGAAAGAAGGTAAGCGCTGACTGCTCCCTTTGCGTCTTTGGGACTGGAATCTACCGCCAACATCTATGAATAAACCTCGTGGTAGGGGATTCGGCGAGGCACAAAAGCTCGGCGGTGGTCCGTATCAGACGCTCGCTCGGAATCTATCTGGTCGGAAGAGAAGAAAGTGCCAAACAAGAGGCACCATCAGGAGTTCAGAGGGGGCCTCTTTTGGATGCTGTGGCAAGATGAGGGAAGTTCAAAGACAAGAGGAGGTGGGCTTGCTGGGTCCTGAAGCGATCCTACGACTAAGGTCACAGGAGAGAGAAGAAAGGGGAGATCCAGGAATCAAAGCGCTGCTGGGCCTGCTGATGCCCTGTCAATCCTGAGAGGTCGCTGGGAAGGGCAAATGAGAGGCACGAATGCTAAGGAGGGGAGTCCGAACGTGCTCATTTACTCGAGAGGATACTTCATTGTCCTCAGAGTATGGAAAGAAAATAAGCTAAATTATTAAATGGTTAATCAAATGGCTAAAAGTGTGACATGCTAGTGATGCAGCATATGTGTAGACACGCATAAATATATACATATAAATACACATATAGACACATATAGACATATATAGACACATATAGACACATATATACACATAAATATATACACACATATACATATGTAGACACATATACATATATAGACACACATAAACATAGACACATATATACACATATATAGACACACATAAATATATACATATAAATACACATATAGACACATATAGACATATATAGACACACATAAACATAGACACATATAGGCACATAAATATATACACACATATACATATGTAGACACATATATATACATATATAGACACACATAAATATATACATATAAATACACATATAGACACATGTAGACATATATAGACATATACAGACCCACATAAATATAGACACATATAGACACATAAATATATACACATATATACACATATATAGACACACATAAATATATACATATAAATACACATATAGACACATGTAGACATATATAGACATATACAGACCCACATAAATATAGACACATATAGACACATAAATATATACACATATATACATATGTAGACACATGTATATACATATATAGACACGCATAAATATAGACACATATATACACATATATAGACACACATAAATATATACATATAAACACACATATAGACACATATAGACATATATAGACATATATAGACCCACATAAATATAGACACATAAATATATACACATATATACATATATAGACACACATGTATACATATATAGACACACATAAATATATACATATATACATATATAGATGCAAGTAAATATATACATATTTAAGGCCTATACATATATATGTACACATACATATATACATACATGCACACACACATATATACATATGTACATGCACATGCCATATATATATACACATAAATACATATATATACTTAGGGCATATATATATATACACATATATATTACACACACACATACCATATATATACACATAAATACACACACTTTTATATATATATATATACACTTAGGGCTTATACATATATACACACACATGTATACACATAGACACACACATATATGTGCACATGTCATATATATATACACACATAAATATATATATACTTAGGGCCTATGTGTGTGTGTGAGCACACATACACACATATACCCATACACATATCCTTAAGGCCTATGGTATTACATTATATATATATATATATATATATATATAGTAGCAAGATCTTTATTAGTGCAGAGTAGTATATGAAGAATATTTTGAGATGGCCGCTGGCTAGGGTTTCCAGGGATGAACTGAATTGTCATATTTAGTATAATTCATTACCTTTTTCTTCTCTCACTTGGCTAATTCGGGTTCTTCCCAAAAGATGTTAGTTTTAAAAATTCACCACCCATCTCCAAAACCTAAGGAGAAGGCCAACATCTTGGTTCTCACACGACTGTAAAGCACAGTCGTCTTTCAGAATTACCCAAAGGCACGTAACAGAGAATAGGAGGGAAAGCTGTGAAGCGGGCATCTGAATGCACAAAGGCACAAATGCACAAGCCACCCACTGAAAGCTTGCTGCGTGGCAGACGTGTCCTCGAGCACCGTGCACTCGTGAGGCTCTTCATACAGAATAAGTGAACAGCCAGCCAGACGGATTTGCTGTGATTTCATTGTTGGCTCCCCTTTTTCCCTTACCCCTGGCCCCCGCTGACCTTTTCACTTCATCATCAAAGATTTAAATGTCTGCGTTTTGCTCACGCCTCCCAAATTTCCATTCTTTTCTGTGCCTTTTCCCCTGTGCCTACAAGATCGCTTTACCTGTCCACCTGCAACAGGAAAGAGGTGAGAGAGAGCTCAGAGCAGCAGCTCCCGCTGGATGGGCTGGGCAGCCCTGGGTCAGTCCCAGGAAGCCAGACGCCCAGTCTGGAAGCCAGACGAGGCCAGGAAGAATTCTCTACAGGCTGCGGAGAGAGCAAGGCCCGGTGACATCCTGATTTCAGACTTCTGGCTTCCAGAATCACAAGGCCATGAGCTCGATTGCCAAAGCCACCGAGTTTGTGGCCCTTTGTCACAGCAACCCTGGCCACCTAACACAGAGCGCTGTGGCGGGGAGCGTTTGAAGACGCTTTGAGATCCGATCTGAATTGGAGATCCAGGTTGAATTACCTCCTCGCTGATGGTTTGGGGCAAATTTCTCACCGAGCCTCGTTCTTTCTGTAGACCTAAGTGGCTTATGCAAGGGAACCATAGGACTGCTTCCCCTGGATGTATGCACACCTGCTTCTTCCCCCTTCCCTCTCTCTGTCTCTCTCCCTCCCTTCAGCCCCCCTGCCTCTACTTTTCCAGTCTTCCACATGTGGCTTCTTACGGCTTCAGCCACCAGAGAGAAATACCTGTGAACCACGCTGGGTTTCCGAATCCAAAAGTCCAACTTCGGCCCCCAACCCTCACCCCAATGGGCTGTGCTCAGAGATCGGGGTCATATCTTCCTAAACTCGTCAAGAAAGGTTGACAGGCCGAGATGAAGTCACAGGACACAATACATAGAATTACTCTGAGATCCGTGATAAACGTAAGGTAGCGCTGTGTTTTTGTCTGAATCTGTCACATCCTGGCGAGGACTTTCTGTCCGTCCTTCTGGCTCTTACACCCTCAACTCCCCTCTAGCCCTCCCCATGTCTTTCTTCCTATCTTCCCACCCTCTGCCCAGACCATCCCAGGCCTCATGTCCTCACTTGAGACTCTCCCCCCGCCAGAAGGTCCTCCAGCTACCCGCATCCACCCATGTCCCTTCCTTTTTAAATCCCTCTTGCCCTTATGGTTATTTTCATGTCGCTTCTAGTTGGTTCCTGGCCTAGATTCTAGGCAACCTGAGGGCAGGAAGCCTGCCTTATTGCGCTCTCAGGATCCCGGTGCCCTTTGGCACATTTTCGGGCAACAGGAGGTCGTGGCAGCCACCCTGGCCGGGTCACAGCCTTGTCTGCTCTTCACCTGGAACTCTAGAAGCTCCATGCTAGACAGAACTAAAGCCCTTGTGCCTTGACCGATTCGCCTTTCTGCACCCCACTTCAACTCTAGGCTCTCAGAGTTTGTCTCCCCGAGGTCCCAGATCCAGGAAAGCTACTCTCTCTTATCTCCACCGGCTGGGGGAGCATCTCTGGCCTGTCTCCTACCTTCACCCTGGGTTTGTCTCACTCTGGAAGCCGGGGCAGGTGGGATGGGGGCCCTCTGGGCTGCTACAGACACGGGGTCAAACTGGGAGATGTGATAGAAAAGCTCCATTATGAGGGCAGCGAATTAGGACGTTTGTCAAGAGGAGACAAAGCCTTGCCTGGAGGGAGAGGGCCCTTCTCAGAGGCCAGGACTGAGCTGAGCAGATCGGGCCCTTTTGGGACTTTTGAGCCCCAGAAGGTGACAGGGCCCATCTCCAAATGTAACTTGATATAAGACAACACTAAACACGAAATCCAAACTGTTCAGGTATGCCGAAAGTAAAGTGGCTTCTTGCTAGGTTGTTTTTTGTCAATGAAATCCTAAATATGCTCATTGAAGCCAGACTTTTGTTTTCTCCCTCCCTTTCTTCCTTCTTCCCCCTTCACCTGCTTCCTCTTTCTTTTTGTCCTTGTTTGCCACTTCTCTGAGCAAGAGCATAAGCAATTTATGGAGAATGGGGGGGAAATATTGCTGCATTACTGAGAGGGCTCATCGAAATGACCTTCCGGACCGCTCCCAGCTTGGAGGCTCCGTGAGTCTATGAAAGGACTTGATAGAGAACAAATCTGGGCTTTGCAGTCAGACGTTCCTGGTGCCAACCCCGAGCTCTCGTGTTTACTTGCTGTGTGACTTCGGGCAAGCTGCTTAACCTCTCTGAGCCAAGGTTCGTCACTGGAAAACCTGGGCCAACGCTGACCACCAATTCACTGCTGTGAGGATAAACTGAAAAAAATATTTATAAAGCACCCGGCAAGATGGCAATGGAAGAATGGGTCAAAAATCTCCTGCCGGGGAACCTGGGAGGAGGCCCACCTGAACAGAGACGACGGGGCATGGGGTGTGGTGTGCTGGGACTCAGAGATGAAGCCTCAAGTCCCCTTCTCTGGTGTCTGGGGGATTCAGCTGTCAGCTCAGCTCATTTCCCAGGGCCCGGCCCTGCTCCTGTTCTCTCTGTCCTTTTGTGCCCGTGGCTTCTTGTGAACAACCCAGGTCCGTACCTGGGACCTCTGCCACCATTGTGCCATCCCTCTGAGGTCGAGCACACCCTGTCACTCAATGGTTTGTCCTGGGCTTTGCTGCCTCGAACTTGCCCGAATACCTCCCCCCCCACCTGGACTTTCTGACCGTTGTTCCTTTTTATTTGCTTATTTCACTCACTCCACGAACAGTTTGGGGGGGGCGGTCTGCAGGGTGCCAGGCCCTGTGCTGGGGCCCCCGGAGCCCCAGCACTTGTCCATCTGCCCCAGGATCCTGCCGCTTTCCATCAGCTCTGGAATCACCCCCCCCCCCCACCCCACTCAGGATCGTCCCTCCCTTCCTGGAGGCTGGCTGTGCTGCGGGGCCCCTCAACCCCCTGCCAGCATCAAATCCAGACACTCTGCCGATAGTGGTTGATTAAATGAACACATAGAAAAGGATGTGTTTTTTTTTTTTTAATTACCACCCTTCCAGGTTCCCCAGCCCCCTTTCGGGCTGATGTAACCCAAATTACTCTGCACCGTGATGAGTTAAACGCTGGCAGCTTGGTGATTGTGTATAAGCAGTTTCCAGCTCTCAGGCAGCCATTATCCACACCTCCGTGAGGTTCTGATTTTCAAGTATCCTTAGGGCTTAAAAATGCTAATGGTGGTTCTCTTCCTATAACTATAATAATACTTAGCACTTGTGTCCTGCTACATAAAATCAGTTCAAGTGCGCCCACAACCCCCCCGTGAGGTAGGTCCCTTATTAGCACCCTGGCGTCAATGAGCAGCCGAGGGGTTGACGGGATTTGGCTAAGGCACACTTGCCTTTGACCTGAACCATCCCCTCCACTCCGGCCCTGGAGGTATAGGCAGTCCCCCGAGAGTGTAGACGAGCGGTACCTTTCCGGGACCCCAACCCCCCAAGGATCTGAGCAGGAGTGGCCAACACCCTGTCGGGAGACGTTACAGGACCATCAGCTGTACGTGCAATTGGCCACGTAAAGGGTGAGAATTAAGTTACAGTTCTACTGACCATCGAAACAGCAGCTCTTCCAACAACGTTGAAGACGTCAGTGGCCTGTGGGAGAGGCTGAACAGGGTGACCCGTCATCTCAGGTTAGGAAAGCAACCTGCCCAGAGCGACACGGGTCCAAGTCACCTGGAGCAGTCCAGACAGCTGGGCAAAGACGGTGACCCCCTTGCCTGGCATGTCCTGCCCCCCAGAGCGTCCCCTCATCGCGTCCCCCTCCCTACCATGTGGGCTGGAAGTAAAACACACACACACACACACACACACACACACACACACACAAAACCATATCCGGGGAAATAATTCACTAACGTACACAAAAATTGCTGCATGCGTGTAAAATGCACGCATGTAAGGAAGGAGGCAGGGCTCGAAGGACCGCAAGATAACGCAAACAGCTCTTCCTCCAGCTGTGCCAGTGGTTCAGCGAACCTGTTCCACATTTCTCAAATATTCTCCTGGAGCTTCTGTCTTACCTGTGGACTAGTGTTCCTCTGTTATTTAAAGCAGTATTCTTCTAATGAAACAAACAGATGCATTTCGAACTGGAATGCATGCGTTCCACGAACTTTTAAGAGAAAACACACATTTTCAAAGCAATTGTGTGCTTCTGGGTGGAGAAACCTATTTACGTCTTCTGGGCACTTCTTCTCGGGCACTCCTAGGGGATCCAGTTTGAAGACCCCTGCATGAGTTTCCAACATGGAAGGCATAGAACACCACCTCTGTTAGGGGTGGAGGGAGGAGCAGAGAGAGATAAGGGTCAAGTCCTGCATGGCCCAGTGGCAGCCGAGAGCGGTCTGAGCTCTTGGCCTGGGGCAGCAGAGTCCTGAAAGGCTGGGAGGTGAGCACCTAGGGACAGGTGGAGGGGAGATGGAGAGAAGGGAGGGCAGAGTCCCCAGAGGGATCCCCGAGGAACCCTCAGCTACCTCACAATGAAGCCGTAAAGCTCTGCCCCAAGCCAACCCAGGCGCACGTCAGGACCACAGCCTTTTTCCACTGGAAGGAACCAGAAACATTCTAGTCCAATCGCCTCCTCTTCCAGTCTGGGAAACCGAAGTTCAAAGCCTTGCAGCGACTTGCAAGAGGTCACAATTCAGATCAGCGCCAGAGTTCTTTTTTAATCTGAGTGATGTTATCAAGATTACTCATGAAGTCGCAACGTGTCTCAGCACGTACAAGTAAAAGAGACAGGAGAGGGTAATCGCAGAAAGGAACAAACTTTGTTTAAAAAGCAAAAATATGAAAACCACAGTAAGGAAAAAGAGGGGCTATAGTCAGGTCAGCGTTTTGACCCAAAAAGCAAATCAGTTCTATGGTCCCCCAGGTTAGTTTACAGGGTTTAAAGCGATTCAATGTAACGTGAGCCCTACGCGGTGTTGACCAACCAGGATTTAGGATTCCTGGTGTAGTCCGCGAAAACTTTTTTTGCACCATCTTATGTAAAAACAGAAAAAAAACTTTTATGCCACCTGAATCTGCACTGCCTGACTTACTTCCCTACAAACTGGAAACCTCTTCTCATTATAAAGATGTGAATCAGAGCCACGAAACGCCAAAACCGGTGTGCAAAGCGGGTGATCCCGGAGAGGAGGCCTTGGGGGTCTGGCAGGGGCTCTGCCCGCTCGTGGCAGCCTTCTGTGGTGTCTTTGCGGCGGGGAGGGTGGGGGGGTCTCCACTCCGGGAGTCCCCAGGCTGCGTCCTACCAAAGACCAGCCGTGCAGTCGCTCTCAGAAGGCCGTTTTCACCTCTGTCAAAAATCCTCAAGTGGCAAAAACCGGGCGTTCACCGTGGCTCGAGCAAAATGAGGAAAATACAAGCTCCAGTTCTGAAACTGCCTGCTCATTATTCCAGGAACATTCTTCCTGTCAATCTTTTATTAATTATCCAGGGGAAGTGATTCTGTACAGCAACGCACAGTGAAATGATTCATCTGACATAACTTCCTCGGTTTTCCGTCCAACTGAAACGATTCCAAAAGCCACAACTAGGCATGAAGGGGAGAGAAAACTAAAGGGAATGTCCTCCAGACACACAGCCGTGTCCTGAGTTGAATTCCCCAGCAGAAGCACTAGCTTGGGCACCGGGGCCGGAGAAGGTCTATGTACCTTCCTTCCCCAGATGTTTACAATGAATAATGGATTCTATGAACAAATTCTAATAAGTGAATACATTTTAATAGCTAATGACTAAAATTGTAACAACACCGCAGGGTCTTAAATATATTTTTAAGTGCTACAAGTGAAACATATTGAAACTGTAAGCCTTCCCATATTATAGAGAAAAATAAAAAAAAAAAAAGTCGCTATGAGCATGGCGATGTGCTGATCGTGAAGGAAGTCCCACCGCTGAGTTAATGAACATGTCCAGCACCTCAGACATTCACTTGTTTTAGTGAGAATACATACGTTCTACTCTTGCAGCAAATTTCAAGTTTATTTGTTTTGAGACACAGAGAGAGAAAGAGAGAGTACAAGCAGGGGAAGGGCAGAGAGAGGAGAGAGAATCCCAAGCAGGCTCCATGCTGTCAGCGCAGAGCCCAACACGGGGCTTGAACTCACGAACCGCAAGATCGCGACCTGAGCTGAAATCAAGAGTTGGACGCTTGTCAGACTGAGCCACCCAGGCGTCCCTTGGCAAGTTTCAACTATACAATACAGTATTATCAGCTATACTCACTACGTTATACATGAGATCCTCGTATCTTTTTTTTTTAAGTGTTTATTTTGAGAGAGAGAGAGAGACAGAGAGAGAGGAAACGAGCAGAGGAGGGGCAGAGAGAGAGCAAAAAAATCCCAAGCAGGCTCCACACTCAGCACAGAGCCTGACGCAGGACTCGATCTAATGATCGTGAGATCGTGACCTGAGCTGAAATCAAGAGTCGGTTGTTTAACTGACTGAGCCACCCGGGCGTCCGGAGATCCTCATATCTTATTCATCAAATCACTGAAAGGTACCCTTTTACCAACCTCTCGCCATTTCCCCCATGGGAATCACCATTCAACTCTGTTTCTGAGACCCAGTTTATTTGTTTATTTGGTTTTAAAGATTCTACATATAAGTGATCTCAGGCATTATTTGTCTCTACCTGGTTTATTTCGCTTGGCACAATACCCTCCAGGCTCACCCATGCCGCAAATGGCAGGATTCTTTGAGGACTGAATAATATCCCATTGCGATACATCACATTTTCTTTATTCATTCATCCGTCAAAGGACATATAGGTTGTTTCTGCACCTTGGCCATTGTGAATAATGCCGCTGTGGACATGGGTGTGCAGATATCCTTTTGAGACAATGATTTTTTTCCCCTTTGGAGATATATCCAGAAGCGATATTGCTAGATCACATGGTAGTTCTATTTTTAATATTTTGAGGAACCTCCATACTATTTTCCACAGGGGCTGCTCTAATTTCCAGCCCTACCAAGAGTGTGCGAGGGCTCCCTTTCCTCCACGTCCTCGCCAGCATTTATTATCTCGTCTTTCTTTTTTTTTTTTTTTTTCAGGGCTCCTAAGTTTTATTAGTATTCCTTTCCTTTTGAAAAAATTTTTATCTTAATTTTTTAAATTCCAGTATAATTAACATACAGTGTTATATTAGCTTTAGGTGTATAATATAGTGATTCACCAATTCTATACGTTATTCAGTGCTCAACACGGTTAAGTGTTAGTAAGTGTTAGTCCCCTTCGTCTATTTCACCCCTCCCCCCACCCACCTCCCCTCTGGTTCTCTATAGTTAAGAGTCTAATTTCTTGCGTGTCTCTCTTTTTCTTTGTTTTGTTTCTCAAATTCCACATGAGTAAAATCACATGGTATTTGTCTGTCTCTGACTTATTTCACTTAGCCTTACACTTTCTAGATCCATCCATGTGGTTGCAAATGGCAAGGTTTCATCCTTTTTTATGGCTCAGTAATATTCCACTGTATACACATCCCACATCTTCTTTGTCCATTCATCTATCAATGGACACATGGGCTGTTTCCATAATTTGGCTATTGTAAATAATGCTGCAATAAACACGGGGGGGGGGCTATATTTTTTCAAATTAGTGTTTTCATATTCTTTGGGTACATACCCAGTAGTGCAGTTACTGACTCATATGTCATTCTATTTTTAGTTTTTTGAGGAACCTCCATGCTGTTTTCCACAGTGACTGCATTGATTTGCATTCCCACCAACAGTGCACAAGGATTCCTTTTTCTGTACATCCTTGCCAACACTTGTTATTTCTTTTTTTTTTAATTAAAAAAAATGTTTATTTACTTTTTGAGAGAGAGAGAGAGAGAGAGAGAGAGAGAGAGAGAAACAGAACATGAGCAGGGGAGGGGCAGAGAGAGAGGGAGACACAGAATCCGAAGCAGGCTCCAGGCTCCGAGCTGTCAGCACAGAGCCCGACATGAAGTTCAAACCCACGAACCGTGAGGTCATGACCTGAGCTGAAGTAGGACACTTAACTGACGGAGCCACCCAGGTGCCCCCCAACACTTGTTATTTCCTGTGTTTTAGCCATTCTGACAAGGCGTCAGGTGATCTGTCATTGTGGTTTTGATTTACATTTCCTTGATGATGAGGGATGGTGAGCACTTTTTCATGTACCTGTTGGCCACCTGTAGGTCTTCTTTGGGAAAATGTCTATTTAAGTCCTCTGCCCATTTTTTAAATTGGGATTATTATCCTTATTATTTTGCTATTAAGTTGTATGGGCTCTTTGTCTATTTTGGATAGTAACCCCTTACCACACATATAGTTTGCAAATACCTTCTCCCATTCTGTAGGTCGCCTTTCATTTTGTTGATGGTTCCATTGCTGTGCAGAAGCTCTTTAATTTTTTTTAATGATTTATTTATTTTTGAGAGAGAGAAAGAGAGACAGAGCACGAGCAGGGGAGGGGCAGAGAGAGAGGGAGACACGGAATCCGAAGCAGGCTCCAGGCTCCGAGCTGCCAGCACAGAGCCCCTCGCGGGGCTCAAACTCGTGAACCGTGAGATCATGACTTGAGCCGAAGTGGGACGCCTAACCGACTGAGCCCCCCAGGCGCCCCCCAGAAGCTCTTTAATTTGATGGGTCCCACTTGTTTACTTTTGCTTATGTTGCCTCTGCTTTCAGTGTCAAATAAAACAAAATCATCGCCAAGACCAATGTTAAGGAGCTTTTACCCTATGTTTTCTTCAATGAGTTTTATGTTTTCAGGTCTCATGTTCATGCCTTTAATACATATGGAGCTGATTTTTGTGTATGTTGGAAGATCTTTTTTTGCATGTGGATATTTAGTTTTCCCCCTACCATTTATTGAAAAGACTATCCTTTCCCCCTTGTAAATCCTTCGCTCCTTTGTTGAACAGCAATTGATGATATATGTGTGGGTTTATTTCTGAGCTGCCTACTCTGCTCCATTGACCTGTATGTCTGTTTTTAGACCAATGCCACACTGTTTTGATTACTGTAGGCTTGTTTGAAATCAGGAAGTACAGTGCCTCTTTGTTAAGCTTTGTTCTATCTCAGGATTACTTTGGCTATTCCCGGCCTTTGGTGGTTCCATATGAATTTGAAGCTCATTTTTCTTATTTCTGTGAAAACTGCCATCGGAATTTTGATAGGAATAATCCTGCATCCGTAGAGAGTTTGGGTGGTATAGACATTTTAACAATGTTTACTGTCCCAGTTTATGAACACAGAATATCTTTCCCTGTATTTGTGTCTCCTTCAGTTTCTTTTACCAATGTTCTGTAGTTTTCAGTATGATCTTTCACCCCCTTGGTTAAATTTATTCCTATTTTATCCTTTTTGATGTTATTGTAAATAAGATTTTCTTAATTTCTTTTTGATGGATTGTGGTTAGTGCATAGAAATGCAAGTGATTTTTGGATGTTGATTTTATATCCTGCAACCTTACTGAATGTGCGTATTAGTTCTAATGTTTGGGGTGGTTTTTTTTTTTTTTTCGTGGAGTCTTTAGGGTTTTCTATGTGTAATATCATGCCACCTGCAAACAGAGCCAATTTCACTTCTTCCTTTTGGACAAAAGTATTCTTTTAAGTGCACAGACTGAATTCAAGGAAGGGACATGGGTGAAAGAGGCTGAAGCCGTGCCCACACTCCAGGACTAAAAATACACTGCCCCTTAACCACAGTCAGTTGCTGGGTACATTGAGTTTCAGGAGCATTTAAAAAGCAGATTTCATCAGTCACTCAAAGGCATGGATTTTAAATGCAATTACTGTATGTAATTAGCTGTTTCATCTTCAGTGCCAGTGAATTTGGAATTTAATCTCTGATTGCACAAAATAGAATACTAAGCAGATCAGCCCATAGAAGGGCTGGCGTAGTTGTTTACTGGTAGCCAGATAACGTGGCCAAATTCCTTAGAGCCACCGTGGACAAATGTTAGACAGAGGAGGAGGGAGACAAGGCACTGGCTCTTATAAGACACTTATTTTTAAACCCACGTTAAAGACACGGTTTGTCCTCTCTCCAAAGCCTTGCCCCACGCTGGGTGGAGCCCATCACTCAGCCTCAAGTACAGCACATACCACAGTTACCCGATCGTCTCTGCAACTGCTTTTCCTCCCAGGTTATGAGCGCCTTGAAGGCAGGGACCATGTCTTATTAAACTTTGTGTTTCTGACACAGAGCAGGGTGCCTGGCCCACCACAGCAGTCAGTAAATGAACGAACGAGTGAGCCACCAGTTAAATCAGCAAGGGCCAGTTTTGCAAAAATAAGCAGTTTATGTAAACCTTTATATTTTTTTTGAACTCTCCTTCAGCAACATCTTTCTTTAAGGCGTGTATTTTTCTTAAATTTTATTTTAAATTCCAGTAGAGTTAACATCCAGGATTATATTAGTTTCAGGTGCACAGAATAGTGATTGAACACTTCGTCCGGAGCTCATCAGGACAGGTGCACTCCTTAATCCCCATCACCCATTTTACCTATCTCCCACCCACCTCCTCTCTGGTGATCATCAGTTTGTTCTCTACAGCTAAGGGTCTTGGTTGTTTTCCATGTCCCTAAAGAAAAAAATAAATGAACTATTTAAATTATATTTACTTACCCGTTCTTTTCCAAGGTCAACCTGCAGCAAAACCCAATTTACCATAGGTTGGGGGAGGGGGGGGCACCCTGTCAGCCTGGTAGCCAAACTCCCATAATCACCATAGAAGAGGTCACAGAATCTCAGACTTTCTGTGACACAGCCTCCATCAGCCAGCTGCCTGGTGGACACCTGTGTACAGACCAGACCGGCTCAGGGTTTCCGAAAAGAACTAAAGTCCCAATCTTCAAATCCAGATCACCAGTGACTAGGTAACAATATTTAAAAATATATGAATAATGATAGGCCATCAAGTTGAAGTGGATTCAGTGTTATTGACCTTAATTCTAAGTTCGGTTTGTGAAATATCTATGAGATGTTTTGTTTTTTTTTTTTTAATGGGGGGGAGGGGCAAAGGGAGAGAGAAAGAGAAAGAGAAAGAGAGAGAGAATCCTAAGCAGGTGCCACTCTCAGTGTGGAGCGAGACATGGGGCTCGATCCTACAACCCTGGGATCATGACCTGCGCCAAAATCGAGTCGGACACCCACCCAACTGACCACACAGGCGCCCCTCTAAGAAGTTTTCTCAGTCATTTATTGCCTAGTCTCCCAAGGACGAGAAGTGTGTGCATGTTGGTCACTGATATATCCTCAGCTCCCTGAACAGTGCCTGAGCCGTAGAAGGTGCTTAAAAATTCTCCCAAGTGACAGAGTTTATATGTGTGACAGCCACAGAGACAGATTGCTATTAAAAAGTTATGTGGGGTGCCTGGGTGGCTCGGTCAGTTAAGCATCCGACTTCGGCTCAGGTCATGATCTCACGGATTGTGGGTTCGAGCCCCACGTCGGGCTCTGTGCTGACGGCTCAGAGCCAGGAGCCTGCTTCGGATTCTGTGTCTCCCTCTCTCTCTGACCCTCCCCCGTTCATGCTCTGTCTCTCTCTGTCTCAAAAATAAATAAATGTTAAAAAAAAATTTTAAACACATTTTCAGGGGCACGTGGGTGGCTCAGTCGTTTAAGTGGCCGACTTCGGCTCAGGTCATTATCTCACAGATTGTGGGTTCGAGCCCCGCGTCGGGCTCTGTGCTGATGGCTCAGAGCCTGGAGCCCGTTTCCGATTCTGTGTCTCCCTCTCTCTCTGCCCCTCTCCTGTTCATGATCTGTCTCTCTCTGTCTCAAAAATAAATAAACGTTAAAAAAAAATTAAAAAAAAATTACGAGCTCCTTTCTTGTTTCCAGGAAAAAAATTTTTTTTTTCAATGAGCCAACCATGAAAAGAGCATTAAGTATCAAGGGCATAAAAAAGTTTATGGTTTGGGGCGCCTGGGGGGCTCAGTCGGTTCAGTCTCGGACTCAGAGATCCAGCCCCGCCATCAGGCTCCACGCTGAGCTTGGGGTCCGCTTGGGATTCTCTGTCTCCCTCTCTCTCTCTGCCCCTCTGGCGCGCGCGCTCTCTCTCTCTCTCTCTCTCTCTCTCAAAATAAATAAAATTTAAAACAAAAGATGTATGGTAAAAGAAACCCCTAAAGCCTGTAGAGGACATGAAGCAAGAAAGTGTCCCCTTAAAACATGTCCCAAGTGTCCCAGATGGAGCCTTTTCGCACAGGTGCCTCCCGCAGTGGCGCCGAGCCCAGCTCACGGTGGTCTCCACTGGCCAAATCTGCTTTCCTACGACAGTGGCCCGCGGGGCAAAGCTGCAGCCGATGCGATCGCAGAGGAATTGGAAGGGCGAGCAGAGAGAGGAAAGCCGGGGCCCTCCAGCCTGCGCCCCAGGCCTCCGCGTGTAGGCGGGGTGCGCATGTGCAGCACGTGTGAAGCGTGTGGTTCCCCACTGGCCTCTCACACAGCGGAAGTGAGGACAGCGGCAGAAATAAACCCAAAACAAACAAAAGCCCCACCGCGGTTTCCATAGGTGACACGGAAGCTTTGTAATTTCCGCACGCAGCTCTTTGCCAAATGACTCATTCCAGAGCTTGAGGGAGAAGGACTGATTCCCAGAGCAACTCGCAGTTGTCATGATGGCAAAAGTCACGTCGGGGAAACACGAAAGGGGACGTTGCCTTTTTTTCCCCGTGCCCAGTCGGTCCGCCCTGGTGCCTTCGGGGGAAGGAAGGGGGTTACAGGTTCCTGGTTCCTGGTTCCCGGGTTTATCTGAGCCTCGGTGCAGCGGGCCAGACCCCGGTCTCTGCAGCCACCTCTCCAAGCGCTACAGGACCCCCGGCAACTGGAGCGAGCAAAGCACATTGCAGACGCCGGGTCTCCCTGGCCTATATCGTGCCCATCTGCGTGTGCGCGCGTGTGCCTCCGTGTGTGTGCACACGTGTGTGCATGTGTATGCGGGCAGGAGCGTGCACGCACCTGCGCGTGCATCTGAGTGTGCGTGGCCGGGAGGAACATTCTGAGAAAGAAGGGAGTCTAGGCCTGACCGCCAACAGTTATTCACTCTTCAATCTGAGGCAAGTCCCTAGAGTCTAAGAAAGTGTTTCTTTCATCTGCAAAAAGAGGATAGTGTAAAACCCTCCGTTGTCTACAGAGATGAAGGTCCTCCCGAGACCGTGACCGTGCCATGCCGATGCTAACCATTATTACTTTGGCGTTTCTTTTCTCTCTTTTCCCCCCAGTCGTGTCCAGTGGCCAGACTGCGTGGTAGAACCAGGTGCCCCCCGCCACAGGCAAGTGCAAGCTGGCTCCAACCCTTTAGGCGGGATATATATTGATATGCAGCTTGGTCAAGGTCTAGGTCGTTTGTGTTGTTCCCACCAACCCGTCTCCTCGTCTCCGGCTCACCTCCTGCTCGCCAGGCCGGTACACTGGTTCCCAACGCACCCCCACCCCAAACCGGAGAAGATGTGTGTCTATCGGTTGCCTTGAGAATTCTCTCCAAGTGTTCTCCGCGCGATGTTAATAATAGCGGCGACTGAGGCGTACTGACCCCTTCTGGGCCGGGCGCTTTGCCAAGCATGCTACGGGGCCCCACCTCACTTAATCCTTCTGGTATATTCATCAAACTCAATAGCGTTCTCTCCATTTCCCAGATGAGGACATTGAGAGGAGAAAATCTGGCCCGAGATCGCACAGCTATCAAGTGGCAGAGCGGGGACTGGAACGCAGGAGGTCGGACCCCCAAGCCCTCCCTCCGAATCACAGCCACCGAGCTGAGCCAGCCGTGCGCCAGCCCAGCCCATGGGGGATGTGTGGAGTTTGGGGCAACAAGGGAAGAAGTAAGGGCGAGGAAATCTTATTCTGGATGCGGAAGCCCTATATGAGGGCTAAAAGTCCTCTTTCCACTTTCTTACAGGTGTCTGTGATTTTTTTTTTTTTTTCCCCTTCCTGGCTCCCAAGGGGAAGAGACAAGGAGTCTTGTTACATGCTGTCCTCGGCACCATCCAGACTCTGTGCCTCTGGCCCCAAAGCAACGGCTGGGCTAACTCTTGCTGCCTCGTCGGTCCCTCCAGGGGGTGTGCGCAGTCGGGGATGGCATTCCCTCGCGGCTGTAAGTGGGGTGCACACAGCACAGCGAAGCTCTCCTGTGGGCCCCCGGCTAAGTGAGGAAAAACAGAGGTGTGCTTGGGTGACAGCCTGCTGGAGTGGAGCCCCATCCGTAGTGCTCAGTTCCACGCTGCATGTGGCTCAGTGGTCCTCGAGCCACTGACTCCACCGGACAGGACCCTGAACCGGGGAGAAGAGTGCCCTGTGCTGCCCCAGCCCAGCTCTGCCCCCGGACAAGAGCTGCTGCTGTACGAAGCAGGGCAGGGGCGCCTGGGTGGCTCAGTCGGTTAAGCATCTGACTCTTAACGTTAGCTCAGGTCACGATCTTGAGGTTTGTGGGTTCGAGCCTCCCATCTGGCTCCTTGCTGACAGCATGGAGCCTGCTTGGGATTCTCTCTCTCCGCCTCTCTCTCTGCTCCTCCCCTGCTCATGCTCTCTCTCTCTCAATATAAATAAATATTTTTTTTAAGTATAAACTAAGAAAAACAAAGGCCAGTGCAGAGAGATGGGTCCTCCTCCCAGATATGATACCAGCTAGCCCACACCAGCAAACTTCAGATTTTTCATTCTTAAAATGAATGTCGGGCTTGGGTTTCACGAACTCCAAAAATTCCCTTCAATTCTAAAACCCAAGGGTCCTAACTCCCTCCTCTCCTGGGCAGCTCTGTTCCCATTGTCCCCCGGGGAGCCAATGGGGACCTTCTGCAGGGGGGGTGATCAAGGGGCTCCCGGGAGGCTGGGCGCCGGGGGCACGGGACTTGCGGAACAGAAACCCGATTGCTACATCAGCTGGCAGAACGAGGAAGCAGCCGTCCCAGGAGACCTAGCCCAGAGACAGCTTCCACGGCCACAGAATTCTCGGGGCCCTTAGTGTGTCTCCAAAGGACAAGATGTGTGCCTGCTCGACGACAGGCACTCCTCTGACAGCGGAGTCTGAGGCTCACACACCGTGAAAGTGGCTTTCCCCCCAGTTACGTACTCCATCATGGTCACTTATGATTAAATGAATTTAATAACACCGCCACACTACCCCTCCAAAACCCGAATGACTTCTTTCCAAATTTAAGTTGCTCAAACTATTGACTGTAATTAGCTGGTATAGCCACGGCATAATGATCTGGAGGGTTACTGAGCAGGGAGAAATAACCCAGTTTCAATGGGCTATGTTTACTTGCAGAGAGACAGAGAGAGAGAGGGAGAGAGAGAGAGAAAGAGAAAGAAGGTATGTTAGCGCGAGGCTTTTACCCACTTACTTTTCAGTGTAAAATTTTCCAAGATGGAAGTAGAGATCGAATTGCCAGGATGGCAAAAAAAAAAAAAAAAAAAAAAAAAAGACGTCGGGAAAATGAGGAAATGGATTTCACGTGGGCAACGGGTGACAAACCTTTCTTATGTGCGGTTCTCGGTAAGCAGGGGACGCTCAAGGTCACTGCCCACACCTTTTTCTGTCTCGCGGATGTTCTTAGAGCAAGGTCAGAGAGCAAATCATAAATGGGGGCAAATTCCAGCCGGGTCTTTTCAACCAGCTGTTTTGTTCTATGAGATGTCACAGTGTAACAGGATAATTGGAGGGTTGGGATAAGCTGGTGAGGGAATACGGGGTTTTCCGAAGGAAGATAAAAGCAGAGAAGCAGCTCCCAGCACTAAAGCTGGCTGTCCTGTTTCTTCAAAAATAGGTCCTCTAACATGGGAGAAGCAGAAATCCAAACCTTCTTAAATCCCCTCGACTGTTCCGAAGAGAGCAAACACAGAGCAAACACGTATTTCATGAAAGAGATACATTTCGAAAGATCATAGCACCAGCTGCTTGGTCACCTAAGTGTTTTTGGAAGAGGAAAAGAGCTATCCAGCATTAAAGATTCAGGAATGTCTGTTGACATATTAAGGAAACAACCTCAGGGGACAGCTGACAAGGCTCCAAGAAGCATCACCAAGGGAACAGTGACGCAAACGCGTTCTGTTTTTTACAGGCTGGCACTCTGCCAGGCTTCCTCGCCTGACAGCTGATGTAATGCTAATCCCTATCTGGGTTAGCGTTGCTTAGATATCAACTCAAGCGACTCAGTCAGCTGCAATCAATAGCGAGCTCCTTTTATAGAAGATAGTAAAAAGGAAAAAAAAAATATATATATATATACACATACATCTCAGAGAGCAAGAACTACAGATTCTGGCATGCTAAAAACCTATCCGTTGTGCCAAAAACGGAAAAGGAAAAGAAAGGAGGGTCCAGTATAAACCCAAGAAGCATGTTAACCCATGCCAAGTGTCTTTTTCTGAAGTCCAGTTGTCCACAAAGGATAGTGCTATGTCACAACACAAGTTTTGTTTTGTTTTGTTTTGTTTTGTTTAAGCGTCACTGAAGAAGATGCCTAATTTCCAGCTGAGCTAAATAATGACGGGAGAAAACAGAAGACATTAGGTGGCGATGTGAAAATAATGCCTTTTTTCATTATTGAATAAATGGGCTGGTTCCTTTGGAACGAATGCATCAAATATTGTTCGTCAAAAAAAATTCTCTCTTCAAGACCACTGCTTTTCAATTATTTTAGAATAAATAATAAGAAGTATGCAAATTTTAATCAATCTCAGATTGAATGCCTGTGTCAAGTGCCCTCTATAACATGACGAGGGGCCACTTTTCATTTTCTCTCAAGCATTGCAATCTTAACTGTCCAAGAGTGATAAAAAAAAAAAAAAGAACTCATTTTAGCAGCTCACTTTAATTATACATATTCTTATCTATTTACTAGATTATACTTAGATGGAAGAGACCTATGTTGTCTTACACAGAAGACCAGTAGCAAAGCATCCTTGGTTCCAAGGTGCTTAATGTAAATAATAATAATCATCATCATCATCATCATCATCATCATCTGGTGGTGGGTGTCGGGGAAGGACGAAAACCAATAGAGAAAGTATAGTATTTTTTTAAGTTTATTTATTTATTTGGAAAGAGTGTGAGAGACAGGCAGAGAGAGAGAGAGGGAGATGGAGAATCCCAAGCAGGCTCCATGCTGCCAGCATAGAGCCTGATGCAGGGCTTGATCTCACAAACCATGAGTCATGACCTGAGCTGAAGTTGGACGTTTAACCAACGGAGCTACCCAGGGGCCCCAGAGTCCCAGAGTATTTTTAACAATAATTAAAGGAGGATAGTCGTGATAACAACACATGAGCTTCACGAATGAAATCCACAGGATGGCAGGGACACGAAAATGACACACTATCTTTTACATGTTTATAGCACTTTGCTTTTAAGGCAGGTGTGGGTTTTTTCCCCTAAATTAGAGGAAGTTTAAGCTTCAGGGAATCTATAAACTGTACGAATTTATATGAAAGTTGATGGCCAGGTACATGTCGTTTTGGGAGAAAGCCTCCTGGCTTTCATTAGATTCTCAGAGGGTTCCAAGAACCCTCCCTTCCCCAAAGTTTAAAACTGATGCATTCGAAGGAGTTAAAAATCCTTTGGAAATTCGATCTCGATTATCCTTCACCTCCCAGTGAGATCATTTATTTACAGGTAGAGAAAGTGGGATATTGAGAGGCTGAGTTGCTTGCCCAAGGTCAAGGAAGCAGTCTGGTCTGTTATTATCTATGACGCTAGATCAGGTGGCCTCCTTGAATGAGTTTCTGTGGCGTGTCCGTTAGTGAGGGAGGTCCCATTAGAGCCACGCCCACCCAGGAAGGGCCAGAGGAGCTCAGAACGCCTGCTGATGACTCCAGCCTCGGTTCAACTGGTACACCTCCCTCTCCACCGTCTCTCATGCCCACTTTCCTTTCCCTCCCCCTACTTCTGTTACCCAAAGTCTCCTTTCGGTAAGGCCAAGGCCAAGCAGAAAACACAAGTGCGGTATTTCAACACGTTAGCAGTCTCCCACAAGAATGTAATCTTAGCATCACCTTTCTTTGATAAGGCAATGTTTGCTTGGGAATCTTGAAACACTCCATATCTGGCAAAAAGGATACAGAGCAGGAAACTAAGGCATACAGATATGAAGGAACTTCCCAGCATTGTAGAAAATAGGACGCAAATTTAGTTCTCTAGACTCCCAGGCTGACCTGTTCTAAGTTGACTTCCACCAGCTCAGCCTACGAACAGAGCCCTGAGTTCTGGGAGAGCTCCAGCTGGGGGCAGAGGCCAGCAATGCATAGCACAGGAAAGTCAGTCCCAGCTTCCAGTAGGGGGTGGAGCAAAGGGAATGGTCTAGAAGGAATGAGAACGGGGGATTCTGTCCCTTGTTTACGGCAATAATATTTCATGTCACTTTAGAGTTATAAAATCATATTTTCTCATTGCAGAAAATTTGGACAAACACAGAAGTAACAAGAAGAAGAGAGAAAAAAAAAATACCCGTAACCCCATGTCTCCCAGAGATCATCCTAAAGGAACAAACATCCTGGTTGTTAGGATTGGTGCCTCCTCTGAGTGTGACCCCAAAGTCACAACTCTTGAGTTCTTTGTTAGGATAGTGTGCGCGATGAATGCAAGCCTCACAAGGGGGTTCCATAGCTCAGATAAGATTATGCATTTGAAAATGCGAAAACTCCTTCGCAAATCCTAAATGCCTATATTACACATAGAAGGAATTCACACCACTGTCCTCAGAGGTTGCTTTGTGCTCACAGGTGCTGACACTATCCCCCTAAAAACACTGCTTCTCGTGTTAAGTCCCTGCTTTAGAACAGACCATGGATCCCTATGGCCTTTCATCCAAATCCAAGTGTCTCTGGCCAGATTTGTCTCAGTTCAGGACCCAGATTTGTCTCAGTTCAGAGCCCAAACTATGATCGGCACCAATTCCCCTCCATCCAAGTAAATCTTGACACCTTTGGCACACTTCTTGGTTGTTTTATACTGAAATTTTCTAAATGCCTTCCCTTATACATGACATTTGAGCCCACCTGAAAATGCAAATCACTTCGAATGCCTCATTTAATATAATTTCCATCAAAGGGCAGCATGCTGGGGGATAGGGGGTAACCTATGCAGAACTAGTTTTATGCATGATAATTACATGACATGTCACTTAAATTTACATCCACCTTCTGGGTTTTTTTTTCTTTTGCAAACTGTTATTTTCATTCCCTACCTCCTTTCCTAAAATGCTTAAAAAATAGGTTTTGCTAACCATGGGACATGAATGTCATTTGTTGTGTGTGAATTTGCTAAGAAATAGGGTGTACCGCAGCTGTTATTTTTTTCCCACATATCCTACTCAATCTGTCATGCGTTTGCTGTGTTTTATAAATATGTGTCATATTTGGAAATATATTGTTCACATATCTTGCATGTTTTCCATTCAAGGCATGCTGAAAAGACGGTATCAGTTTGTCAACATGGCTTTCAAAACCAACAAGATCCCCTCATTTGAAAATCCCAACAAAGTCCATAGTCCAGACCAGGCGGTTATTATAAGACGTTTCCCTTCCCGTTTCTTACGGGGCCACTGTTTGCCTGTGTCTCTGAGTCACGTGTAGTTGTGCTTTACGCATCTCAGATACGAAAATATCTTAGGTGTGTGACTCAAAAGCTAGGTGGCTTACTCAGATGGCTTCATGTGCTAGAATGCATGTTTCAGTTGATACAGGAATACGACAGAAATAACGACCCAGGTTCCTTCATCACAGGACTGGTCTTTCTGATGAGTCAGCAACAACGCGCTGCGATAACGCTGTTGGGGCCTTTCCATTAACTGGAAGCTCTGAGGTGTGCAAATCAGAAACCGACCTGGCTTCCAGATCATTAAAAACGCCTGTTTTCTTTCCTGCATCGAGAGTGAAGTCCTGTGGCTTCCCGGAGAATTCTGAACCCAGGCATGGCCTCGTATCTGTAATGGATGGCGGGGGGGAACTGAGGACAGGGTGGGAGATGTGGAGGGTGAAATTTAAATATCAGTTCTCTAAGAAAACAAAAACTTGGAGTGCTCAATTGGTAAAATGTCTGACTCTTGATTTCTGCTCAGGTCATGATCTCGTTGTTCGTGAGACCGAGCCCCACGTCGGGCTCTGTGCTGACAGCTCAGGGCCTGGAGCCTGTTTCAGATTCTGTGTCTCCCTCTCTCTGACCCTCCCGTGTTCATGCTCTGTCTCTCTCTGTCTCAAAAATAAATAAACGTTAAAAAAAATTTTTTTTTTAAAAAGAAAGAAAGAAAGAAAAGAAAGCAAAAACTCACTTGTCCTTTCTAAGCCAGAAGAATAAGGCAACGGTTAAACAAGGAAAATGAGTTGGTGTTCTTCTGTTCTCTCCTTGTTAAATTACCTTCCATTTTATAAAGCACGTCTGTCAGTTTCTTTTAAATAAGGGCAAAATTAGCCTAAGAAATCCATACTCCGGGTCTCATATTTTCAACAGACACCATTATTACACTATCATTATTTATTACATGTTTACTTCCTACATTAATCTGATCTTAACACATTATCAGACGACTGTTTCCTTGCAGGAGGGAAGCTCGCTCTGCAGGCGGTCTCCCCAGCCTGGACTGTATGTGTGTTTGTTTTGTGCAGCTGCACGGATCTGGCTAACTGAGAAGCAATTCTCACGTGACTGAGAATGGCCCCACACTCCTCCCTATCTCACTTCCTTTGTGTGCCTTGTAGAGACATGCAGGGGACCGTGCAAGCCAGCTGTAGAGGCTGCATCAGAGGTTCTGGACCTCAAGTTCAAGGTACAACTTTGGAGGGAGTGTGTAAGGGGCTCTTCTCTCCCCTAACATGTGCACAGAGAACGCATTCCCCAGTTTATGGGAGAGACGTGGGTGCCTTTCAAGAACGCCTCACTGGTTATCGCCAAAAACAAAAACGAAAACAGGGGCGCCTGGGTGGGTGGCTCAGTCGGTCAAGCATCCGACTTTTGATTTCGGCCCCGGTCGTGATCTCAGTTTGTGAGTCGGAGCCCCGTGTTGGGCTGTGTGCTTGGGACGCTCTCGCTCTCTCCCTGTCTCTGCCCCCCCTGGGCCCTGCTGATGCGCGCTCTCTCTCCCTCTCTCTCTCTTTCTCAAAATAAATAAATAACTTTAAAAAAGTAAAACAAAAACAAAAACGGCTCCTGGTGATGTGATCACGCACCCGCCTTTTGAGACAGAAGTACTGTGTGATCCACCAGCTTCCCGACAGTCTGTGTCAGGACAGTTAAGACCTTTGTCCCCACAAAGGTTTGTTGGTCTCTTTTTGCCTGTTCAGCAGACCTGCAAGGGAAGGCAGCTACTATTTCCCTCCCACCCTGCTCCCCAGATAGGGGAAGCTCACACAGCTTTCTGAGGAGCAACTAGAACGGGAACCTAGATTTTTCCGGCTCATGTTTCTTTCAGCTCGTGTACTTTCTGAACCGTCACCTACCCACGCTTCCCTCCACCCTCCCCTGTTAAGACCTGCTGGGGGGAAAAAGTGACCTTTTTCAGAGTGTGCTCTGGAGTGTGTCTTCAAAAACATGAATTTATTTCCAATCGCTACATTCTCAGGACCCGTCAATTATTTTTACATTGTATGCCTGTTCCTCCGCTAAGTATAAATCGATGAAAAAGCACGCAGACAACCTTGCTATCCACAGATTCTAAAATGATCCCCAGTGTCCCTCACCCTGGTAATATATAACCTTCTCCCCTTGAGTGCGAACAGGGCCTTAATTTGCATTCTAACCATAGAATGCAGCAAAGGTGGAAGGGTATCACTCATCCCTGTGTTTCATGATGGGAGTGGCGAAGGTGAAGGGATTTTGCAGATGTAATTAAGGTCTCTAATCAGGTGTCTTTGGGTGACTCACAGGAGAGATTATCTTGGGTGGGTCTGACCTAATCAGATGAGCCCTTTGAAAGAAAATCTAGAGGGGCAGAGACAAAGCATCAGATCCTCTCTCGCACTTGCTGGCCTGGAAGAAGCAAACCTACCAGGAGACGCTTGGGAGGAAATGAATTCTGCCCTATGAACTTGGGAGAGAAAGGACCCTGCGCCCAGAGGAGACCCCAGCTCCAGTGGACACACTGACTACGGTCTTGTGAGACCCTGTGCAGAGGACCCAGCTAACCGGTAGAAGACGAGACATAATAAACGTGTGTCACTTCGAGCTGCTGAGCTCATGGTAACTTTACGCGGCAGTAAAAACAAATACACTTAGGATCTGAGAAGCTAGTGCTCGACCCAATTTAACAAATGTCCATCGAATCCAAGATTTGCCAAGAAATAAAGAATTTTTTTTTTAGCTTCTGAACTATTACATAAATAAGAGGTAAAGGTGATATGTAACACTAATAATTATACCATGGTGATAAAACCAATCTTGTCATTTAGGAACAATAGCGATGGCAGTATTTTCTCCCTCATTCTCTCCCGGTCTCATACACACAGGTGCTCAACCGGCGACTTGCGGAAAGGTCCTAGTGGTAACGTTAGCAATCACATTGAGAATCACGGGATAATTACTCCATGAAGGCATTTTTAATTTCTCTCACGGCTTAGAGGGGTCATCTTGGAGAGGAAGAGTGGGTTCTGTGGGAAAATCACAAGAAATGCTTTCCCCGGAACACTAGGATTTCGAGAGTACGCCCATCCTAAGCATGCAGACTCTTGGAGACAGTGCCCCAAACAGTACCTGTGCTAGCAGGAACTCAGTAAGCACCTAGTAGGTACTCGGCAAATATTGAATATACAAAAGTGGAAAATCATCTTCACTTTTTTTTTTTAAGTTTATTTTTTGAGGGAGGGAGAGGGCACAAGTCAGGGAGGGGCCGAGAAGGAGGAGACAGAGAGTCCCAAGCAGGCTCTGCGCTGTCAGCACAGAGCCTGACGTGGGGCTCAAACTCACGAACCGCGAGATCATGGCTTGAGCCGAACTCGGGAGTTGGACACCTAACCGACCGAGCCACCCAGGCACCCATCATCTTCACTTTAAAAATGTCAGATGAAATGGTCTGGCTATGACACGGTCATCAGTGGGGTGGACTAGAAAGCTTAGCGATCCTTTCAAATACAAGCTTTTTTCGTAAAAGCGTGGGGTTTTCTTGCTGTCCTGAGGGCTGGTGAGCAGAATGCAGCGAGGGCTGCGACAGTAACCTGGCCGGGTGGAGATGTGTCCACCTGCCCAGAGTTGGTGCAACCACTGAGAAGACAAAACCGAGGAAACCAGGTAGCACCAACGGAGCTCACTGGTAGAAGGAACAGAGAATATGCACTTCTGTGCACAACCCCTCCCACGGGAAGCCCATTTTGCCATCAAATACAAAAATAATATTAACGACACAGGATGGGGGTGAGAGGTCGGTTGTCCAAAGCCTCGGGCGGTGGCCGTGTGGTAACCATAAACGGGACGCCAAAGAGAAGCCCAGGCATTTGCTACGAGCTGTGTAAACTTGGTCAGGTCACTTAACCCACCACCCAAGCTTTGGTTCTTCCCATTGAAAACCAGGGACAACGACAGTGCCTACATCATAGCAAAACCGTGCCGCGCGACCGTGAGACTAAAATAATTCACAGTGGCGAGCCAGGGGAGGGAGGGCGCACAGTCAATATTCATGATTATTATTCACAGCGGTCAGCCTGAAAGGTAAATGGCAGGAGGGGCTGGTTGGATATTGCAATGTCTGGGGAATGCTTCCCAATCTGCCTCTTATTCCAGAAAATTCCACGTTGGTCCCTTGACCCCACTAACACCAGTGCCAGCTGGTTTCAACAGGGAGTGCTGGGCCGGCAGAGGCAGCCCTTGTGCTGTGTGTGAGCTGTTGGCCTATTGTCACCGTCCTCGCCTGGGATGGCAGTGGCGGCGGCCCGGCCTTCTTTCCAGTCATGCCCTCCTCCGCCCCTGTCACCCCGCCCCCGCGCCCCATTCTCTCCCTCTGCTGTGCCCAACAGTGGCCTTCTGTCTCCTTTTTGTTCATGCTTCCGCTGAGCCACACTTACCCCAGTTCACGAGCTCTAGATCTGTCCTCAGAAGCCCCGGATCCCGGAGGTCAAAGCGGGACCAGGCTGGCTCACTGGTGGGCGCTGTGCTTCGCGGGGAGTCAGGGGCGGGGGGGCTCCTTAAAACTGAGAACAGAAAAAGCCCCTTTGACCAAGGTGAATTCAAAGCCCCCCACTTCTGGCCACGGCGAAGAAAACAATAATCGTGTGGAGAGGGGGCTGCCCACACTGTAGTGTCTGAGACAGGACCCGAGACCTTCCCGGGAAGGGGAGAAATCCTTTTTGGCTGACTCCCCTGACTCTGTGTTTCCTACAATTCTACAACAAAGATCCAGGAACATGAGAAAAGGAAACTGAGAAAATGTGTCCTGGGATCCAAATTTAAGCCAAGAACAGGACAATGTGGGCCAAATGGAAATGAGGCCAAGAGTACTTTCTTGGGGCCCCAGCTTTTTATTTTTTTTTGTTTTTTCACATGCCCAAACCTGTTTCACTGCTTAGTGTGAACGATAGTTCTGGGATACAGTTCACTACGGGAAAGGAAATTTAATTAGCTCGGGCAAGCTCACCTTCCATCCAAGGTCGACACAGTCAAATGGCACATTAACCGTGATTGCTGCCAATGGATTTGTGAAAAAAGGAATAGACGAAGGAAGGGAGGAAGCTGGGGGGGGTGGGGGGGGAGGGGGCGGGGGCACGGAGAGAAAGAGGGAGGGGGAGGCAGGTGACATACTTTAATTAAGAGTCATACTGACAGAGGTCAACCTACATCATATGCAGAAAGCAACGGTCTCCCCTCCTTGCCACCCAGTCCCAATAAATTCCCAGATCACATTACGCACGTGCATGGACCGCTTTGCCTCACACGCTCTCTATCACATTCACAGGAATCTAAGTGATCAAAGTTCTATAATTAGGACTTGAAAGGTACCAATAACAACCCACGTTTGTATGCCGCTTTACAGTTCGCAAAACAGGTGCACTGTCATTACTACGTTGGATTCCTCGTGACCGTGCCGGGGCGGAAGGATGCCACTGTCCCCGTTTTACAAGTGAGGACTATGCTGAGACTTGCCACCGGGAGGAGGTCACAGAGTTACAAGGGTCCCAGCCAGGACCTGATGCTCGAACTCAAGACCTTTCCCACACTCTGGGAGAACGGTAGGGCCAAGCAAACACAGAGAGGGAAACGGAGGCACAGACTAGCGTAGTGGCTTGACAGATGACGCAGTTGGGAGCATTAGCCCTCAGTTAGAACTCTTCAGAGTTTCAGCTTACTAATATCGACACGATTATCTAAGTTCTCGCGAGAAAGGCCGTATATCAAGAAAGCATCACGCTTGGTAGGAATCGGAAGGATTTTGCCGTACGACGTCCTGTCTTCTCCATGTGCTGGTGTGATTATTTCGCATTGAATTATATGCATCCTATGAATAATGTCATTTCCAGAATAGAAGTAGAGAGCTCCAGGCCCTTTTACAATCCTGGGCAGAGAGTCTGAGCAATCCAGCTCATCTGAATCACCAGAAAGAGGCAAGTCTCAATTTGGAATCACAAAATAGATGATGCAAACGTTTCTCAGCCCTGCAAGGCGAGGGAAGCCTGGGCAGAACCAGGATCCGTCTGGAAGGCTTGGCTGCTTCTCTCCTGCCCGCTTTCCCTTTGACCGGCTGTGGCGTGTCCTCCGGGGCCCGTCCTCCACCTCGAAATTTCCTCGTGAGCTTGATAGTTCGGCCGGCCGGCAGGGCCGAACCAGGGACCTTTGTGCAAGGATGCCGTCTCGGGCACAGGAGAGACACATTCTGCTGACAGCTCCGTTCGGACTACAGCCCTTCGGCAAGGCCCCAGTCCCAATCACCGGCCGTGAGCACTGCAGGCTGTATGTGTTTTTCTCCTTCTGAGCCCTTTGGTTACGCTTTATTGTTTTTCCTACTTAGAAATTAGGCTGTCTCCATGATGCGAGACATCCTTCCTTTCTAGAATTTCCAGGAAGCACATTTCCCTCCCACGTGTTAGAGTTAATGTAATTGAAACCAAAGTTTGAGGCCATTTCTCCTAATTCAGGAAAAGTTGCACGCTTGGCAATGCAAATGGAAAGAGACAAAAAAAAAAAAAAAAAACCCCAAAAAAGCTGGTAGTGGATTTTTGCGGTGTTTTTCTCATTTTGGTTGTGTGTGTATGTTTCATAAAGCGCGCAGGAGAATTAAATTCAAAACACAACTGCTGGGAGAGCTAGAAACTCTTGTAATTCATGTTGTGCATAATGCATTTGGCAGGCCCGAGCACAGAAATTTCCAGAAGTGTTTGCGTGGCAGCCGTGCTTAGCCAATTCACATTTTTTAGCCGTCCTGGCCGGCTGCCCAGCCTACAGAAAAAGTCTTGTATCTCCACAAGTTTGGCCGGCCTCTCTGACGGGTTTCCAAACTGCATGGCAACGTTGGATAAGCTTATTTTCAAGAGCCAAAAATCTCCAGCTACTTATATTGTTACCAAATACCAGATGTGCTTAATACAGAGCGAGCAGAGCCAAACCCAGGGTAATCAAATAACCTATCATTACCATTTTCTAAAAACAAAAAATGCAATTGGAACACCAGATTACTGTTTTTCTTTGTTTGCTTTACGCCCTATTACTGGAACCCCTGGGGTGTTGGGAACAGGGCTCGGGCGGGGAGGCCAGCTTTGGCAGCGCAGAAGACGCTGTTTACAATCACACCCCGCACATCTGAAACATGTGTGAGAAAGTCAAGGCCCCAGCAGATTTCTCCCAGTCCTGCCGCTTGCGACGCCGTCCCCGGCACCCCCCCCCCTTCCCCGGGGAGGGGCCCTCGCCACCGCCCCGGAAAACACGGCAAAGTTGAGGTGCGCTGGGATTTGACCTTGAAGGAGAGGAATGTAGAGGGAGACGGGAGGGTAAGAGCTGGGACTTCACAAATTAGAGGGGATGCAAGAGTTGGAAGCTGCTGCAGCGGCTGCCGGAACCATGCACGGAAGTCCTGAAGGGCTTGAAGGCACACGGGGATGCTGCGTGGCTTTGTCAGAGGTCCTGGCTGGGCTTCAGCTGGTAGACCTCCGAGTATTGAACACAAAAAGCTCCAATTCCATTTTCCCCTCCTCTCATTGCTATAAATTCCTTCTTTCTCCTTCCCTCTCTCCTTTCTTCTTCCCCCCTTCCTTCCTTCCTTCCTTCCTTCCTTCCTTCCTTCCCTCCTTCCTTCCCTCCTCCCCTCCTCCCTTCCTTCCTCCCCTGCTTCCTTCCCTCCTCCCTCCCCTCCCCCCATCTCCTTCCTTCCCTCCTCCCTTCCTTCCTCCTTTTCTTCCGTCCTTCCCTCTTCCTTCCTTCCTTCCTTCCCTCCTCCCCTCCTTCCTTCCTCCCTTCCCTCCTCCCTTCCTTCCTCCCCTGCTTCCTTCCCTCCTCCCTCCCCTCCCCCCATCTCCTTCCTTCCCTCCTCCCTTCCTTCCTCCTTTTCTTCCGTCCTTCCCTCTTCCTTCCTTCCTTCCTTCCCTCCTCCCCTCCTTCCTTCCTCCCTTCCCTCCTCCCTTCCTTCCTCCCCTGCTTCCTTCCTTCCTCCCTTCCTTCCTCCTTTTCTTCCGTCCTTCCCTCTTCCTTCCTTCCTTCCTTCTTCCCTCCTTCCTCTCATAATTTTCTGGGAACACCATGGGAAGAAAAGTGTGGCTGCCACATCCCCTGCTGCTCAAACCTCTAGGCCTTCTGTTTTGCTAGTCCTGCCTCCCCAAACTCACAGGCCTGAAGACACGACAAGAGCAAACATTCTTCGCACCCCGAGGAGGTTGGTGACCCCGGTAAATGGCAAGCATGAGCAGCAGGGGTGATTAGAGACAGAGATGGCATCTTGCCATAAGAAATTGGAGAGCCAGTAACGATTCCGAAAATATCTGTGATCTGCATTAAGACAACTGTATAAATAAAGAACTAAGTGACTCGACCCTTGGAGAGCTGTTTCGAGAAAACCGTTCCTAAAAACGTATCACAATCCAACTGGGCCTTGAGGACCACGGTGCCAAGCCAAACTCAACGAGAAGATGCACAAACTCAACGAGAAGATGTTTTCCTTAGTGTGGAGTCATCGGGGGGATACGCCACGAACTTGGTCTAATGAGCAATGAAATGCTTTGAAAATATTTAAGTGGATGTGTACCGTAAAATAACGTGGAACGGGCATCTACAATACCTTTTGAACTTTCCTCCTGGCTGTCCTCACACGTTTTACACATCGGGGGTGTTGCTGAAAACTTGAGTGTGAATCCATATGCTAAGTGGAATTAGGTTTTAAGTATTCTAGGGATACTCCTGGCATGGGGGAACCCCGTATCCGTGAAGAAGCCACAGAGAAAGTCAGTACCTACACCGATGGTCTCCGCTCTGTTTGGACGTCCCCCCCGCCCCTGCCCTCGGCTTGCGAAGAGCCTTTGAGGACACGCATCAGCAGCGCCTTGCTCTCATTGCTGGGTCAGGGGAGGAAAGGGCCGGTCCTGGGGAAGGGTCAAGGGCAGGCTGTTTTGTTCTCCGGCAGCAAAACAGAGCAGGCGAGAGGAAACCACCCAAGTGATGAGCTCTGCAGAGGACAAGTGAAGCCTGAGTCTAAACACAAACGTTGAGGAGCTCATCTCCTTGGAGCTGTTTATATTACATAACTCAAATAAACACAGCAGCGTGAGATCGGTTCCCTTGGCGAGGGCCAGGACCACAGGGCCGAGAGGCAGACAAAGGGCGTCTCCTCCCACCCCGCTCAGAAACGGGCTTCCTTAAAACAACGACCCGACTACAGCAACACTAATAACACACAGGGACACACCAGCAGGGTTTAGCAGGATACCCTGAATAAACTAGGCCAGAGCCACTCTAATGAGGACCGGAAGGTGTCTTTCTTTTCTCCGGCTGAGCAACAGACCCTGGTCAGAGCAAGAAGAAACAAAACTGACCCTGGAATGATTCTTTGCATTTGCAAAGGAGGGAAGCCAGTCACCTGCGGTGGTCCTCTCAGTACTCAGAGCCGCTGGCAAACAAGGGAGGACCACAGTGGCTACCTGCCCAGGCATCGGAGGGGCAGCCGACCTTCTCAGACTTCAGCCCTTCGCCGCCCCGAGGCAAAACAGGGGGGTACCCCAGCCTCTGGGAAGCATCGGGCAGTTTCCATGGCATCTATGTGAAGAAGAAGTAGAAGAGGAAGAAAAAAAGAAGTTTCCAACTCGGTAAATGAGCACAGGCGCACAGGCCCGACGTCTGAACGAAATCAGAGAGCCTTGAAATTGAGAGCAGGCGAGAACCTACTGAAACCTTCTTTTTCGTCAGTGGCCTGCAGTCTCCTGGGACACAAGCCCTATCGTATGCCAGGGGACAAGAATAGAACCAAAAATTGAGAACACAGCCCTTAGCACGGGCTGATGGCATTGGTTGCCAACAGTTGCCCCATTAGTAGGCTATGGGGACATGCTAGGGAACATTTTCTCTGCGAGGCTTGTGTTTAAAAATATATCTTGCTTCAGAGCTGGCCCTAGGCGTGGCTGGGGAGTAAGAGCCTCCTTTTTCCGTGCTGAGAAGGTGCCAGTCACTCTGTGATTCACTGCCGATCCCTTACCCCTCTGAGCCTGCCCCTTACGTGCTGTGTGACAGTCACCCAGACCTCAACCCGGCCCGTGGCAAGTTAATGTTTCAGACGATTCCTGGATGGAAGCCACGCTCCAGGATTGCCCTCCCCCATGAACTTGCTGGATGCACGCAGGGCCAGGGCTGAAAGACGGTGGTCATTACAAAGGGCTCTGACCTCTTCTCACCCTGTGCATGTGTCCCTGGAGACATTGCTCTCTCCATTTCCTTATTCCCAGACGGAGGCAACAGTTCCTGCCCACGTCCCAAGGATGTTTAGAAGTCATGGCTAACGGAAATGACTGAGAAGCTCTTGGCAGATGCCCAGTTCAGAATCGCGTGCTGAATGACGGCCTCCCTCACCCACCCTCTGTACCGCATTACCTACGTGCCCTGCTCTCACCGCTCTGCTGACCGCCCTGGGGCGCGAAGCCGGTCTGCCCAGAGGTCCTGGGGTCCGCTAGAGAAGGTTCCCTTTGCGGGAACCACTGCGATCCCCGCATGGCCGAACTCGTATTCCGGGTCGGAAACAACAGGTGATAGATGAGCTGCAAAAGGCTGAAAGGCTGCCAGCATCCGGCCGCGGGCACCCAGGGCTTGGCAGCCCTTCCCCCAGAGGGGGTGGAAGTGAATCAATCGACATGGTGGGGTCAAGTTTGAGTGTGCCTCGGCAAAACCCTGGGGACCTCCTTTCTTGAAAAACAACTGGGACAGGGTGACAGCTGTTCAAGGATGCCAAAGAAAAGGGTCCCCCGGGGAAACCTCCCCAGGGAAGTCTCTGCCTGCAGGAGGCTGTGAGTGACACAGAAGACAGTCGGCAGGAGTGGGCACAGCCCGGCCCGGGTGAACTCTCCGGGTGGCCAGCGATCGGAAGCACTGTGCACGTGTAAAATCTGGCGGTAACCAGGACCGCGGTGGCAGCGGTGACATTGACTATCACAGACTGTGGGGCCTATCGAACCGTAGACCGTTCTGAAGCTGTGGCCCCTGTAAGGACTTGGCTGCAAAATGGCTACCATATTGGAATCGTCACAGCTCTTTTGGCCTTTATTGATTTTTATTTATTTGAGAGAGAGAGAGAGAGAGAGAGAGCAGGAGAGGGGCAGAGAGAAAGAGAGAGAATCCCAAGCAGGCTCCACACTCAGCATAGACCCCAACATGAAGCTCAACCCCACGACGGTGAAATGACCACCCAGAGGGACCACGTGACCCTCCCCGTTTGCACATGGGCCGCCGCCTCTGAGGCAGGCTGGGAGAATTCCTTGTGTGGAAGTCACCGGACTTCGATCCCCAAGACCTGGATTTGACTCTGGGATCAACCACTTCCTAGCAGTGTGAACTGGGCCACAGCAGCTAACCTTTCTGAGACTCAATGGTCCCATCGATAAACTGGAGCAAGCGATGCCTCACCTCGGGGAGGTGAGGGGCCGTCAGAGGAAGCACACAGCCCCAGGAGGTGAGATAAATCAGCAAAATCTGAATCTGGGTACAGGCGTGACCTCTTAGCTTCGGAGGCGAGAAGCCTCACAGTCACCTGGCAGGTGGGGGCGGCTGGAGGCCTCGGCCTCGGCCTTGGGAGCAGGCGTCGAGCCCTGGAAGTCAGCCTGCCCACCTCCCCCTGAGAGCTGGCAACAGGGCCGGAACAGGATCTGCTCGTCCCCTGTAATCCAGAGCATTTGCCACCAGGTTGCAGTGGCCTCTTTGACAGTTTCGCAGGTGACAGATCTTCCTCCATGTTCTCCTGGGCCCATCGCGCTCCCGGCCGCAGAGGGGACGTGCCCTCTTTCGGGTCCCCCCCGACCCAGTGGAATCGAAGGCCCCCAAAAGAGCGCAAAGGGGAGTGCCCTGTGCACCAGGGAGAACGAGCCTCCTTGTATTCTTTCTAGATGAATCTCCGGGCCTGCAGCAGCCCAGGGCGCATCCCAGGCCTGCAGCAAACCGGTCCGCTGCTGCGGGGCTGTCTCGACACGCTGTTTGGAAAGTCAAGATTTTCAATGTAAACTTTGTTCTCCCTTTCCTTTCTTCAGGGATTGATTCACAGATGCGGCTTCGTGCCCCGCTTCCTCTCCACGGCTCCGGTGCCGAAATCCGAGGTCACACGACATCGCTGTCAGAACAAGTCCACGCTGCCGCCGTCCTATCCGAGAGGCCCGCGCCGGGGCGGCCTTGGCTCCTGAGCCTGCCCTGGTGTAGGGTTCTCGGTGGCACTATTTTTGGCAGATTTTTTTTTTTTTTTTTTATCCTTGCTCTTTATCACAAGCCTGTCGGGCAACTGACAGAGGAATTGCAAGCTTGAATGGGCTTGTCTGACAGGCCAACTTTCATCCCTGGTGCTGCTGCCTGACTTTGAAAAAGGAACTCTGGGCAGAAGAGAGTAATTTCACACTGATTCCTCGCCGTCATTTGCTTTGGGGTTGAAAACGTCGCGTTTCAATCATCCCCGCTTCACGCCGCAGGGGAGAAGAAGGGCCACACGTGCAGGTGACGCGTTTGCCGCGGGCCCGCACCGAGACGACTGCCTGGCTCTGAAGCAAGAGCCCTGAGACACACGGGCAGGCACGCCAAGGAGCTCTCCACCAGCCACAAACGAGTGCCTTCAGAGGAGCCCATAAGAAATGGGTTCTGGCAGAAAGAGAGAGCCGCCTAGGACGTGGAGCCTCATATCGGACACCTCCATCATTCAAGAATCCATTAGAACGTCTTTCTCCCCCAGGCCCACGTTCCACGGAGGAGTTGGGTGGCTGTAGGCAAACCGCAAACGTAGGAGGGTCCGAGACAAGTGTGCTCAGCTCGGACAGGCGTGAGCTGGGAGATACGGGAGGGAAGGGGAAAGTGGCGTCCAGGCCAATGACAGCTGTAGAGGCTGTGCATGAAGCATCCGCCGGGGACAAGGACAGGGGCTCATGGGGAGGTCAGGGGATGTGGTCGTTCCCAGGTCAGCAGCAGGAAGCGGTGACTTCTCCCGCGTCATAAACCGTCCCGTCCTTCGCCACCTCTCGCCACGCTTACTCAAGAGGCCACACTGCCTGACACCTGCTGATTTTTCCTGGGATGGCTTCGAAATGGTTCACGTCCTTAATCTTGCCCCTCAACTGGATTGTAAGTTCTCTTACAATCTGGATTGTAACCCATACCTAACCCTCTCTGCATGCCCCGAAGCTCCTTCCTAGGGCTGAGCACAAACCAAGACTCAATAACCGCCCGGAGTCTATCGGAGACTTTCACACACCGCTGACAAAGATTCAGCAGTACTGGAGGGTTTGAGCCGGGATCAGCCAGCGTATTTCTCAGCGAACGAATCCAAGCTTGTTCTCAGTGGGACATCAGGCTATTGACGGTCTATCCAGCCAGACTTTTGGGCCTTCTTGGCCATGCCTCACATGCTGTAGACTCCAGCTGTGTGGAACCGAATGCTCTCGGCGCCTCTGTGCCTTTGCACAGGCTGATCCCTTGGCCTGGCTGCCCTTCCCTCATTCTTCCATCCGTGGACTTGGCGTTTCGGCTACAGGTCAACCCGCCCCTTCCCGCAGGGCGGCCAGCATCCCTTGGGCAGAGCTGGTGAGGCCTCCGCCTGTGGGTCCGGAGTACTTTCCAGAGGCCTGACAGGACAGGTGGCCTGGTGGCCCTGCCATCCGGTTAATGCTGTCTGCCTGCCCGATCTGCCCCCTTCGTCATCTCTCAACTTTGGCTCTCGGCGCAGTGCCTGGCACTTGGTAAAGGTTTATCGAATGAATGTGTCTCCCACATTTGGCCTATCATGGCGACGGCAGTCAGGGCCCAGCAGGTCATGTGGGGACACGGCAAAAGACGTGAGACCAAACGAATGCTTCGGAGGGAAGCAAGGCCCTGGGGCCCTCCCGATAAGCTGGGGCACCTGGGACCAACCCCCAGCTGTGAGGTTGGGGGAAGTGACACTTGCTTTCCGGAGCCCCAGCCTCATCTCGGGACCTCACTCCACCTTGTGGGGTTTCCAAAACGTCATGCAACCTTCTCATGGCCTTTAGTGACACGGCCGGACTGGGCGATTATTCCTGGTCTCCAGCGATGGGTGTGGGGTGTGACCAGGCAGCAGCAGTGTGTCGGGCGGAGAGGGTGGTGTTACCCCTGGATGCGGGGGAGGTGGCGAAGATCGTGGACTCCAGCCTGGCCTCACACCCAGCCCCCACCTCTGCCCCGCCGTGCGACGCGGTGGGAAGGCCTCAGCTTCCCCGCGCATAAAGGGTGAAGCAACCCCCACGGGGTCGTTCAGAAAGTCGGGCAAACGGACGCGTGTGAGCATCGAGGGGGATGCCCGGCACGTGACGATGGCTCCTGAAAAGCCAGCCCCCGTCATTTGGAACCGGAAGATGAGTGTCACATCTGGCTTTCTCCACTTGCAGGCTGTGGGACCTGAGCGGGTCAAGGTGTCTTACCTCTCCACTCACATTCTCTGGTTCCTGAGAGGAGGGCGGGACTGCTGCCCTCATTGGCTGTCTTGAGACGCAAGGAGATAATGGGAGGGAATGTGCTTTGCAAGCCACGCGTCTTCCTGGGGTAGCTGTGAGTTGCCTGTGCGAAGGCATTGAGAGGTGAGGAGACCTTGGAGATCCTGCCACCTGAGAGCTACCCCTTAATGGAGACAATGACCGTCTAGTAACCAAACTTGTAATTTCTGTAAAGCGCATGCTTTGACAGCCACCTGGGGTTGGGGGGGGGGGGGGGAGGTCTATTAGCGACCCGTAGGCAAAACTGTGACTCTCCCAATGCAAAGTTCGAGTCTGAGGGTCCACTTGGCTGAGCCACGGTTCCCAGACATGCAGTCAAACATTATTCTGGACGTGTCTGTGAGGGTGTATCTGGATGAAATTAACATTTAAATCATTGGACTCTGATCCAATGTCCTCTATAATGTGGGTGGGCCTCATCTAATCAGTTGAAGGCCAGAATTGAACAAAAGCCTGACCCCCACCCCCACCCCACACACACACCCATCCCCATGCAAGAGGTAATTTTGCCAGCAGACTGTCTCTGGACCTGAACTATAGCATTGCCTCTTCCCTGGGTCTCTAGCCGGCCAGCCTACTCAGCAGACTTTGGACTTGCCAGCCTCCATAATCACCATAATTGTGCTAATTACCTAAAATCTCTCTCTCTCTCTCTCTCTCTCTCTCTGTCTCTCACACACACACACACACACACACACACACACACACACACTGTTGGTTCTGTTTCTTTGAAGAACCCTAATATACCCATAAACATTTGGAGTCCTCAGATAGCTTTAAACTATAAACTCTAACAGCTCCAGTGAACACAGATTTCCCAGGGAGGCCACTTTCAAACACTAGCCGATCCTAAGCATGACTTTGTCCTGCCTCGCCTGTTCCCTTCCATGGAAACCACACATGCCCCCTCCTTCTGCTCCCTGACCGCCCCCGGTGCTTACCCAGGAGACCCTGCATGGTGTCCTGTGCTCTCTCAAGGGAACCGTGACTATAATAAAATCTTTAAAATTTCTCAGTCTCTCTCTGTCTTCACCTGCATCTGGTCTTTCCACACCTCACCCAAGGTCATGTGATAAAACAGACAGTGACTGCAGCCCAGCCCTAGTGGAACCGTGGGCCAGCCTCCAGGGATGGGCAAGTAGGTTATTTGGCCCCGTCATGTGATGCCCTGCTAGATGCCAAGGTACCACACTGTGAGATAGTGGGCTGGCAGAGAGGCAGTCCACTTCTCAAGCAGCCTGGGCCAAAAGAATCGTTCCTTGCAGAAAACAGCAATCATCATCCTCATATAAACACGATCTGGCCCTCCAGAGAGCCTGAGTGAGCCATGTCCCCAAGTGAGAGCAAATGTGCGTCCAGAGGAAGCGTATTTACCTGCTCGCTCAGGACCCACAGCAGCCTCGGCGCCCTGTTCCCGTTCCTGTCTCTGTTCCTCAGGGCGTGTTCCTGAAGCATCTGTGTCTGAGAGCTCATTCACCTCACCTGCGGGGAGAGGAGGGCGGTGACCTCCCAGGAAAGAGTTAAATCCCCCTGGGTGACTCATAAAGTCACAGAATCATACAATTACAGAACCTGAGAATTTCAGAGCCTGGAAGGGAGCTAACGGGTCATCAGGGTCCAACACCCCTCATTTTGAGAAGGAAACAAATAATCCCAGCTGAAACAAAGACTCCCCACTCACCTACAGTCCCTATTATGGAGTCCCAAGCGAGGGCTAATTTGACCGTGGAATCCGAGAACAGCTTTGACCTGCAACCAGAGTTCCTTTGGTGGGATTTCTCGCTGCCTGAGTAATTGATGCAAGGGTGCATCCCCCCTCTGTCCCGGTTAATCTGCCTATTGTCCCCGTCCATCTATCCCACACCCCACTAAGAACCGAGGCAGGGACAGGAGGCACACAGCTTTGGTTTGCTCTCACTTCCTCCTCCTCCTCCCTTTTGGTTCTCCTCTCCGACTGAGGCTGAAGATTGAAGAGTTGTGGGAGCCGGCTCAGCCCAGGGGCGGGCGCGGAAGAAAGGCCAGCAGCGGCCAGTGTCACCGTGGCATCTTTGAAACTCTCCGAGTCGCTCACACGCCCGCGGTTGCAGGCAGGACTGCTTGACAGAGTGGATGTTAGAAGGCACCTGATGAAGACACCCCAAATAATAAGGGGCTGAAAACAAGCGCATCTCTGGTCTTCAGGATGTCTTCCGATGCCAGGACCGGGGGGCCGCTGCACGGCACTGAGGACAAACGTAAATGAACCACCGCCATTGGGGGCCGTGCCTTCCCTATTCCCCATGGCCAGGAAAACTACCCACCAGGCCCCTGCTGGGGGTCACTGAGTTAAACGCGACAGCTGCTTATGAAAGGGCCTGGGTGAATCCACGAGATCAGTAATGACGCTGCTTTTTACAGGAGCTAAGAGAAGGGCAATTAAATCTTCCGCTTCGGGCCATATAAACTGATCTCCACAGGAGGGCAAGAATTAATTTAACTCCAAACACACAGGCCCGCCCAAGCCCTCCGACAGCCTTGTATAATGGACCCAGCGCGTGGCGGGGAAGACAGAGGGAAGGCAGCAAGATTTGTTCCAAGCACCAGGTATTAGCCAGCACACAAATCAGGAGCTTGAACTTGATGGGCCTCAAGGCTGATCCAGTGTGGCAAATCCTGGGCTTCTTACGGCTTCTCTCCGTACTTGGTTTATTACACACAATCTGTACAGGGGCTGTTTCCACACTTAATGGCAATCCTGAATCACTATCTATTTCCCATCTTCGCCTGCAAAATAGCAACCCAGAGCGAGTGCTGCACCATAAATACTGGGCCCCATAAAGCCACTGCTGTATAGATTTGCCTTTTTGTGCGTGTGTGTCTGATTCACTCGCGCTTTGGCCGCCTTCCAGGCTCTAGGAGAGGAAAAAACCATCCCGAGCATCCCAACAGCCTCATTTTGATCTGTGATACTGAGCAACTCATTTCCACTTCACAGGCTCTGCTGAGCTGTGCCACGGAAAGACAAATCCCAGACGTGGAAGGGGCGGGAGGCGGTGGAGGGGGAGGGGCCGGCGGGGAGGGAGGACGGTGGAGGAGAGGGAGGGAGGGAGGGAGAAGATGAAAACAGAAAAGGACCGCATTTATTAAGCTGTTTTTCTTTTGGTGAAAAGAAGCATTTATCAGTGATTTCATATATCATGTGAGAGGTGGCTTCCTGCCAATTTCCAAGAATCCAAACAACCCACTGACATCATATGCTAAATATAGCTCAGCCTTTGCTTTAGGTGAATAAATAATGCCGCTGGAAAGGAATAGGTTCTCTTCAGTTACATGTTTATTATGATCAGGCTGTCAGGCTTGTGTAATCAAGAGAATAATGCCCGGTTCCAAGGAGGGATTGTAGGCTATGAACTCTTCAAACAGTTTCGGGAGGGGAACGATAAAGCCCCATTCTGATGGCCTTTCCAGATGGCCAGCTGAGCCTGGCCCTGAGAGGGGAGGTGGGGGATTCAGGTGTCGTGGGTCTTCAAAGCCCTGATGAGAGCGTGTGCGTGTTCCCATGTCTGCCCTGTCCTCTGAACCAGCAAGGAAAGGTGGCTGATCCCTCTGCGGGAAATGCACAGAATGAAGACATTCAAAGGCATGGGTGTGGTCCCGAGCTTTCCACGAGGCTGGGGTGGAGGCGAGCGGGAGCTGGAAAAAGAGCAGGATGTGGTAGGTGGGAAGGATGGCCGAGGAAGGCCCTCCCTGTGTTCTGCGGGCCTTCAGGTGAGGGGGCTCCCCTAAGGGCGTCTGGAGATCCTACCCCACTGCCCTCCGGCCTTTGATTCCACCCCCCTGGAGCTTCCGCGTTGTTGTGTCAGAGCCACCTGAAGAATTAAGGTTTCTAATGAGCCCCAGAGACGCTGGCCTGCCCTGAGCTCACCCAGGCTCGTGGAGGACAGAGGGAGCCACACTGAAGGGCTTGCAGGTACTTGGGGGAAAGCGAGCAGCTGTAGGGAGAAGAAAGGACAAGAAAATCAGCGCCGAGAGATAAGGAGACTGTGAATCAAAATAGCTGCTGGAAGGTGTTGGATCTCTACTAACATCTGCAAGATTTCTCTTCACAGTCACGGATACAATAGAGGTGGTTACTATGGAAACGTGAAAAGCGGCAAGGGGAAGGGCGAGGGCTGGATAGAAAGAGGAAAGAGGAAAAGGCACACAACACTTTTAAATCATCAAAGAGGGATACGACGGCACTTTCCATCTCCGTTAGGAGAATGGAAGTTATTGAGCCCAGGGAGCAGTGAATACTACGCGGGACGGGTGGGGTCAGGCACTCGCAGACACTGTGATCCCTTCCCCCACCCCCCGTAAGCCCGGGCATTGAACCTGCTCCCCTGCAGTTAAGATCACCCACCGGAAAAGCATTTCGGGCCGGTAAACTCTGCTCCGTGGGGTTTGGCCACGGCCTTCCATAACGACCTTGGAGAGATCAGGTCATTTCTCTGTGCCGTGGTTTCATCACCTTCCTGCCTCCCAGAGAGGAATGACGAAGCACTTTGCTCAAGAGAAGAAATGATGGCGCAGTTTAAGGGCACGAGCATGACGGAGCCCCCAGCGCGGCCCGCGGGGGGCCAGGAGGGCTGCACGGGCCCACGCCGCGACTGAGCCTCCCAACTTTGCTTCCTTTCGGGGCCGGTGTTAGTGGCACGAAAGCGTTTTCTGAGGCTGAGGAGAATTTTAACAAGCCGCTTACCTTTTATCCAGAATTCGCAAATACACTCCCCTAGACACTGGTGCTCTCCGATGTAAATATAATGTGAACCGCAGAGGCCGCTTAGATTTTCCTAGGAGCCATATTTAAAAAAGTAAAAAGAAAGAACATCAATTGCTCTATACCCTCAATATATCTAAAATGCAATCATTTCAGTATAATCCATATAGAAATCATCAGTGAGGTATTTTATATTCTTTTTTTTTTCCATACCAAATCTTTGAAACCTGGTGTGTGTTTTATACTTGTAACACATCTCAATGAGCCACGTTTCGAGGGCCCACTAGCCACAGTGGCTACTGCCTACTGTATTGGACATTGCAGCTCTAGAATTTTCTATCCTATGAGGAATACAGAGAGGTAAGAATACAAAAGAGGTCCATTTTGCTAGGACGCTAAATTCTAACCAATTGCCTTGTATCACTATTGGAACAATAAACACACACACACACACACTTCGAACAGGTGGCCAGTCTCGAATATTCCTCTTGGCCGTTGAACAGTGAACATTCTGTGATTAAGATGAAAGTTGACGGGCCAGTGAAATCACACAGACTCAGCTCAAGCCACGTCTCTGTCACTTCCTGAGTGTGACTTTCTGAGTTTTCCCCAACCATACAATGGGAATTAGTGAGGCCGCCCAATCGCTTTTCGGAGTAAATAAGATAATGCCCAACGCAAGACCCAGTGCGTAGTAGGTGTTGTTAGGGTAGCTCACTTCCTGTCCCTGGTCTCAGCGCTAGTTTACCAGTCCGCCCTGGACCATCTATTCTTCTCTAGGCCTCTGTGAATGAAGAAACTAGAACTGTGCATGTCTTCGCGTGCGGGAAACCACTGGAGGTAGAAAAAAAACACTGTAAGGACGGACATCGACTTATTCCACGAATTCAGCGCAAGTAATAGCTGGGTGTTTTCCCAGCACTGAAAGACACGAAGACTAGCCATTCCAAGTTCTTCTTGGATGGCCGTGGACCACACGGTAAGAGACTTAGGAAAGATAGTCAAAATACATCCTTCAGCTTCCGTGTTGTGCTGTCCAATACAGTAGCGACTAGTCACATGAGGCTATTGAAACTGACATTAGTTAAAACGTAAACGTTTTATTTTCTTGGGCACACTCTCACCACATTTCAGGGGCTCAGCGGCCCCACGGGAAAAGGGGCTGCCGGTTGGACTGTGCAGGCACATTTCATCACAGACATGCCACCCTGGGGATTTCAACCATTCATTCAATATGCAACCAAATATAAAACTCAGAGAGAGTCGGACATCGTGAGCGAGCCAGTCGAAAGCCAGACGAGATGGGTTCGATCCTGACCTCAGCACTTCCCAGATAAGTCAACTTACGTAAGTTTCTTAACCTCTCGGTGCCTCCGCTTTATCATCTGGATAATGGGGACCATGTTAGCGGAACTTAATTCAGTGGGGTATTGTCACTTAAGGACAGAAAGGCACGTGAAGTGCTTCCCACAGCGCCTGGCATGATGTGAGTGCTCAACTCACATTAGCTATCAGGACTAATTACACCATATTCACTACTTCCCAACATAAGGGAGGGTCGGGATCATACTTAAAGGTGAAGGTACCCTTGATTAACCCAAAAAAGCTTCCCGGAAGAGGTAATCCCTTGAGCTGTGATTCAAAGGGAGTCCTGCAAGCATTCAAAATCCTCGGTGGGCATTTATTGAGCATTTACTGAGTATAAGGCGCTGTTATCGATGCAGAGATGATACGAAAAGCTCTCTTCCGCCCAGAAGTCCTCAAGGAGGACAAAAAATAGTGTTGATATGAGCAAGGGCCATGAAAGACTTAAGCACTGAGTGCCAGGTGAGCCTGGAGAGGGAGCCTCTGACTGAGCTGCTGAGACTTCGGAGGGGTGGTCCCTGAGTAGACCCTTAGAGGGCTGGCAAATGGCAGGCAGGTGGAGGGAGGCAAAACCGATGAGTGGCCGGGCCTTACTCGGTGACTAAAGTCACCCGTCCCAGCCTCTGAATCTCTAGGGACAGTTAATCAACCTCTTGCTGGCTAACAAGACAGACTCCAGCCTGTGCACGAGCACCCCCTATGTGGACAGAGCCCCTCAGGAGTAAGGGGAACCACCCAACACCACCCCCAGCCCTGGGGCCCGCCTAACTGCCCACCTCACTGCAGAGATGGGAAAACGGGGAGACGATCAAAAACGGCTCGACTCTAAGACAAGTTTGAGCACGAGGAGTCCGGGCAACTCGCCCCATTATTATTCTGGTCACCGTTCATTCTTTCAAAGTTGGAAGTTTTGCACAGACACCAATGTTTCCTCTGAAAAGGGCCAGCACGTCCCTGAAGGCCGCCGCGGGGGTCAGGATGGGCCTGTTTGTCTAGTATCGACAGGCCGACGTGCCAGGCCTCTGCCCCCAAGGGCCGGACCGGTGTGCCAGTCAGGTACCGACAGCCAAGTTGGAAAGGAAAGTCAGAAGAGCATGTCTGTGGGGGCTGGGAAACTCTGAGGCTGCCGACCGCCCTGGAATATCAATGGGCCTGCACAGGCCTGACAGTCAGGAGGCGGGAGGCCAGACCAGCCTCCCTGCAGGCCTCTCCCAGCACCTGGGGCTCACGCCCTGGAGATTAGGTAACTGGGGTCCTTAATGGGTGACGGATTGAGCCCACGATCTTCATTTATGCCCCAGGATGGAAACACTGCATCTCCCCTCAGGAATTCTGGTTTCTTCCCTGATTTCTCCTGTTCTTGCTGGCAGCCATCAGAGGAGGAAGAGGCCTTTCCAAAGATCTGGGCCTCCTGATGTCACCCAGCGTCCAGCCTCAGAGAGGGAGAAATGATGGGAGACGCCCTGAGGGTGACCAACCAGCTAGGGTCGTCTGGAACTACCCTTAGTTTTAGTACAGTAAGGCCCTCAGTCCTGGGCCAACTGGGACAGTGGGTCCCTTGCCTCTCGTCCAGCTTCCTGCTTGGCCCTCAGGGCCCAACTTGAGGTACTGACTGAGCAGCAAACATAGCTAGAGACTTCCATGAAAGGATTGGCCTTCCTCTCCCAACAAAGAGCTCTTTATGTTCTAGTCAGCGAAGGAAAAGCCTGCCAAGGCCGTTTACGCCCCTGCCTCAGCTGCCTGACCAGGAAGAAAAGTTGGTCAGGAGACTCAGAGGCCAGGGGAGAAAGACCGAGAGGCCACACCGCACAGTGAGAGCTGCCTGAGGTGGGTGCCTGGTGCCCTGCCCTGCTGGCGACCACAGAGTGAGCTTCGGGTCATCAGAGGCCCGGATAGGGAAAGGGCACAGGAGGAGACAGCCGGGCATCACGTCCGGATCCCTGCATGTGCGCGCAGGGATGCGCTAGTAAATGTTTAACGGGTCCTCTAGCGTGGGGGGCGCGGTGGAGCCCAGAGTAGCATTTGCCCATTTCTTTGGTGTAAACGTTTCACGGCTGATTTCCAGCCACCAGTGTGATGCCGCTGAACACAGAATGTGAAGAGATACGCGTAGTTGGCCGTGACGAGCAGGGCCAGCTGTGTCCCTATGCTGTGCGCGTGGTCTGGCTGTGCCCACTGAGCGATACGGCCAAGCCCTGCACTGGGCGACGGAGAGGAGGCTGTCACTTCATGCCAGAGGGAGGGCGGGAGTTCCCAGTGCCTTCAGCGGCACCAGGAACCTAACTTACTCTCTGTTACTTGTAAGCGTGTTTCGGGAAACAGGAGTTATAAGGGACCAATTCCGAGGACATGGGTGGGTCTATTGGTGGCTGCTGTAGGATCCATTCTCTAGCAAGCCAAGGCAGAATCAGATCTGCAGTTTTCTATGCAAACGGTAGGGAATGCACAAAGTAGTGAGATACTCCAAAAAACAAAAAAAAAACCAAAAACAAACAAACAAACAAAAACTAAAAGAAAAGCAATTATTTTTCCTCACCACTAGAAAACACTGTTTTTGTGGCTCTAACCTAGAATCAATTCTTAAACCCCTCTTTTGTATAAAGCATAACTTGTAGTAAACGCCAAGAGCGTCGTTCATTTCACTTAATGATAAATAAAATGATGTTTGACCAATTTGATGAAGACAGTAAGTCAAACTTAGATGTGCTGGCATTTGCTGTTGCTGAAACCACAAATCTTATTGAAAAGCTTTTTGCATTTGAAATATGCCAAGTGCAAACAAAATTTAGGAGCGAAAGTAAAGTTAAATATTTAATGACATAATTAAGTCTTATTAATGGTATGTTCTTTATTTTGTGGATTAAATATTCACAACGATTATCATCTCTTTCATCTTTATTACTTAAGCCATGTGTTTTTCATAATTATTTGTTAGGTATTTTCATTAACATTTGATGAATATTAATACTTAAAATAAAAAACAGTTTTTATTTCTGTTGTAATGACTTTACAGGGATAATAATATATAACTAAATGTTTATCGTGTGTTCCACTTGCTAATATTTAGATCACTGGTTTTGTTGCCACCGAGTGGAAACGTGGAGCACTATGGGTGACAAATGACAATCGCCACAGTCTGCCATTATTCTTTATTTATTTAATCCACTATTCTTAATGTAGCTTCTCTGTGGGACTAATATGAATTGCAAACTTACACATAAAACTCATAAGTAGTGTTTGGGGTTTAATCCTTCTCTGGTGTTAGTGACGGCTTGCCTCTCAGACATCCTAATTTATTTCCCATTTTTATCCCATTTTCCTCACCATTTTGGTCCATCAGCGTTGATGCTGCTCTGGCGCATTCTCTCTCCGTGACATTGAAAGCTCAGGCCCCATTGGGGCGCCCAGGGGCCACAGTAGGTTAAGTGTCTGACTTCCACTCAGGTCGTGATCTTACGGTTTGTGAGTCAAGCCCCGTGTTGAGCTCTGTGCTGACAGCTCAGAGCCTGGAGTGTGCTTTGGATTTTGTGTCTCCCTCTCTCTCTCTCTGTCCCTCCCCCACTTGTGCGCGCTCTCTCTCTCAAAAGGAAATAAATAAACATTAAAAAAACAAACTTAGACCAATAGCCTCTCAGATATTTTCCTTACGGCACAAAGGGCCAGGGTTTTCCATCCTGGACAATATGAAGCAAATGCACGTGGCTCTCCTAATTTTCCAATCAGGCAGTATTTGCAGAGAGCAAACAGGAGCGGGTCTAATCAACATGACGGCATAAAATGCATATGGCGGCCATCGCTTCGGGCGCCCAGTGTGGCGGCCATATTGCCATCAGCAACACACTCCAGAGAGCCCGTCGCTTCCGGGCAGCCCGGGAACTGCATCTTCCCCACCCCCACCTCCGGTTCCCACACCTTGTGCTGCTGACCCCCTTGAAGGCTTTCTGAGGCTTACGTGCATTTTCCCTGGGGATGACCATTGGGGAAAGAATGGTGATGTATTATGGCCTTACGGTTGGGCCCACAACCACAGAAGCCCTGGTCCGGGTCCCTGCTCAGCATTCTGGGACCAGCAAGCAGGCATCAGGGTGCAGACAGAGTCGTGCCAGTTAGGACACGGTGCCCTTTGGCTTTCCTCGCACAGCCTTTCCTCTTCTGCAGAAGGCATCTGCATTTTTAAAGCCACAGCCTGTTCTCGAGAGCTCTAAGCAGGAGTGAGGAGGGCTTCTAGCCAATGACAACCTACAGGTAGTTTATGATTTCAGTTTAGGAGAACCCGAATTCATTCCATTTCCTGAGAACCTACCACGCTCGGCCCTCTTGGAGGGCTCTTTCTGCCTCTCCCGAAAACCCTGCAGAGAGGAAGAGATTGCCCCATTTTTATGGGGAGTGAGGTGAACACCCTAAGGTCTCACAGCTGGTGATGGGCACAGCTGGGGTTCTAAGACACAAAGCCAGGACTCTCTGGCTCAGAATCCTGTGCGAGTCGACACTACCTCCCTCGTCAGCTACTCGTCTCTGCGGTTATATAGGACACGCGCTCCAGAGAAATCTCATTGTTAAGAAAACCTGAATACAGACAGGCACAGGGAAAGGAATATGTGCCACCTTATTCGTGATGTGCAGGAAGACAGCGTGGGCGTTTCCTGGCCCCACTGCCCTTATGCGTGCCAACTGTTTGGCCTGGATGGGAAAACACCGTGCCCTGCTGTCAGATCTGTACGTGTGAGACCTGGTCTCCAGCTAGACTGTCTTCAGCGCTCTGAGAAGCAGCCAGCCTTAGGTGTCCCCGTGTCCCCCCCCCCACCCCCCAACAAACCGGTCCTGGAGTATCTAAAACTCACACTTTAATGTCTGCTTAAACCATTTTCATTAACAAACGTACCAGTTCAGGATGCCCAGGTGGCTCAGTTAAGCGCCGACTTCGGCTCGGGTCATGATCTCGCGGTCCGTGGGTTCGAGCCCCGTGTCGGGCTCTGTGCTGACAGCTCGGAGCCTGGGGCCTGCTTGGGATTCTGCGTCTCCCTCTCCCTTTGTTCCTTCCCCACGCGTGCTCTGTCTCTCTCTGTCTCTCAAAAATAGACAAACATTAAAAATAATAATAATAAATTTTTTGAAGTGCCAGTTCTGGTGACTTCCACTCATGGATCTCTTGCTGTTGCCGCTAAGAGCCTGGCTTCATGTGGACAAGGCTGCCAAAAGCAAGTCACGATATAAGACAGGCTCAATTCCTACCACACCCCCGGGGATACATCTCCCAAGCGACACACGGGCCTCAGTTTCCCCTTCCTGCTCTGAGCACATGGAGAAGAAAGCCCACGTGGGCTCAAAAAGGACAAATATGGAATTTCTGCAGCCCAGGGTGAGCCAGCCGGCTCGGCCGCACACAGTGACGTCAGGCTGCCCCTGGCTCTCGTCTGTAATGTCTCTCCTTGTCGAGCCCGCAATGTGACCATTGTTTATTACCTATCGAGCCCCAGCACCATATTTGGCTCTGCACACAAGATTGATAGATTCTTCCTGTCACCGGCCTCACTTGGGTGGCAGGGCTCCAGGCGTCCTCCCCACCTTCCTCTCCTCCTTCCACCTTCCAACAATCCCAGAGACTCTGAGCAGGCCTCCCCACCGCCGCTGCAGACCCCTTTGAAGAAGCTGTTTCTGGAACAAGAGGGAGCTGATGACAGATCCTCAGTTGGCCTCCAAGCTCCGGACCCAGCCAGCCCGGTGAATCCTCCCTGCCATGGAAGCTGCTGACAGTGGTGGGGACTTTCCGGGATCTTCCCCCTCCCCACCTGCCTTTAGCTCCTGCGTCTTTTTTGGACGGAGGCCTTGAGATTCATAGGCCTATGATTCACATCTGGTGGGGGAGGGGAGGAAGCTGAGACCTAAGGGCCGTTTACACCCCCTGATGGAAAATAGTCCAGTTTGGACTATTTCGGAGTGGAAGTGACACCGACCTGGAAACCAGGGTCCCGCGGTGAGTCAACGGCAGCTTCACGGTGACTTCATTTTGCATTTTGGCCCCAGAGAATTGTGGCATCGGATCAGGAAGGATACTTTGGAAAGCCGAAAGATGGTGAGGTAGAGGTGTGTCAGTCATGAGACTGGGAAGCCCGGTCCTTGCTCTGTCACCAAGTATCAGTGTGACCCTGGCGCTGAAACTTACTACTCCCCGTCACTTGAAGGTCGGGCTCACTGTAACCAACCCAGTGAATATCTGTCTCAACACCTGAAGGTGAAGAGAGGTTCCAGAAGCTCCCGCTGGGGGTTGAGAGTCTGAAGTTGCAGGTGGAGGAGTGAGCCATGCTGAGCAGGCGACGCATTGCAGCCCCCCTCCCCGCCCCCTGCCGTGTTGTTTAACCAGCGACACGAGCCCCTCCCCAGACCTACGAGTCTCACTGGCCGGTGGGGGGTTGGGGTAGCTCTCCCACACCAGCCACTCTCCAGTCCTCTGGCACAAGCTGGGTGACCCACAACTCAAACCAATTCCGACACCAACTGACCCCACGATCCTGCCCCCATATCGGACACTGGCTGTTCGCGGGGTCCCGGGGTTACCTGTACCTCCACCGGCTGACTACAAGGTCAGTGAGTCCTGCCACCAGGACTCAGCAATTCATTGGAAGGACTCACAGAACCAGAAAAGCACTGGGGTGCCTGGGTGGCTCAGTCGTTAAGCATCCGACTTCGGCTCAGATCACAATCTCACGGGTCGTGAGTTCAAGCCCAGCTTTGGGCTCCGCACTGACAGCACGGAGCCTGCTTGGGATTCTCTCTCTCTCTCTCTCTCTCTCTCTCTCTCTCTCTCCCCCTCTCTGTCCCTTCCCCACTCGTGCTCTCTCTGTCATATATAAACAAACATTACCAAAAAAAAAACCCCAAAAAACAAAAAAGAAAAGCACTATACTTAGAATACAGTTTATCACACAGGGTAGAAATGAACAGCCAGATGAAGCAGTACATAGGGCAAGATCTGGAAAGGTCCCCAGCGCAGAAGCCTCTTTCTCCATGGAGTTGGGGCGCACCACCCTCCTGGCACATGAGTGTGTTTGCCAACTCAGAGGCTCCTCTGTCCTTGTCCTTTAGATTTTATAATGGAGGCTTCAATAAGTAGGCATCACTGATTAATGATTAATGGCATTGGCCATTGGTGATTGAACTCAATCCCCAGTCCCTCCCCCCTCTCTGGAGATCGAGGATGAGGTGGGGTGGGACTGAAAGTTCCTACCCTGTAATCACGTGTTTGGTTCCTCTGGGAGCCCTCAGGAGTCACCTCATTAGCATAAACTCAGGTATGGTCAAGGGGACCTTTATAAATAACATTCCTGGGGCGCCTGGGTGGCTCAGTCAGTTAAGTGTCCACCTTTGGCTCAGGTCATGCTCTCACAGCTTGTGAGTTTGAGCCCCGCATCGGGCTCTGTGTTGACAGCTCAGAGCCTGGAGCCTATTTCGGATCCTGTGTCTCCCTCTCTCTCTGCTCCTCCCCCACTCATTCTCTGTCTCTCTGTCTCTCAAAAATATGAATAAACATAAAAAAAATAATAAAATAAATAAGTAACATTCCTATCACTCAGGAAATCCCAAGGGTTTTATGAACTCTGTGCCAGGAACCACCAGGGACAAAGACAAAATATACATTTTTTTTTTTTTTTGACTATATCACAGGTAGACAGAAATATAAATGCATGTGGCAGGTGCTGCCGAGACTGAGAGCCCCGCCTGCTAACGGGAGGCTACAAAGCGGAAGCGGTCCTCGGACCAGGTTGCGCTTGGAGAGAATCGTATCCGCAGAGGCTCACAACGGCTAGGACACGTGGGATGTTTGAATCCTGATATCCGTCCGACCTCGGACAGGACACTTGCCCCTCGGAGGCTCAATCCCTCCATCCGTAAAAGGGGTTATAACTGCAACACTTCAGGGGTACGATGGGAAACAATGAGACTCGTTAAGGAGAAGCTTAAGACCATGCCTTGCACATACTAAGCACTCGGTACCTTTAAGCTCGTACAGCGAGTAAGGATGATGATGACGATTAAGGAAAATTGCAAGGGGAGACGGAGAAATCGTGTGGCTGAAGCACTGGGTATCGTGGCCCCAATTACCTCACGATCCGCGAGACATCTGCTTACTCAGGCAACTATTCACAGACCAGCAGACAACTGGCTCCCAGACAATTGCTTAATGGTCCGTGGGGTGACCTGTCCTCCTTCACGCTGTGGGAACCACAGGGCTCCCCTCTCTGTAACAGCTTCCTGGAGGCCTAGAAATTTTTGCCTAGTTTGGCTGGCACGGGATCCAGATTTGACGATGCCCCGAATGAGAAAAAACTAATTTTTGCAACAACAGCCGTGAGATATTTGTTAAACAAAGCAAAAACGCTAATCAAAACAGGAGAGAGAGGGCCAAGTTTTCCTGAGGCGGTCTTCCAGCTCCTGGGAAATAGGCCTCAAAACAGGGTCGAGGGAAGCTGGTGTTGTTTGTGCCCCAGATGCCTCGAGGGAGGGCGACGGGGAGACCCAAGACCTGGAGCTGGCTTGCTCATTGTGGGGCTCACGGATCTCGGAGGCCCTGGGGTGGTCTTGAGAGTGTGGCCGGCCGAGACCTCGGGGCCGAGCTGAGGTGAGCCCAACATGGGGGACACACGGACAGCTCGTGCCCCCAGTCCACCGGGGAGGCCACCTCAGGCCATTGTTTCCTTTGCACCACGCACCACCCCCAGGCACTTCTTCCCTCTTCCTGCAAAAGAAACATCCAGTGCCCTGTGTTGAGTCTCAGGGCTGGGGTGGTCTGTCATCCACATCTCTCCAGTGTCTGGGCCCTCCTCTGCAAGCTCAGGCTTGAGGCGCAGGGACGGGAGCTCTGTCAGGCCTTATGCACAGCTCCTCTGTGATCAGCGCTCCCAACATGTGGGCTGGGACCGGAGAAAAGCCATCCACAGACGAGCTCACTGCTGCCTCTCAACATGCCGGCCGTTTGGGGCCTGGTGGTGCCATCTGTAGTCTCCTCAGCCTGCAGTCTGCCTGAGGTCTCACACGAGGGCCCCTGACTACAGAGAAAATGAGATGCTCTCTCACACACACCTCTGTGGAGAGAGGGTCATCCCTCTCTCTCTCTCTCTCTCTCTCTCTCTCTCCTCCAGCTGGAGGTCCTCAAGAAGCAAACACTTAGGGTCTCCCTTTGGGGTTCGCAATCATGGAGGCCGGGCACTTACCACGTTACCACCTGGCAGCTCCGTCCAGAAAGTGCCAACCCCACGGGTCACTCCTGGGGCCCGGGGCCAGCCAGAGAGGCCACGTGGAGCTGCATTAACTCTGGAGGGGTTGTGGGAGGGAAGTTTGGGAGACTCTTTGGCACAGATACCCAAGCCAAGTGAATCTTAAAGAATAAGCAGGAGGGAAGATGATGGAAGCAGACAATAGATAGGACACTCCAGGCCACACACCATAGGAGCGAGGAAACTGAGGTGAAAACGTGCCGCAGGTTAGGGTGACTTCATGGGCATTTGACCCAAAAAGTCACACAGGCCTTGTACTTGGGGCTTAATGCTCTGTGGCCGCCATTTTGAAATTCTTCATTTTTTTTTTTTATGTTTATTTATTTTTGAAAGAGACAGAGACAAAGAGAGCACGAGCAGGGGAAGGGGAGAGAGAGGGGGAGACACAGAATTCAAAGCAGGCTCCAGGCTCTGAGCTGTCAGCACAGAGCCCGACTTGGGGCTCAAACTCACAAACGGCGAGATCATGACCTGAGCTGAAGTTGGACGCTTAACCGACTGAGCCACCCAGGCGCCCCTTGAAATTTTTAATCTTATCCTTGAATTTTTGCTTTGAACAAGGGCCTGCTGTTTCACCGTGTTCTGGGTCCTGCTACTTATGGACCTACCCTCCTGGGGTCCAGGACATGACAGGAAGTTTGGGTTTGAAGTGGGAGGGGTAGAGGTGGCTAAAGGCTAAAGAGATATGCGGTGGCTAAGACCCCCAAATGCTACACCAAGGAGCTCAGGTCCTGTCCCAGAGAGAAGCGGGTTTGAAGGGGGAACAGTAGTTAGGTTTGCATCCCATAAGGGCGTCTCTGAAAGTGGGGTTAAGTTGGGCCTGCGCACGGATGCAGGAAAGAAATACGTGGCTAGTTTTTCCGTTTTTCATTTTCTGACCTGCGATGGTATTTAAGCACGTCAGCCTTGTTCGTATTTGTCAATAAGAGCTCTTATCCACTACCAAAATAACTGTGACCCTTTAAGAAGAGGACAAAAGATGGGGGAAAATGTAATCATGTCCCAACTTCATTCCCCTGTATATGTCCAGGGTGAGATCCAATCTGTGGGCGAGAGGGTGGGGTGCACATAGCAGACTGGCCCGCGAGAGGCCTCCCTAAAATTGTGTGCTGTACAGAGGGCTTTAACAATAGGCCTACAACTTTCTTGGCTTTTTTTCTATCCTGCATACCAATTATTTTTTCCATTTGCTAGGAACCCAGCGTTGACCTTGAAAAATACCATTCATGTTGGTAAACACATGCTGGTTGTTTTACCAGACATGGAAATCTGTGCGTTAGCTGCGACCTCAAGACACCCTTGCTCCAAAAACAGCCGCCTACAGGTCTCAGCCCAAATGGGCAAGCGTCCAGGGGATCTGAGGCTTGGAGGAGAAGTAGTCGAAAGTTAATGCGTTTATCTGAGCCCCTTTGATCTAAAATCAGGCTGACAATCCTGTGAGGCCAGACTCGCCCGGAAGATTTTCAGGCTTTCCTCAGATTCAGCTGGCCGTGCTTGGGAACGGTCTTCCCTCCAGCAGCTTAGGACTTGGGCTTTGAATAACTTGATGCTACAAATCAAAGTCTCCCTGATATATGAATGAGAGATTTTAAGAAGAAAAGAAATTAGATTTTTTTCAAATTAGACATCTTGAAACTGACAAACGGGCTGCCTCTGAGTCGGTTTATTTACTTGCAAGATAAACTAAGTTCAGTAAAGGAGGAAAAAAAAAAAAAAAAAAGCTCAAATCAACCAGAAATCACAGAAGGCACTGAGAAAATATTACTCTTAGTAAATAATAATTATCCAATTTTTCAGATACTCTGATAGCATTTTCCCTGTTCATAAAAGTAATACATGTAGACTGTAGAAATTTTGAAAATTCAGCAAAATAGAAGATCAATAATACAATGACTGCCTAAACCACCACACAGAAGTCATGTTGTGCACATTTTGAGGTGTTTCTTCTCAGCTTTGTTTCTATGTACACATTTATAAGTTCTTTCAAAGTCTCTCTGAAGCCTTAAAAAAAATTGTGTTAACATTTACTTACTATTGAGAGACAGAGAGAGACAGAGCATGGGAAGGACAGAGAGGAGGAGACACAGAATCGGAAGCAGGCTCCAGGCTCTGAGCTGTCAGCACAGAGCCCGATGCGGGGCTCGAACCCATGAACTGCGAGATCATGACCTGAGCCGAGGTCAGAAGCCCAACCGACTAAGCCACCCAGGTGCCCCCTCTCTGAAGCATTTTAAACTTAATTAAACTTAACGCTCATTTGAAAACGTGATGAGTTAAGTGGCCATATTTTAAAATCATGCTTTTTTTCTAATTAAAGAAATAAAGTATATGGGGTACAAGAAATTTGTAAAATACAGAAAACACAAAGGAAGACAACAAAAATCACTTGGATTCCAGCCAAAGAAAACTATGATTAATGTTTCGGTATGAACCCTCCTTTTTTTTTTTTCTTTCCGTTGTATATATGTGCTTTTCTTATTTATTAACAATAACAGTGTACCCCAGTTTACTCTTTGCAATTTTCACTTAATGATACACAAATGAATATTTCCCATAAGAATAAATGATTTTTAATGGCTACCTAGACAGTATTCCTCTGTATAGATGTATAATAATTTACCTAACCAGTCTCCTATGTAGAATTTATACGTTGTTTGTAAATTTTCATATTGTCAACCATGTCATGATTACCATACTTATGAATGACATCTGCCTACTCTCCTAACAAATTCTTAGAGTAAAATTCTATTAAAATATATATATACACATACATATTTATTTGATAGATAATACTAAATTGCCTCCAGAAAAGTTCTACGAATTTGTACTTTCACTAGTTCAATCTTTTTAAAACATGATTTAGTGGCAACTGTAATTAGCTCTGTTTTGTCATTTGAAACAATTAAGGCAGAAACCAGTATCACGATGAACGCGACACAGCATGTCGATGAGAAAAGTTACCATCACGCCGATCTGGGATATATCTTCACATGTGGTTGATGTGTACTCTCATTTCATTCTTACAACAATCCCCCAAAGAAAGTTGTTTTTTTTTTTTTTAATGTGTATTTATTTTGAGAGAGAGAGAGAGAGACACAGAAGACAGAGTGTGAGCAGGGGAGGGGCAGACAGAGAGAGGGAGAAACAATCCGAAGCAGGCTCTAGGCTCCGAGCTGTCAGCACAGAGCCCGACGCGGGGTTCGAACCCACGAACTGTGAGATCATGACCTGAGCCGTCAGAATCCCAACCGACAGGACCACCCGGGCGCCCCAAAAAGAAAGTTTTTTAATCCCCATTTTTAGATAACAAAAGCGAAGCTCGGAAACCCCAAAGCCTTTCTTTTTGCACCCATGACACCGTGCTATCTCTCTGAGCCCAGACTTTCGAGTGGCCACCCGGCTGTGACGTAGTCAGAGAATCCTAGCGTGGATCCCGGTCCTACAGACACCAGTCACTTCAAACCTCTCAGACACAAATGCTTCATTTTAAAGGAGTCATGAGACGAACATCCTCCCTTTTGATAAACGTAATGTAAAAGGTCTTGCTCCTGGATTTATTTTTCAGGTAAAAAGAGCTCCAGGGTTTTGTGGTCCTCTCCTGGGGAGGCGGGGGGGCCAGGAACGAGAGGAGGGATGGAGGCTAAGGAAGAGAAAACCAGCTTCCTCAGGGGACTGGGTAAGGTAAGGGAGCGTGTCTTCCAGGTCTATGCTGGCAGACCTCCCGCTTTGAATCAGAAGTAGGGAATTTGCTTTGGTTTCCTGCCTGGTTTGCCTTGTTTATCAGCCACAGGGCAAGAAACATGCCATAGCAATGAAACGAAGTTTACATGTCATACGGGGGAAAAGGGAGTTATTCAATAGGGCTGAGTCACGGCTCTGCAGCAGGTACAGGATGAGGCATCCTGCAGAAATTCGGAGCGGACCGCCAGACTGCAGGGTTGAATAACAAAGAGCAACAGGTCTATGGATGACCTAACACGCCTTTCTGATTTTGAAATCCCTGGATGGTAAAAACCTAAGAATGACGGAGTCTGAAGTAGGTTTACGTTCGCTGTTCCTTCGTAGCAGAAATCAATCCCAAGGTTGCATAAAAGCCAGGCATTTAATTCACAGTAACAATGTTATTTACCTGGGAAGTTTCTCTTCCCTACAACTGTAAATTCACCCACAAGTGTTGGCGTCTGAGTTGTACCTTTTTGCTGTTTTCTTCTCCATCTGCTGCCGCGGTCGACATCCGTCCGCGTGTTCTCTGAAAAGACAGGGCGCCAACAGCGAGCCCAACAACAGCACACGAGGCAAAGCACAATGAAGAGACACGACGTCGAAGCTCGTCCCGTCTGGCCAGAGACTCTAGGAAATCCCGCTTACGCTTCTGTCCGTCCATCAGCAACGCCCCTAACGGAGCCTCCACCACCAGCTGGCTGTGTGACCCAGCCGGACGTTCATCACTCTATGCCTCAGTTCCCTCTTCTGTGACACGGGGCAATAAGAGGCCAAATAAAGAGGGGACGCTGGCCACCGGCCTGTGACAAGGATCCAGAAATGCCAGCATCACAATGTTGCTCATTCCATTTCCGTCTTGCTTCATCTGCTAGCTTCCAAATCACGGGACGGTGGGAGGAGTTCTAGGTCAGGCATCAGCAGGCATCATTTTAGTTCAGAATCTATTATTTATGACACTCTTCAAACGGGTAGTTGTGGCAGTAGTAACAGACAACCTCATTTTTGTCCTTGGCCCTCACAATAACTTGTTGCCATAGGTAATGTTATTCTCCTAAAGAGGATATATAATTTGGCCACGTTGGCTGGTCAACATGAATTTCCTCGAATTCATCCAGGTGAACTGTTTCCAGGGCCCATGATCCTAACCATTACTCGGCCTTAACTTTTCCAAGTTGGTTTTTGGCCCACCCATACCTTATTATTGGATCAGTGCGTGTAAAGGACATTTTGGGGGCCTGTTCAATATATTTTGGGGGGGGGGGAAGAGATGTTCTTCTATTCCACAAAGTTCCATTAGAGTTATGGGTTAAAGGGCCCTTGGCTACAATCATCCTGTCCCCCAACCAAAAAACCTGGTAGAGGACAGTCAGACCCTCCCCCTTCAATTATGGTATACACAACATGAGAATTTTTCTGCTGGATCTGCTTATCGGGGGCTGGCAGGGGCCATATTTCCCAGAGTGTGGATAAAGGCCCTCCTTTAAAAGAGTAGGACCTACGGATAAACAGGAACAGATAATCAGAATAAAATATGGATGGCTACTTAGAATCCCCAGTTCCAGTTCAGAGACCCTGCTTCTACCCGTTACTCCTTTCAACTCTGTGATCAACCCGGTACTTGAACTGTGTAAACCAACAGCCTCATGCCTGCGTGACTATGAGCTGTGTATTTATTGCTTGCAATCAAAGAAGCAGGGAAGGGGCATGAGGGTAAGCTGTAGACAAAAGGTGCACGGAGGTGAAGTAAATTATTTATCAGTAAAGAAAATAGTATTAGAGACAATAGTCGGAAAAATCAAGTTAGAAAGGGGCCACATTTTAAAAAGCATTTAGTCCAAACACCTCATTTTACAGACGTGGAAACTGATTTGCAAACGCACGAGGTGACCGGCATGATGTTAGGCAACTGGCTGGGGGTGAGCTTGGGATCTGGCTGAATTCAGGTGCCCCCTCCCCCCACTCTCCCAGTACTCTGCCATCACCCGCCCGACCTTCCCAGATAGGCAGGCGGATAGGCAGATGACTGCATCCCAGAGGAACGCATAGACAATGGGTAGATACACGGACAGATAAACTGGTGGCTGGACAAATAGGACAAATAGGGCTGATAGATGGAGAGACAGAAACAGATTTAGCAGATTTCATTGTATAATAAAAGCCACTGGAAAGTGGAGATCAAGCTGAGAGACAGCGTGGCTGAAAAAAACACCAGGCTGAGAAAACATTCCAGATTTTATGTCCGGCCCTGTGCTCACTAGCTGTGTTACCTTGGGCGAGTCCCTGAGCTTCTGTGAATCCCAGTGACAGGTACAGACGTGGTCAGGAATACATTGTGAAGAAGCACATATAGGAATCCTTTGTTAACTGTGAAAGTTTTAATGAAGGTGAGGGGTTCCCGGCCATATATGAAAATCTGTCATAATCACGTGTTCACACTGAGACAGTGAGCTCCTTGAGCATAGGGATTAGCCCCCATGATTACCCCTTGGATCTTAATAAACCCTGGAGACTGGCCTATTCTTCTGAACTGCCTGGAATCTCTCCCCAGTTCTGTTTGTTTCTTTCTTACAACACATTCACATTTCCTACCATCTTGGAAGTGTCCTCTACTTAAAAAAAATAAAAATAAAAAATACACCTTTGGAGAAAAAAAGACATTAGATCCCCTCCTGCACACAGCCATAGAAGCTAATTCAAGTCACATATCAGGTCCAAATGTCAAAACAAAACAAAAACAAAAAACAAACCTCCAAGCCCATGGAGTAGGGAGAGGTTTTTGAAAACTAGATCAACAACAACAACAACAACAACAAAAAGCATTACTCTTAAAAGAAAGCTCGATGAATTCAAATTCATTAAGCCTTGAAATTTCTGTTCGTCAAAGACCCCACTCTCCACTCCAATTGAGTTAAGTTAAACACGTGTTGGTGTGGGTAGCACTGCACGTGACGTGAGGTGTTCTGTCAAACGTTGCTGCCACATTGAGTGTGGCAAGAATTAAGGATGTCATAGGCCTGGGAGGGTCTGACTGTTCCCATGAGGGCTTTAGCTAGATGGTTTAGGGGCCAGGAGATAGAGCACGGGTGAACGTGCGCAAATCTTTTGCTACCAATGGAAAAATAATCTAACACACATGACAAAACAGATGACATGAATACCTTGAGATAATGGAGGTCCTTCTCTCTCTAGACCTTAAGGGCCTCGGACAGGCTCTGGCACAAAAAAAGGCCCTTCGTATATGAAGGGACAAAAGATAGCATCATCCTTGCTCAGAGAAGAAAGCTCGTGTCAGATCAGTTTCACCAGGGGCTTTTCACTCTTTTGCGTTCATTAACCTGTGGCTGTCCTCCCCAGCCTCTCTATTGGTCACGAACACCGTATCCAGAGAGAGAGAGAGAGAGAGAGAGAGAAGAGAAGAAAAAGCAGTCAGCAGAACACCCCCAATAACCGTGACATCTACATTGTGTTTTACAATGTGCGCACTGCTTCCAAATATCTCATTCGAATCTCACAACCACCAAGGGAGATCGAGTATTATCCGTCTCATTTTAAGGACAAGGACACTGAAGTTCAGAGAGGTTCTGTGACTTTCACAAGGCCGTACAGGTGACAGGTGGCAAAGCCAGGATTTCAAGTTCAAGGGAGAAGAAAACTCAGTGGGAAGGCTAAGCTTGCCATTAAACCTAACTAAAGGAATAGGGCAGAAGGAAGAAGGCAGCAACTTTTTCACCAGAAATATGTGGTTTCGCTCTTGTCTTGTCGGTAGGGCTGTCTCCGCCAAGTTGCACCCAGTTGAAAACAAACATGTAAAAGTCAAGGGCCAATAGTCCCGGGCTGGGTATCTGTCAGGACTCCCCGCCTTGCACAAACCTACCTCTCGCTTCCGGGATGGATCCGACTTCCCTAACTCTTAGACCTCTTGGATGAGGACTTGGGCTCTCAACATTCGTCTCAGGCCTTTCTCCAAGTTTGCGAAATGATTAGCAGCAATGAACGTTCTACCAGCCACTGTCCACAGATCCTTGCATATGATGGGCCAGTGCGACGCGCTTCGCATGCACTGTCTCAGTCTTGCAAGAACTCATGAGGTAAGTACTAATTTTGTCCCTATTGGACAAATGGAGAAACTGAGGGACGAAGAGATGAAGTCGTGTGCCCAAGGTCACACGGCTGGGCCCTCTCGGAGGCTCTGGCCTTGCCATTCTGTGTCCCCCAGCTGCTGGCTTTGCACCATGTGTCGGCTTGGACGAGCCCAGAGCTCTAGGTGACAGCGTTGCCTCGGCCGGCCTGCACCCCAAGAGTCTCCCAACAGACGAGGCAAATCCCCAGAAAGCGGATGATGCTGGAGATGCCGTGGCCTGCCTCTGAGATCTCTCCTCCAGGATGGAGGCTCCTATTCCCCCCCGCTGCTGGAAGCGTTGGCTGCCGAGGGCTCACAGCTGAGACTCCCTCCAGAAACCACCCCTGCCCGATGGGAGTCACCAAGGTCCCCCTCCACCCTTCTGGGGAACAGCGGCGGCCACTGAGTAATGGATGGGGGATACAGGCCCAGCCTTCTGGCCTCAGCTGGGGTCAAGCCCTAAGGACCATCCTGACTCCAGAGCTATTGCAACTACTTCACATTTCCACACCCCTCCCTGTCCCCCCTTCGGCTTCCTCCACCCCCCCCCCCCCCAGCGGGCGTTAGTCCCAAGAGCATTCCCTGATAAATGTCCTGTGTGCACCTTGCAGCCTCAGACCCAGATTCCCAGGAATCCTGCCTAACGCAGAAGTTAATCAAACGTCGCTGAGCAAGGCTTCAGGTCCTGATGACAAAGGGAGGTCTCATGCAGGCTGTGGTCTCAAACCCATCCCAGCGTTTCAGTTTTCCTGCCCACCTGGCCTTTGGCACCGCTGTGCGCCTGTTGGCTCATTTCTTTTTTCCTTTCGGCTCGCTAGAATTTTCTGGTGTTCGTTACTGTGTTTGTGGGACTCACCTACACCCACAGCCAACAACAGAGCTGTGTTCTTCCTGCGACACTTCTTTTAACCCTGACAATGCCTGGAGTGTCCCAACCTGGGACGTAAGTCACACTGGTCAGGTTCTCGACATAGTCCACACCTGCAGCTGATGTGCACAAAGCACAAACAGACGTGGGCGGGTGTAGGAGTATCATTCGGCCTTGAAGATGGGAGTGTGTCCCTACCGGTAGATCCAGAAGTCTTTGGCCAGTGTCCTGTCTTCCCTCTTAGCTCAGACCCTCATTTCTTCCATGTCAAGACCCCATCACACATTCCGACAGGCTCTCAATCTCCTGCTTCTTCTTACTTGAATCTGTTGTCTACTTTGCTGCCAGATTTATCTTCCTAAAGGAAGCTCTCATCAGACTCCTCCCTGCTTAACCACCTTTGTGCTCCCCGCTGCCCACCAAAGGAAGCCACGCGTGTCAGCCCGGCATCTCGAACCCTATCCGACACGGCTGAGTTCCCGAGGCAGCCAACACTTCCTGGCCCCTGGGACGTTACTCCTACGCCTTTGTTCAGACACCCATCACGAAACTTCCTGATCCACACAGAGAGCTGCCGACGGTTTGAACTATCTTTCTCTCATAACTTCAGCTCGGTCTCCCTTAATTCACAGTCGTTGGTATACGTGGTTTCTCTTCCCTCCAAGATTACGAGCAGCTCGGGGGAAGATATACAACCGACCCGAGCGTTAGGACAGTGGCAGACACACAGTGGGCTCTCAAGAGAGATTCACCGAAATGACTTATCATCTCCCAGGGAAAACGTAGGTTGATTCTCTTCCCCTTCTCCCTGCCTTTCCGTCGGTCTTTATATTCCTGAAAGCCATCTGTATCAACGTTATAGGATATAATTATTTAGTTATATCACACATAAAGCAACACGCAGTGTATTGAGACGCTGCCCTTAAACAAACCTCGGGAGAAGGATGATTTGAAAGCTAAGGTATCGCGGAGGGAAACGAGGTCACTGCTTTAACCGAATGAGAAGAAAAACCTGCCATTTTGAAATGATGGTATTCAAACAGTGTAGGCTAGAGATCTAAGATAAGCCAGGGGTAAAGGTATACACGATTTTTAGGAGAAATGTGACTTATTTTACGGAAGAATTGATTGAATTCAAAGCCTCGTGCACTACCTTTTGCCTTTTTCTAGACCACTGGACACCGGGCCGCTCCTCCTGGCTTGTGGCGTGGGACTCGGGGCCTGGATGTGTGGGCTCCGATCCCCTCTGCGGGCCGGCTCAGGTTGATGTCCGATACTGCTCCCGGGCTCCGAGCCCCAGCTCCGCAGACGGCACTAACAGTTTCTCCCAGCCCAGGCTGTCAGAACAGTGGCCTCACATCCAAACACACTTCCCCTAAATTCCTAGGAGTCTTGTTCCCCTGACAAATGCCTGGAAGCTTCTGGGAGGAAGGAAAGTACTCAGAGCTTCAGAGATAATGAAAAAAAGGGGCAAGATTCGAAGAGTTTCTTAATGAACACAGTGGTGGCTCAGAGCCGCATCTGGACCTGCTGACTATCCTTCCTCCTCCGGACGTTTGCTCGGCAGCTCTAGGTCTTGGGGCCTTCCCGCCAACGGGGGGCTCTGATTCCGGGCGCTGTCGAATTCTGGAATGGGTCCTGGTGGGGAGAAAGGAGAAAGGAGGGAACGACTGTGGTTAATGGTATTTATAAGAAGGATTTGCACACTGTGGAAAATCTATCCCAAGAAATATCTGTGCACGATGTCCTGTGTTTCTTTATTGGAGAGTTGCCTTTACAAGAGAGTCTCTGATCCTGGACATACACACACACACACACACGCGCGCGCGCGCGCGTGCGTGCAAGCATGACTCGAGGCCCATTTTTGCTTCAATGCAGGCATGACAACCGATAATCCTAAAGATCCACTCTTGTGACCAATACCGCTCAGGCCCCAGGGACACCTCCTGCATCTCTAGCCTTGAAGTAAAAGGCCCTGCATCCGAGTACCGAGTGCCAAGAAGGTGTGTTTGCACTACTACTGACGTTGGAAATGACCATGACTCATGACTCCAAAGCGTAGAGAGAATTCAAGCAGCAGAAATGCCGGGAGAAGAGGAAAGACAAAATCTTTTCCTTGTTAATTCTCCCCTCCTATAGCAAAGATGTAATAAATTCCTGCGTGATCAATAACTATTTCCCAGTAGAGCTGAAAGTCCATTTTCTTCTCTTCACGTTCCAACCCAGGGTCCCTGGGGTGCTAAAAAAACACACACAGGATACCCGACAATTGCGCATACATTTTGCAATACCACATAATTCATATTTCATTACTTATTACACAAATATAGTCCTAGATAGATATATGTGATGTATAAAAGCAGTTCTTTTTTTTTTAAAGTTTATTTATTTATTTTGAGAGAGCATGAAAGAGTGCAAGTGGGGGAGGGGTAGAGACAGAGGAAGAGAGGATCCCAAGCAGGCTCCCCTGTCAGCAAAGAGCCCAACGTGGGGCTCGAACTCGCGAACCTTGAGATCATGGCCTGAGCCTAAACCAAGAGTCAGACGCTTAACCGACTGAGCCACCCGGGTGCACCTGTGTAAAAGCAATTCTCGACATTAGCAGCTAAACAAATTTTACTAGAATTGCAAATAGTTTTATTTTTATAAAAATACGCACTGGGATGTAATTATATACTAAAAAAAAATCTTCTAAAAACCTTCAGATCTACTTAAATAATTTTATTTAACTTTTCATATTCACTAAGTAATTTGTATTTGCATTTCAGTTACAATGGATGATTTTGAATATTTTGGAATAAAAATTAGTTTTGTGAAAACATATCTAAAATAATTAAATTTTTAGCTTCTCACATTGATGCTAATCTACATGTTGATTAAAATATATTAGAATTTTGTATATTTTAATATAATTACATTTATTTTTAATCTGTTAGGGTTGTTGCTATCACTGGAACACAGATTGTGAAACTCTTGATTATAAGAATATAATTAATGATTTTACTGAAATGAAGGTAAGAAGATGAATTTTATTAAATAAATATATAATAATTTATAAATTTATGTCTTGGGGCATCTGGGTGGCTTAGTCGGTTAAGCATCCAACTTTGGCTCAGGTCATAACCTCACAGTCTGTGAGTTCGAGCCCCGCATCAGGCTCTGTGTTGACAGCTTGGAGCCTGGAACCTGCTTTGGATTCTGTGTCTCCTTCTCTCTCTGCCCCTCCCCTGCTCACACTCTGTCTCTATCTCTCTCAAAAATAAATAAACATTTAAAAAATTATAAATTTATGTCTTTATTCTTTAGTCATCCAACCAACGCTTGCCAAACAACATCCCAGACAGGCTTACAAAGGATCATATTCCTCCTCCTTCCATATTTTGCTACTTTTTAGTCATAGAAAAACCATAGCTCTATAAATATGTTCCCTTTTTTAAAGTTTATTTATTTATTTTGAGAGTGAGAGAGAGAGAGAGCGAGAGAGCGGGAGAGGGGCAGAGAGAGAGGGAGAGAGAGAATCCCAAGCAGGCTCCGTGCTGTCAGCGCAAAGCTGAGCGCAGGGCTCGATCTCACGAGCCGTGAGATCATGCATGACCTGAGTCGAAATCAAAAGTCGGACGCTGAACCCAATGAGATACCCAGGCGCCTCTCTATAGAGTCTTCTCTTTTGTGTCATGAAGGCATATCAAGGTGGGAGGATAAAACATTTTTTAAATGGCTTATTGGCCTCATTTACGGCTTTTAAATAACTAGACATGTGGCACCAGAGCAGCAGACCTGGTGAATGGCAGGAGGAGGCAGCTCCCGATGCCTGTGATCGCTGCCCCAATGGTGTTTTCTGACCTCGTTGAGTATGCGCACCAGGACACGTATCCTACTAAGCACTTTGTGGATTCCCTTCATCCTTGCCACAGTCATTTGAGGTAGGCACCGATCTGATTTACATGAAGGGGGTGCTGGGGTGGCACCTGGGTGGCTCAGTCAGTTAAGCATCCGACTTCGGCTCAGGTCATGATCTCACAGTTCCTGAGTTCGAGCCCGGCGTCGGGCCCTGTGCTGACAGCTCAGAGCCTGGAGCCTTCTTCGGATTCTGCGTCTTCCTGTCTCTCTGCTCCTCTTCTGCTCATGCTCACTCGCTCTCTTGCTCTCTCTCTCTCTCAAAAAATAAAAAAAAAGATGGGGAGGCTGGGACGCAGGGAGGGAAGTCTCTGACCCATGGGCATGGGGTGACGTCCAGGTGAGTGGTCGCTCACCCTGGCCCCTGGGACTCCAAATCTCTCTGCAACCATCCCTGCCTCTTCTCCCCTTCCCACACCCTCTCCGTGGCAGAGGCTGACAGGCCATGTCTGTTCCCTGTTGGCTTCCTAGAGATCCTTGATAAATGCTTTAATTGTGTCACCTGTTATATACCTCTTTAAAATTATCTGTATCTGGGGCACCTGGGTGGTTCGGCTGGTTAAGCGTCCAACTCCTGATTTCTGCTCAGGGCACAATCCCCCGGTTTGTGAGTTCAAGCCCCGAGTCAGGCTCTGTGATGACAGTGCCCAGCCTGCTTGCTTGGGATCCTCTCTCTCTCTCTCTCTCTCTCTGTCTCTCATAAATACATTTTTAAAAACATTATCTGGATCGGGGCACCTGGGTTGCTCAGTTGGTTAAGCACCCAACTTTGGCTCAGGTCATGATCTCAGGGCTCGTGAGTTCGAGCCCAGTGTCAGGCTCTGTGTTGACAGCTCAGAGCCTGGAGCCTGTTTCAGATTCTGTGTCTCCCTCTCTCTGCCCCTTCCCCAGCTCACACTCTGTCTCTGTCTCTGCCTCTCTCAAAAATAAGTAAGCATTTATATATATATATATATATATATATATATATATATATATATATATATACACACACACACACACACACATATAATCTGGATCAATACATCTGTTATGGACTTCAAGCTCATTAAAATATTGAAACACACTGTATTCTGTATGCAGACACTTGATAAATTACATTTTTGCCCCAACTGTATTTGTAAAGCTTTCGAAACAGCTTAAATGCCTAATACGTTTAGCTGCATTAATAACTGAATTAACAAACGTTGGTATAACCATTCAATGGAGTAATTTGCAGCACATGGAAATGATGGTGATAAAGGCTATAATCACATGGAGAATACTTATGACAGATAAAACAGTGAGTGAAAAAAAGAAGCATATAAAATGACACATATCGTATGTCAGAATTATGGAAAAATTAGTCTACACATGAAAACAGACACACAGGAAAAGCAAAAAGAATATTACAACGAAATGCTGATAATTGTTGCATTTAACAGTGGTTATTAATGTACTGGAGCGAGTTTTTTCTTTTTCCTTTTCTTTTATTCTATTTTTAAAATGGTTTGGGATCATGTTAGTTTCAGACTGAAAACATGTTATTTATTTAGAAAGTTTTTTTTTTTTTTTTTTTTTTCTGAAAGTAAGAATGATGGATTGGGGCCCAATTTCATATGATTTATGCTACTACCTAATCATTTGCATGTCAGGCCTGGCTCCCTGGCTCTGTACATCCCTTAAGATGAAAGCTACCTGGCCGAGGAGGCTCCCCTTAAGTCTGCCTGCCGTTGGCAAGATGTATTTTACAGATCAAGCACTTTAGGCTTTGTCTTATAAATTAGGAGGAGCGGAGATGAAAAGAACCGAGCGTCTTGAGGTTTTAATACAAATTCTGCCAACAGAAAAGTTCTATCACTTTCTAAAGGCAGCGCTGTCCATCAAATGCTCCCCAGGGACGTGGAACCGCTTGGTCAGTGAGCTCCAGATAAAAGCAGCTCATGATCAGAACGCCTCCTCTCTGCAGTGGCCAGTGCCGCTGGGTACGTCATCGCTCTCCGGCCTTTGAGAGGATTCTGGCATTCTCGTAGGGGTGTGCCAGATTGGAAGCGAGCCTCGAGGGACATAAAAACGTCAATGAATAGCTGGGAAGAAGCCCTCAGAAGAAGCTGGGGTGAAACTCTATTTCTTTCTTTCGCGTTTATTTATCTTTGAGAGAGAGCACGCAGGGGAGGGGCAGAGAGAGAGGGAGACAGAGGAGCCGAAGAAGGACGCGCAGTGTCAGCACAGAGCCGGACGCAGGGCTCGAACTCAGGAGCCATGGGATTGTGACCTGAGCTGAAGTCGGACACTTAACCAACTGAGCCACCCAGGAGCCTCGAAACTCTCTTTAAGTGGAGCCACCACGAGCCTCCGTTACACTTCTGCTTCACCTGTGCCTGACTTGGGTTTTAACATCAAGAACTCTCACCCAGTGCCACAGACCTACTGACTCAGAACCCGGAATATAACAGGTGCCCCGGGCGACTGACAGGCACACAGAGGGTTGAGAAGCACCAACCAGCAGAGCTCTATGAAGGCCAGCCCAGGATTTTATGAATAAGGTGAAGAGTTGACGGTGGTCTTTAGCTTTCAAGAACCATTTTAGCTGGTTTTACAAACATCACCCCGAAATACATGTGACTGTCGCGGGACGCACGGGCTCAGTCATGAGGATGGTGATTGCCTGTGGGGGTGGAGAGCACTCTGGGAGGCTTTGTGGAGGGGACAGGCAGACAGGGAGTGGAGGGGAGGAAATGGACATGAGCTTCTGTAGAGGAGGGGTTGGGGATCGAGAGAGCTGGAAGGTGGGCCTGAGCAAACACATTTAAAGGGATGCCTTCCTCATAGCTGCATCTGACCCAGATGTGCCTTTCTTTCAGGCTTAGAAAACCGAATCCCTTCCTGTGCTTTGCCCCCCGAACTTGCAGACAGCCACTCAGAAGAGAAAGGACTTCAACAGCACTGGACCAAGCCAGGGACATGAGGGGCAGGAAATCCAGTGACCTCCACTTCTCCTCTCTAATGCTGCTGAAAAGAAGAGTTCTAGGGATAGCAGAGACTTGCATTTTTCCTTTAGGTTGTTTGTTTGTTTGTTTGTTTGCATGTGTGTATTTTTTTTTTTTTTTTGGTTGTTTGGTTTTAAAGAGGGAAGTTTTATTTTTGCTCACGTCAACCTTCTCTCTATCTAAAAAAAATTAAACGTGAGACAATACACAGTTTTCAGAAAGGGTGCTTCAGGAATAAAAAAGCTTCTGGAGTTTTGTGCAAGGCTACGCACACACCTTGGGTGGCTCCAGACCTTACTGGCCACAGCAGAAGTATCCAAATTCAGAGTTAGAGGCTAAGGCATGTAGTCTCACCTGAGCTTCCAGAATCCCCAGACACCGTCCTAGGCATTCCTCATCAGACAGGCATCATAATGAATGCCTGTGATCTTTCCTTCCTTTCTGCGCTCTGACTTTCGATTGCATCGGGTGGAAACCAACTCTTGGCACTGCAAGTTATTAGGCGAGAGAGGCACAGATTTATAAGTCTTCCTTCTTAGGAAATTACATATACCGACAACGTATTTCATACAACATACTCCATATTTTTGTGGCAGGTGCAGAAAGAATTCAAGTACATTGGTTCTAGGGAATGAAAACAGTGAGTTTCTTCTTCCTAAAGTCTTTGAAGAAACAATTTATAAGGTACCAATCTCTTGGATCTGAGAGCTGTACTCTCCAAACTATAACCAGACCATCAAGAATCCGCTGGAGGAGCCAAGTCTAAGAAAAAGTTCCTAAGAAAACTGGACAACCTGGTAGGGGAGAGAAAATATCTGGGGCTGAGAAATAAAATTGTGTTGACATACCATTGCCATACACCTAGCACCACTATAAAGACAAACTACACCGTTCTCCAGAGGAATATGGCAATTCGTCATCCCGCACTACACTCGTGAGCCCAAGCAATGCTAAGCCAAAACCCCACAAAGCCTACACTTGGCAGCATGAAGGCTGAAAAGCACATTACTGGCCGAAAATTGTCGTGGATTAAATTCACATTAATTCATCTTAAGCCCCATAATATCTTGTCTGGGACGGACTGAAAAATGTTTGACCGTTCCGCACCAGAGACGGTACATTCATGCCTCTGCTGAGTTTTGGGAGGCTGCTGATGAGCCCAAACTATCTGTTAGAGAGATGAGATCGGTCTTTTTGAGAATAAGCAACACACAGGTCTTCAGGTCTGCGTCCACGCATACTATGCGTATTTTGATGAGGAACTGAGTTCTTGATAGAAAAGTAACTTTTTTTTGTTTTAAGTAGGCTTCACGCCCGGCGCAGAGCTCAACTCGGGGCTCGAACTTAGGACACGGAGATCAAGACCTGAGCTGAGATCAAGAGTTGGGAGACTTAACCAACTAAGTCACCCAAGTGCCCCCCCAAAATAACTTTTATTTATATTAATGCATTTCGGATGGCTTATGTATTAGTTGTCTCAGGCTGCTATAACAAAATACTGCAGTGTGCCTAAACAACAGACACTTATTTCGCATAGTTCTGGAGGCCAAGAGTCAAAGGTCAAGGTGCCGGCAGATTCGGTTTTGGGGAGGGGCCCAATTCCTGGCTTGCAGATGGCCGCCTTCTCAGTGTGTCTTCCTATGGCATGGGGAGCGAGAGAGAACTCGAGCGAGCTCTGGTCTCACTCACTTGCTCTTCTTATGAGGACACTAATCCCACCCTTGGGGCCTCACCCTCATGGCCTCATCTGAACCTAATTCCTTCCAAGGGCCCCACCTCCAAATACCATCACGTTGAGGGTTAGGGCCTCAACATGTGAATGTAGGGAGGACACAGACATTCAGATCACAACAACTTCCCAATGGGAAGATGTAACATGAACTAACACTGTCACAGAGGTTCTCTGAGCCCTCCACAACAGTTATCTGATATTCATTTATGCACCCACAAACACTTCGGGGCTGCCACGTTAGTTATACCCCTTGGACGCAAGCAACAGCCACTCACGCTTCGACTTAAAACCACGGCTTCCTGTTGTCTTTCAATTAAAGCCAACCCCCTTCACGTGGCTGACAACACCTGACATTCGGGTTTGTTATTTCTCCAACCCAGCTCTCCCCACGTTTTCTTTCCCACAACCTAACGCATCTTTCCCCCTCTCTGGATTGTGCGACACCACCCTTGGCTCGTCACGATTGCATCCTCTAGCCATCTCATTGACCCGCTAACCCCTCCTCAACCAGCCAGGCCCAGCTCAAACATGGAACGTTCAGAGATGGGATGACACCCATCTTTACCGTGGGGCCCGGTGGAAAGTTGTACAGAGAAGGCGGGATTTGAGCTACAAGAAAGGACAAGTTGAATTTCCGTAAGGAGGGCCGGTGGGTGCACACAGGTCTGTGGGGCCAGATCAGTCAGAAGCCATCTTGGAGGCACTAACACTTGTGCCAAGAATGGACCCTGGGGCACCTGGGTGGCTCAGTCGGCTAAGCTTCTGACTTCAGCTCAGGTCGTGATCTCACAGTTCGTGAGTTCAAGCCCCTCATCAGGCTCTGTGCTGACAGCTCAGAGCCTAGAACCTGCTTCGGATTCTGCGTCTCCCTCTCTCTCTGCCTCTCTCCCACTTGCACTCTGTCTGTCTCTCAAAAATAAATAAACATTTAAAAAAATTAAAAGAAAAGAATGGACAGTCTCCTACTTTACAGGATTCATAGGCCGCCAAGCATCGATTTTCGTAGGAAGAGGAATTGGGTCTAAATATTTTAAAGACCTTTTCAACTAAGGTAACTCTGAGGGCACGTGAATTATGCAAGCAGAGAGTTTCGGCTTCCTGTCTTCGACTCCAGAGTGCGCTCGGGACAGTTTATTTGAGATCTTTCTTAGTTATTTTCACGGAAGAGGGGCCCACACATCCCCTTCATGCTCCCCTAGAATAGTTTCCAAATATGTACTAGAAGGCCACAACACAGCAGCTAACCATCTATCTGGCCTCTGAGCCAGGTGTGTGTGTGTGTGTGTGTGTGCGCGTGTGTGTGCGCGTGCAAGCACGCGTGTGTGCTGGTCACGACGGGCTGGAAGGGAGGTGCGGCGGGACAGGCCAAGCGAGCCGCGTTCCCGAACGTGGGCAGCGTGTTCATTCGGACGTTGGCACAGCACGGTGAGGCTCGGGGAGCGCATTACCGGGGAATCACTTCAGCCGGGCTTCCCTTTCACCCGCTGCAGACAGAGCGTAAAAATATCTCCAGCGGGCATTCTTCCCAAACAGGGGAGGCAATTCACTTTTCAGGGGAAATGCCCTGTTGAAAGAAAATGAAGTCCCCTGGGGGAAGGCGGGGGAGGGGTGCGTCGGACTCCACGGAGGTTCAGTGCCTAAGGTGCTGGGGGGGCGGGGGTGCAAAGAGTGTCCAGTTGCCTTTGGGAGACCAAGAGAGGAATGTTGAGGTCTGACACCCCTCTGCAGGGGAGGGAGGTTGACTGAGGGAAGGTGAAGTTCTCCTCCGGCTAAGCTGCCGATGCCTCTTGTGAGGCCCCGGGGCCAGCCCGGCAGCTGGCTGTCCCCGGGCCCCGCCCGGGGGACTTTCTCCGGGACAGAGCCCCGGGCCCACTCTGGCTCCTGCTTCCTGCGACAGCCACTCGGGTGCCCACGCCTCAACCAGGCGTATTTTCAAGCCACCTAAAAATAACAACATCTGATACGAGGCCTCCGAAGGCTTTGGCCGGGGTCATGTTACCAAATTCTTGACTCAAGGATTGTAAATGAGAACTCCTTTTTTTTTTTTTTTTTTTTTTTTTCCAGTCAGGCTATTTTTTTCCCTGTTTCTTTTCTCGAGCTGTTGGGAGAACCCCAACCAAGGAATCGGTGCTTAATGGGTCATGGGGTATAAATAGTAGTGTTGAGACCATAACACAAGGCTCTTTGTACTATCATGCAACTAAACCTAAAAAAAAAAAAAAAAAAAAAAAAAAGCTTCCAGACAGACCAGCTAACATACCAGCATGGGGCTCTCTGGGGGAGTGTGTGTGGCATTGCTGACCACAGGCTACATTCTATATTTGTCCACTCCAGCGCTCCACTACTGAAGTCTATTTACAGCCTCACCATGCACACCGGATACCCTATTCATGAAGTAGGTACTCAAAAAAAAAAAAAAAAACAAAAACCATTCCATATATATTTTTGTGCCGCCGATAGTTCATACACATAAGCTGAGGCGACAAAAGTCAACACCGAAGCGGGAATCCCAAGCTTTGTGAATATCTTCTTGCTTGTCAACGGGCAGCAAATGGGACGAACGTACCTGTTCCCTGAAAGTTGGCTTGAAGTCACGTGAGGTGCGGCTTCGAAGCTTAAGAGGTGGAATCTGGGGGCTTCTTTGCTGTGAGGCACTCTTTAAATAGGAGCGATTGTCCTAATTAAACTAAATTTCCATCACGGGGTCAGTTCTTTGCTGAAGCGAAAGGAGACGATCCCAGGGATCTATTAATTTGCCACCAGTCATTGTATTTGGAGACCCTGAGGGATCCTGAAAATGCATTAATTATGACAGGCCTGACGGTGGATTTCTGGGCGATTATGGTATTATAAGGGATGCCAATTTTCATGTGACAGGGAAATGCATAGACTCTAACACAAGTCCTGTTATGATACGAGAAGGGACCAGGCTGAGGGACATGTGACTTAGCAGCTGACGACTGCAACAATTCTCAGAATTTTGTGGCTCAGAATGTGTGCCGGCTACCAAGAACTGCGATTTTAGAAACAGAAAGTTCAGACGGCGAGCCCACTGGGCACAAACTCGAAACCTTGGTTCAGGAACATGCCCGGAGGCGCTCAGGGCTGGGCCGAGGTTCTGGCCATTCAGCGGCCTATATTTAAATTCTGAGCCTGTCGGCAAAATAATAGTAATAGTAATAATAAGTCTCCTGTGGCAAAGAGCCTCTTTCTTTTGTGGGGTCTCCTACAGGACTTGTTGGGCAAGACAGACCTCTGGGCTGCCGTGATCCCGCCTCCCCATCTTCCGGTGGGTGGTATGTGGGACAGCGTGGGAGGTGACACTTCTGCTCAAGCGGTTGGATGAACCAGAACATTAGCGGGAGAACAACACGGTGGGGGGCAGAGTGGGGTTCAGGCCGCACTGCGGAGGTACCTCAGAGGTGATGCCACCTGTTAACGAGGGTTCGTATTCTGGTAGCCGGTATTGGAGCTGTGTCGCCCGAGAGAAGGGAAGAAGGGTACAGGCAGAGCTGTTGGGTCCTAGCTCACACAGAACACGGGGAGGGGAGCCACACTCCGGGACCGAGGGCTGCCCGTTGAGTGCCCACTTAGCAGTAGGCAGAAGCCAGTGCGAAGCGCTTTCCATAATCACCTCGTCCAGCGTGCACAAACTCCTCGTGATGCCGGTGCTTTGCTTATGCCTAGTCGACACACGGGGACAGAACCACGGCACAGAGCGTGTCCAAGACCACATGGCTAACGGCACTGTGGAGGCAGAATTGGAATCCAGACTCTTTGATGTCAAAACCCAGGCTATTCCTGACTCGGCCGAACGTCTTCCTCTCTCCGTACCTCACATTCTAGGCACAGCAGTGCATCTAGGACTCAGGATATCTCAGGGGTGAAGTCAGAGGAACCTCAGGGAGAAGAGGTCAGAGTGCCATACGGCCCCCAGGGCTGGCCCTGGACGGGGGGCTCCTGGCTCCCCTCCATGCTGTGAGTGCCTGTCATCCTTGCTGGACAGAGATCAGGAACATCTGGGCCCGGAGCTGGGGACCTTCGAGCTGAGATTTCAGCTGGGTCTCTGTGCCGTAAGTTGATGAAAAGAAAATCTGCACTTCAGGACATTTGCACATACCCATGAAATCGTATTTAAAAAGATCCTGATTGCCAAAGATGAAAACGCGCCCGTTTTCATCCTCCAGCTTTAAATGGAAACTAAGACAAGCTTGTGGTTCCACTGGGGATCGAACCCAGGATCTTCTGCGTGTAAGGCAGATGTGCTAACCGCTACACCATGGAACCTGAAGACTCAGCTCCCGGCTCAAAAAGCATGTGCTATACAGTCCTGTGTTTTCACTTTTCCCGGCTCATTACCTGCCGTCAGTCAGTTGGGAAGAAAATGAGCCCCCTGACACATCCCAGGTCACAAGCCCACCTCACTCGCCTCACTTCATCTCACCTCCTAGGCATTCTATCATCTCACATCCTCGCAGGAAGTACAATAAGATATTTTGAGAATGAGATCACATTCACGTAACTTTTATTACAGTATAGGCTTATAGTTACTCGATTTTATTATTAGTTGTCGCTGTTCAGCTCTTACTGTGCCTAATTTATAAAGGAAGTATGTGTTTATCATAGGGATGTATGGGGTAGGAAAAAACATAGCATAGATGGGGCTGGGTACCACCCGTGGGGTTGGGGCATCCACTGGGGATGTGGGAACGCATCCCAGCGCCTAAGCTGGGGACTACCCTCGTCTGTCTTAGCCTCCCAGGGGCTACCCTGGTTAACTTCCTCAAGCTGCTGTGACGACAGCCCTAGACTCTTATATGCTGAACTTTGAGACACAAACTTCTCACCCTAAATCATGCCACCCTCTGCTCCTGCCAAGAATTGCTGAAGGACGGTCAGTGCTCTGAAGTCTTTGCCCCCTTCAATGCCAATTCAACACAGCACCCCCAGGAAATACCCGAGGAGGCTGCTTCGGATGCTTTCCTCGGAGTGACGCCTTGTATTTTCGGATCCCCACATCTGCTTATCTCTGCCTTCCCCGGGAGACTGAGAGCCCCCCCCCATCCCCCATGAGCTCCTGGACCCGGCACGGTGCCTGGCGTGCGCGCGTGAGCGGGTCGCGCTCCCTGAATGAGGCCACAGAGGCCACGAGAGCCAAGGAGCAGTGCTCTGCAGCACAGATGCACACACTGCTCTCTGTGGGGGGGGGGGGGGGGGGAGTGACGGAGTGAGTCTCCCCAGCGCCCAGAGCTCCGTGCCCCGCCCCCCTTCTCCCCTCTCCCCCGCCCCCTCCCGTGCCCAGCCCTACCGGGCACCCCCGCAGCTTTCACACACGTCCTGCCATCCTTGCCTAACCCTGGGGACTGGGGAGGACCGGACAGCTCTGATCCTCGCCCTGAGGCTACCCCAGCTGCGTTTGGAGTCGTTCTTAGTCTTCTGATCTAGGCATTTGTCATCTTCTTCCGATCTAGGCATTTGTCATCTTCTCCCAAGCCCGAGTCCTGCTCCAGTTGGCGGAAATGAGGCATATTCGCAGGTTTGGAGTCATCCTCCACACCCTCTTCTCGCCCCTGCCCGAAATCAGCTCCGTCTCCAAGCCTTATCAACAACCTCTTTGAAATTCTCTTCCGTGAGCTCCTCTGCGGCCATCCTGGACCACTTCCGTGGAAGGGAGTGGCGTAAAGG